>NW_027041039.1:610000-1210000 GCF_037179485.1 Ochlerotatus camptorhynchus
TCCTTTCGATGGTGACACGTCTCTGCTGCGGTTGTAATAGAGGTGCGAAGCTAATATTCAATTGCGTTTATTTTTCATAAACAATCAGTAGATTATTTTAAATATAAATAACCATGACTATCCCTATTTGGTTTCATTCGAACAGCGCCGCTATCAGAGGATTTTTTCCTGAAATGTCGGACCGACTTCTACGAGTGTCCGAAAAATGTCCTCGCGCAAAATGTCTGCACCCGGATAGATCCATTCGAAGCGTGTATGTCGCGGAAGGCGTTGGAAAACACTCAGCATGTATTCACATACAAGGTACGAACAAAGGCGCAACCACCCCTTATCTAAAACCTAAATAATGCATTTTTGTTTACAGATTGAAAACGAGGGCAAACCTTTGACGAATCAGAAAAGTTCCGGCCGTTGCTGGTTATTTGCGGCACTGAACTGCATCCGGATTCCCTTCATCAAGCAGTACAACCTGGACGAGTTTGAATTTTCCCAGGCGTACCTCTTCTACTGGGACAAAATCGAACGGGCCAATTACTTCCTGAACAACGTCGTCGATACTGCTCGACGAGGGGAAACGGTTGATGGCCGGCTAGTAGCATTCCTTCTGTCGGATCCGACGTGCGACGGTGGCCAGTGGGACATGCTGGTGAATCTAATCAACAAGCACGGTTTGATGCCGAAAAAGTGCTTCCCGGAGAGCTACAGTTGCGAAGCAAGCACGAGGATGAATTCCGTTATCAAGAGTAAGGTAGGTTGTAATTTGGGTCACGCTTTGTTGTGCGCGATTTGGGTTTTCGGCTTATTTTTGGGTGAGTGTTTTCTAAAATTGATAACTTGGTACACTCAGACAGGGGACTTTTGACTACCAAACGGTTCGTTAATAAAAGGCAAAATAACTTTTGAAAGTTCATACAATTTAGAGCTGTGCGCCGATCAAAATATACTCGGCGACGGGGTGATATGTTATTTTCTGTCGGCGGCGTGGGTCGGCGTGAGTTTATGCCTTATGATTTAGAAAAAAAATACTTTCCAAACCAATCGCGTATGGACAAAAAATGTTACCCACATTTGAGTTCAGATTACTCAAAATCGTTAAACGTAGGTCACTCATAGTTTGAGTAAATTTACCGATACTTTCCCGCAGAAAACTTCTCGAATATGTGGAAAATTAAAAATAAAAGTACACAGGTTACACAGGCTAAAACCACAACCAGTTTTGCTCATATTCGAGAATCCTCGGAAAATCGTCGGAAAATTTATTCATTCTATGAGTGACCTACTTTTTCGTGAATTTGAGTAACCTGAACTCAAATATGAGTAACTCTTAAGGGCCACCCACATTAGATCCGTTTGCGTTGCGTTAACGTAAATTTGACAATAGATTTAGCTGTCACTTTGCCGCAACGCGTCCGATCCGGATCTAATGTGCGTGGACCTTCACTCAATTTTGAATCGTTGTCATTGGCCGTGCATGCGGAATTGATTCTATAACATTCCCCAGAAAACCATTCCCCAGAATGACAGATTGACTATTTTTGTTTATTATAGTCACTCCTGGAATCTTCTTTCGCGTATATAAAAAGAAGAGGAAAACTTCTTAATGGGTCAATAGGTTTTAGGAGACCTTAATGGATCAAGGGGTTTTCCCTTCTTTGAAAATATAAGAAAAGAAAATTATAAATTCTTTGGTTATACGATAAAGAAGGGAATATTCCTTTCTTTTAATATTTAAAAGAGAACCTAATTAATTCGTTAAATATATGATAAAGAAGGGAATATTCCCTTCTTTGAAAATATAACAAAAAGAAATAATTAATTCTTTGGACAAACGATAAAGAAAGGAATATTCCTTTCTTTGAATATAAAAAAGAGAAATTAATTAATTCTTTGGATGTATGAAAAAGAAGGTAATATTCCCTTCTTTTAATATATAAGGAAAATATATAATCAATAGCTTTTCGCAAGAGACTCGGGGTAATGACCATTTGGGATAATAACGTGTGGAATATATAAATTTGTTCTAAATTTGTAATCGGTGCACCGATTTTTTAATCCATCACGAGAAATTCTTCAGCTCAGGTCGAACAATTCTTCGATCAGGTTTAACAGTTTCCGACTGGTTGAATTGGATTGCATCCCTAATAAAAAATTACCATACGCGAACGATAACCTAAATGGTTGAACTATTCCACAAATGGTTTGGATGATACTCCGAACACGTCGTTAAGCAAATTAACCATAACATTTTTATTAGGGATAATAGACCCTTTCACTTTTTAAATGGTGAACGAAGTGCTCGAAAACTTGAAGGTTGTCATTTTCTAAAGAGCTATAAAATGGTTTGGAATTGATGAATACATTGTTCCATAAAAGTAAACGTAGTGTATCATCAATAGTAAAGTGAAACTAATCAGAGAGTTTTATCATGAAAAATATCAAATATGTATATTAAGCTGTTTATTTATTTATTTATTTATTTAATTAAATCTTCAACATAATGTTGTATAGATATTTTCTAGGCTAGGTGTCGAATTCTATGTCTGTAAGTAGACTTACTAATGTTAAAAGCAAATACATCAAACGTTTCATTAAACACACGACAGCACAAAGTCCACGGTTCGTTGAATCCATAGTTGGTACGATGGGTAGGTTGCCACAGAAGCGTGTAACTACGTAGAACTCTTTGAGGAGTATTGATGTAGATTTGGCTCACAAGAGAGTTGCAATCCACGTCACCGTTAAGCAATCCAAACACGAAAAGTCGCTGAAGTAGTTTCCTCCTTGCTGCCAACGTGTCCAGGTCACTCAGCCTGCACCGTTCTTCGTAAGGCGGCAAATTTACCGAATCGTTCCAGGGCAGAACACGTAAAGCGTATCTTACGAAGTTTCGCTGAATGGCTTCGATTTTGTTAGCTTGAATAGCGTGAAAGGGTGCCCACACAACAACAGCATACTCTAGAAGACTGCGGACGAGAGCACAGTATAGTGATTTCAGCGCGTAGGTGTCCGGGAATGCGTTTGTGTTTCGTTTCAAGAAACCTTTTTTTTAACTCTTTATTTGTTCCAAATTCAAAATAAATTACATTTCATTTTTAACCTAGGTGCTCCAGTTACTACAGTAACTTACCAGCCTTAATTGTTATGATATATATCTAAGTGTTTTTACATTGTTCCTGTCTTGGCAATTCAGTATTTTAAACAGGGTTTTTAAACCTGCATGTCAGTATAACAATTGATAGCTTAAAACTAAAAAACTAAAACTAAAAAACTAAAACTAAATCTTATCTAAGTATTTATAAAGGGAATTAATCGTTGCAATTGAGGATTGTAACGATTTTTGCCGGAAATTATTAATTATTTTGTTGGAAATTTGTGCTAAAGTCTCAACATTCGAAATTCTATGTACTTCGGTAGTACTGTACCAGGGAGGCGACTTCAAAATCATCTTCAGAATTTTGTTCTGAATCCTTTGAAGTGCTTTTTTCCTGGTAGTGCAACAACAAGACCATATTGGCACAGCGTAAAGCATGGCCGGTCTAAAAACTTGTTTAAATATTAGAAGTTTATTCGTCAGGCAAAGTTTGGATTTCCTGTTTATAAGAGGATACAAACATTTTTATATATTTGTTACATTTGGCTTGAATGCCCTCAATGTGATCTTTAAAAGTTAATTTTTGGTCAAGAACTAATCCAAGATATTTCACTAATTGGTTTGACCAGGAAATTGGAACTCCATTCATAGTGACTATGTGACTACTACTAGGTTTCAAAAAGGAAGCTCTAGGCTTATGTGGAAATATTATAAGTTGAGTTTTGGAAGCGTTGGGAGAAATCTTCCATTTTTGTAAATAAGAAGAGAAAATATCTAAACTTTTCTGCAGTCTGCTGCAAATAACACGAAGACTTCTTCCTTTAGCGGAAATGCCTGTGTCATCAGCGAACAAAGATTTGTGGCAACCCTGAGGCAAATCAGGGAGGTCCGAAGTGAAAATGTTATACAATATAGGCCCAAGAATGCTACCCTGAGGAACTCCTGCTCTAACAGGTAGTCGATTAGATTTGGAATTTGGATAATTTACCTGTAGAGTTCTGTCAGTTAAATAATTTTGAACTAATTTCATAATGTAAAGTGGAAAATTAAACTTTTTCAATTTAGCAATCAAACCTTCATGCCAAACACTGTCGAATGCTTTTTCTATGTCTAGAAGAGCAACTCCAGTTGAGTGGCCTTCAGATTTGTTTGAACGAATTAAATAGGTAACTCTTAAGAGTTGATGAGTAGTTGAATGCCCATGGCGAAATCCAAACTGCTCATCTGCAAAAATTGAGTTCGTATTGATGTGAAGCATCATTCTATTTAAAATTATCTTTTCAAAAAGTTTACTTATTGAAGAAAGCAAACTTATTGGACGGTAGCTAGAAGCTTCAGCTGGATTTTTATCCGGCTTCAAAATTGGAACAACTTTTGCATTCTTCCATTTATCAGGAAAGTATGCCAAATGGAAACATCTGTTAAATAATTTTACCAAGAAAGACAAGGTACTCTCTGGGAGTTTTTTGATGAGGATATAGAAAATTCCATCATCACCTGGAGCTTTCATATTTTGAAACTTTTTAGTTATAGACCTTACTTCGTCCAAATCAGTCCCCCAGGAATCATCAAAAATATTTTCCCGAGAGAAAATATTCAGAAAATCCCGAGCAACCTGATTCTCAATAGGACTAGTAAACTAAATTGGAAAACCATTTTGAAGGATCAGGTAAATGTTGAATGTGCCGTGGAGGTTTTTTATAAAATTCTGTTTGACGTAATTCACGAGGAAATTCCATTAAAAAGGAGACGACGCAATTATTCCTCCAAATATCCGGTTTGGTTCACTAATCATATCATTAACTTGAAAAATCGTAAACAAAAAGCTCACAAATTATACAGAAAACATAAAAATCGTGATAATCTCGAAAAGTATTTAAGGATTTGTGATCAACTCAATGATGCAATTTCTTTGGCACTTTCTGAGTATAACATAAAAACTGAGAATGAAATTAAATCATGTCCAAGAAACTTCTTCAATTACGTCAAAACTAAAATGAAATCGTGCAGTTTTCCATCAAAAATGACATTGGATGAAAAGGAAGGTAATAATTCTGATGATATATGTAATCTTTTCGCCACTTTTTTTCAAGAAACATACACGAAATTTTCAGATAATGATCGTGATTATGAATATTTTTCTTATTTTCCTGACTTTTCAACTACTGTTGGCGTTAATAACATTTCGCGTCATGATATTTGGAATGGCCTACGAGATTTGGACGCCACTAAAGGTTCAGGACCAGATGGAATCCCACCTACTTTTATGAAAAACTTAGCAACTGAACTCACAACCCCTTTATTCTGGCTGTTTAATATGTCGCTTGAATCCGGTATATTCCCGAAGGTATGGAAAAAATCTTACTTAATACCCATATATAAATCAGGTAAAAAATCCGATATTCGAAATTATCGTGGGATTGCTATCATTTCGTGCATTCCAAAACTCTTCGAATCAATTATAAATAAAAACATTTTTGGCCAAATAAAACAAAGAATAACTAGTGCACAACACGGATTTTTTAAAGGCCGTTCAACCACCACAAACCTTTTGGAATTTGTGGACTTTGTATTAAATGCAATGGACAGAGGTAACCAAGTAGAAGCTCTATATACAGACTTCAGTAAAGCGTTTGACAGAATTGATATCCCAATGCTGATTTTTAAATTAGAAAAAAATGGGAATTGAGATGGAGCTCATCACCTGGATTAGATCGTATTTAGTTGATCGCCAGCAAATTGTAAGATTCAACGAAAAAACATCTAAGCCAATTCATGTCACGTCAGGGGTTCCCCAGGGATCGCACCTAGGTCCTCTTCTTTTTATTTTGTACATTAATGACGTCTCTCTTATTTTAAAAAATATCAAGGTACTTATATACGCTGATGACATGAAGCTATTTTTAGAAATAGGAAGCGATAACGATATGAATGTGTTTCAGAATGAAATAAATGTTTTTTACAGATGGTGTAGTAAAAGTTTATTGAAACTTAATATCAAAAAATGTAATATTATAACGTACAGTAGAAAACTAAACAAACAAAATCTTTGTATTACATTAGGTAATGAAAATGTTCAAAAATGTGAAAATGTAAGAGATTTAGGTGTTATTCTAGATTCTAAATTGACATTTGTGGACCATTATAACACAATAATACATAGAGCAGGCAATATGCTTAATTTTATAAAACGTTTCGGTCTCCACTTTAAAGATCCTTATACAATTAAATCACTTTACGTTGCTTATGTGAGGTCAATTTTAGAATATTGTAGCGTTGTTTGGTCACCCTATATGAAAAAGCATGAAGAACGAATAGAGTCAATCCAAAAGCAATTTTTATTATATGCATTACGTAAGTTAGGTTGGACGGCTTTTCCTCTCCCGTCATATGAAGCACGTTGCTTGCTGATCAGCATTCAAACATTGAAAGAACGTCGGGATTACGCAAAGATTTCTTTATTAAACAATATCATTTCGCAACGCATTGACTCAGCTGATCTATTGTCAAGGTTAAATTTGTATGCACCTTCCCGACAATTACGCAATCGACAGTTGTTCGCAGTAGATCGCCATCGGACCAATTACGCTAAATTTGGACCGGTAAATCAGATGATGACTGTTTATAATCATCATTGTGAAATGATTGACCTAAATATGCCCTCAACAGAATTAAAAATATATTTTAGAACCCTGCGAAGTCATAGAACATAAGTCTTAATGTTAATATGTAGTCTACGATTTGATTGATTGACGAATAAATAAATAAATAAATAAAGACCCAAACTGAAATTATGGGAACTCTCGAATTGCTTAGCAAGTTTCTGAGCCTTTTCCAAATTTGTGATCAAAATTTTACCACCTTCTTTAAGCGCTGGAATTGGTTTTTGAGGTTTTTTCAAAAATTTTGTGAGTTTCCAAAAGGGTTTGGAACTCGGGTCTAATTTAGAAACATTATTTTCAAAAGTTTTGTTCCTCAGGGCAGAGAATCGTTTTTTAATTTGTTTTTGTAAATCACGCCAGATAACTTTCATGGCAGGATCGCGTGTTCTTTGATATTGTCTCCTACGGACATTTTTAAGACGGATCAAGAGCTGAAGATCGTCGTCTATTATAATTGAATCGAATTTAACCTCGCATTTTGGTACTGAGGCAGCTCTTGCTTCAACTATAGAAGTAGTCAGAGATTCAAGAGCATAATTAATTTCATCTTTGGTTTGCAAAGGAATGTTTGGATCGAAGTTATATTCCATAAATGTTCGATATTGCTCCCAATCAGCCCTATGGTAATTGAAAGTAGAGCTGTTGGGATTACAAATTAATTCTTGGGATATTTCAAAAGTTACTGGAAGGTGATCAGAACCGAAGTCAGCATGGGTAACCAATTGGCTACAAAGTTGACATGAATCAGTTAAGACCAAATCAATAGTTGAGGGATTTCTTGCAGAAGAAAAGCATGTTGGGCTGTTTGGATATTGAATAGTGTAATAACCTGCAGAACAATCATCAAACAGAATATTACCATTGGAATTGCTTTCAGCATTATTCCATGAGCGGTGTTTTGCATTAAAATCACCAATAATGAAGAATTTAGACCTATGACGGGTAAGTTTCTGAAGGTCACCCTTGAGAAAATTCATTTGCTGGCCTACGCATTGGAATGGCAAATAGGCAGCTATAAACGTAAGTTGTCCAAATTTTGTTTCAACAGAAACTCCCAAAGTTTCAAAAACTTTGGTTTCAAATGAATGAAGTAATGAAATTAGGTTGTTAGCGGAATGCTAAATAAAACAGCAAAAGGGTTTATCTTCCATTTAATTCCACTTAATTAATTTTTGTATCCATGACAGATACGTATTTCGACTACAATGTGCAGTCTTCATCAGTGTCATTCCCACTAAAGAACTTATCAAAATCTAACCCCCTTAAGTACTCATCCCCTAGGTAAAAAAGTCAAGATCATAGGTATAAATATGAAACTACAATGTGTTGAATCGGAACCTACCTAACTAATAAAAACCAAAGATTTAAGTAAGCTAAAGGAGAAAAATCTCTAATAAGGAAAATCCCCAAAGGCTTGGTAGCCATCATAATGAAGTAATGAAATTGGGTTGTTAGCGGAATGCTAAATAAAACAGCAAAAGGGTTTATCTTCCATTTAATTCCACTTAATTAATTTTTGTATCCATGACAGATACGTATTTCGACTACAATGTGCAGTCTTCATCAGTGTCATTCCCACTAAAGAACTTATCAAAATCTAACCCCCTTAAGTACTCATCCCCTAGGTAAAAAAGTCAAGATCATAGGTATAAATATGAAACTACAATGTGTTGAATCGGAACCTACCTAACTAATAAAAACCAAAGATTTAAGTAAGCTAAAGGAGAAAAATCTATACAAATCTCTAATAAGGAAAATCCCCAAAGGCTTGGTAGCCATCATAATGAAGTAATGAAATTGGGTTGTTAGCGGAATGCTAAATAAAACAGCAAAAGGGTTTATCTTCCATTTAATTCCACTTAATTAATTTTTGTATCCATGACAGATACGTATTTCGACTACAATGTGCAGTCTTCATCAGTGTCATTCCCACTAAAGAACTTATCAAAATCTAACCCCCTTAAGTACTCATCCCCTAGGTAAAAAAGTCAAGATCATAGGTATAAATATGAAACTACAATGTGTTGAACAGGGTCCATCAAGACGATCATTTCTATAAATTAAATAATTTGAGTCCTTCTTAACCTTATGGTCAGGTTTAAGGAAAGTTTCAGTTATAACGGCAATATGCACGTTATGAACTCACAAAAATTTAAATAGCTCGTCTTCATTATCTTTAAGAGATCGAGCATTCCAATTTAAAATGTTTAATGCTTTAAAATCCATTACTGAATTTTAAAGTCATGACAATATTATTAGCAAATTTTACTCCAGTTTGAATAGCATCAAACATGGAGTTAGATTTAAGCATATCAGAAATCATGTCAATTAATGAATTCTGTAAAAATTCAATTTTAGGAGCAGTAATGCTTCCTAAGTCAAAATTGTCAAAATTTCCGTTAGAACGTTGGTTAGTATTTTGATTTCTACCCGCTGCAATAGCAGCATAGGTAGCCCCATTAACTCGCGGAACATTGTTAGCAGCGAGGGAAGTAGGTACAGATGAAACATTTGAAGCAGGGGTGATATTTGTACCGACGGGTACGAATGTAGAATTTGTTCCTCGCTGACCGTTGTTAACAGCAGAGGAATTTGTACCTGGTCGGAAACGTGGAGCGTTTCCTACCTGTCGGTTAGAACGAGATTGTAGGATCGCTTTGCGAGTCTTACATTCCCAAAAGTTGGATTTGTGGTTTTCACCACAATTTGCACATTTAAATTTCTTAGGATCTTCCTTCACAGGACAGTCGTCCTTTGCGTGAGAGGAATCACCACAATTCATGCATTTAGCTGGCATGTAGCAATTTTTAGTTCCGTGACCCCATCCCTGGCACTTACGGCACTGAGTGAGGTTTTGGAAATTTCCTCCAGTCTTCCACTTCACTCGGACATGGAGCATAAGGCTAGCTTTTTCTAAGGCCTTAAGGTTGTTTAGTTCACTAGACTTGAAGTGAACTAAATAAAAATCATTAGAAATTCCGTTGCGCGAATCGCCAGGACGGGATTTCATTTTCATTTTGATTACTTGGAGTGGCACAACTCCAAGTAATTTTGCCAGTTCATCTTTGATCTGATCCAGGGATTCACCACTGGGCAGTCCTTTCATGACAACCTTGAACACACGTTCAGTTTTGGTGTCGTAAGTAAAAAAAATTGTGCTTCTTCTCAGTAAGATACTTGAGAAGACATTTAAATCCGTCCAAGGTTTCAGCCAATACACGGCATTCACCCCGACGTCCAATTTATAGTGAAAACTTAACTTTCACGAAATTCAAAAGTTCCATGCGAAGAGCATGGAAATCGGAAGTGGTTATCACAATAGGGGGAATCTTTTCCTTCTTGGCATTAAGCCGGGAAAGTTTACTAGAATTTTTCTTGGATGATGGATCATTCTCATCATCCGTGAGCAAATCAAATTGATTACTCAAATTAATTTCATCAGAAGGGGGGTCAAGAGTTTGCCCCTTTCTTTTGCGTTTAGGCGCCATGGCGGCAGTAAATTTTTATCCAAATCGACTTCCAAGCAGATTACTATAAGAATCTGAAGGATCGAAGAGGAGTTTTCCAAATCGATATCCAAGAAGGATTACCGCGGGTAGGGTCCAAACAAGGATCGAAGAGGAATAAGAGGAGTTGAACAAGGTAGAAAATTTTTACAGGTTGAGCACTGAAAAGTGCTGTTTAAATTTGTTGTAGCTTTAGGTAGTAGTAACACTTCCTTAAGCAAAAGGCAAATAGATCCGCACGGCAAGAGAGCACGATGCGGACTGTTTCAAGAAACCTAATGTGGCGAATGCTTTAGCAGTTATCATGAAGATGTGCTCATTGAATCTGACTTTAGAGTCGATGATAACACCCAAATCCTTAACTGAAGAAACGAAGAGCAAACTACTGAGTCCTATCCTATAGTCATGTCGTAAGGGCTCGCGTGAACGGCTAAAAGATATTGCGCATCATTTTGTGACATTAACCTGCATACCGTTCAATGTACACAAGCGCAAAAGGGAATCAATATCCTTCTGGAGTGCGCAACAGTCAAGTCTTGACTTAATTGTACGAAAGATCTTTAAGTCATCGGCGAACATAAGTTTCGAAGAACACAGTCGACTACACAGATCGTTCACGAACAGGATGAAAATTAAAGGCCCCAAATGGCTACCTTGGGGAACACCAGAGAGTATCTCGAAACTAGGCGAATTAACACCGTTAATGCTCACATAGGCAGAGCGGTCAGTTAAGTAAGACTGTAATTAGGTAATCCCATACACCTCACTTTGTCCACTGCAAGCACATGTGGAACCCTATCGAACGCCTTACTGAAGTCCACGTAGATCGCATCAACTTGTCGTCGTTTTTCAATGGAGTTGATCAGCGAGTTGACAAACACCATTAACTTGGTTGTTGTAGAGCGTTTCCTCACGAAGCCGTGCTGATGTTCGGTAATTATTGGCCTAACCGCTTGATATACGACCTCATATACGATCTTCTCCAGAGCTTTTGGGAGGCAGCTTAGAATCGAAATTCCGCGATAATTCTGTTCTGTAATATAACACTGAAATATAATATCAAATGACCAAAAAAAGTGATGAATTACTAATTTCAGCATCTTTCCTGGGGAATGTTATAGAATCTGCGGAATTTGTTTAGAAAAGTATGTCAAGTGCTTGTTAAAACTACAGGTGGAGGAGTCTTATGGCAAAGTGTTACAACAATTCTGAAACAAAATTGAGCTAGAATGGCCTCATTTTGGAAAACAAGAGACCACAACCATAAACCATTTGACTGACAGACAACTATCAGACTCAATATATAAGAAGTTGTGAGGACCTCCTGAAACCATATTGCAATGTCGACAATGCAATGAGGCAAAAAATCTTAACACAATGTCTTATGAACCTAGACAATTTTGATTTCATATGATACTTATGAATTTCATAGGCATGAGTTTTGCATTTCATAAGCATGGCTTATTAATGATTATCGTAATACACGAGAAACTACGAGTGGATCTTATACACCTTTAATCTATTCTATTTTCCATTATACTTAGAGTTCATAAGTCTGTTTCATAAGCCAAACTTATGATTTCCATAATAAATCCTTTCGTCGAAATTTCATAAGTGCCGTTCTTATGAAATTCTTACGTTCCTTTGCCTCAGCGTAGATCAACTTCGATCGAGTGGTCACTAAATAATAATCATTATCATACATTTCCCTTCATTTCAGCTGCGGGAGTACGCTAAAGTATTACGTACGCTCATCGCCGATGGCGCCAGCGACGAAGACGTGCAAGCCAAAATCCAGGAGCAAATGAACGAAGTGTACAACGTGGTCGCCATCTGTCTTGGCATTCCGCCGGAGAAGTTTACCTGGGAGTATTACGATAAGAGCAAGAAATATCTAAGCATCGGACCAATCAAACCGGTAGATTTCTACGAAAAGTATGTCAAGCCATACTTTAATGTCGACGATAAGGTGTGCCTGGTGACGGATCCTCGCGAGGCGAACCCCTACGGACGGTCGTATACCGTGGACTGCTTGGGGAACGTGGTGGGAGGGCGACCGGTGCTGTACAACAATCAACCGGTGGACACGTTGTTGGATTTGGTGACGAAAGCACTGAAACTCGGCGAACCGGTGTGGTTCGGATGCGAAGTTAGCAAACGCTTTGCTGGCAAACAGGGTATTGAGGATCTAGATATGTATGTAATGCTTCGGGTTTCTTTGTTGGGTTTGTTAATTATTCAGATTACTTTCATTATAGACATGACTTCAAGTTAGTATTTGGAGTAGATATTCAAACTACTATGGATAAGGCAGATCGCTTAATGTACGGAGAATCGATGATGACTCACGCTATGGTATTTACTGGGGTGTCCGTTGACGTAAGTACTTGGTTTAATTTTGGTGTTTAAATCAAATCAATTCCTGGACATATTTTACTTGCAGCCCAATACGCAAAGACCGACAAAGTTCCGCGTGGAAAATTCCTGGGGCGAGGACCGTGGTGAGAAGGGATATCTCATCATGACGGCCGAATGGTTCAAGGAATTCGTGTTTGAAGTGGTGGTCGATCGCAGCATAGTTCCACAGGACGTACTTGACGTTTTCGATTTGACCCCAACCGTTCTGCCTGCATGGGACCCGATGGGTACACTGGCTAAGTGAATCACTATCATAGAGTCACACGACGCAGTGCGGTTATTTAGACCTTGTCCACTTTGCATGAAAGATAAATTATACTAGGTACTATATTACGAAAGCATACACAACAAAACAATAACTGCTAAAAGCGGAAAGACTTTAAGCTTCTTAATTGAAAGCAGCTGTAGGAAAAACAAACAAAAATAAGGGCGGAGCGTGTGTTGCAATTCACAAGCGTGTTAAAGCAGATACGTGTGTAAGCTTGAATTGAAAGCCATTCTTGTATTTGACAAGAAATAACATAAATTAGCTAATATGTAAACTGTATTTAAATGAATAACATATTAATAATCAATATATGTCACAGGAATGCGGGAGACGTATTTTTTTTAATGAAAATAAATATAACAACACTGAAATTGTTCACATAAATGGCTTTCGTGGGTCGAAATGATGACAGCTTTCTACTATTCGTTTGCATTGAAATTTATTCTATCACCATTCCGGAACTGACTAACCTAACCAGTCATAATCTTATTCTTTGGGTCTGTTCAGCTTCTTCTGATACAAGTCATATTCGTAACTCAACTTTGACCATATTCCCAGGCACATATTCACCAACCTAGTGTCCGGTTCTGTTTGCCTTTTTTCCTTCCGATAGATCCTCTTGACGATTTGTTTGGATCCTGCGAAGTCATACTTTTGAATCATTGCAATTGCCATATAGAGACGACACCGCGCTATGACGGACGGTTCTCCCAATCGAACGGCTAGTTTCATTTGTTGGACCGAAATTCGACCGGCAATGTCGGCCTGAAATAAAAAGTGCGGTCATTGGAATAACGTTGAAACAACTCGATCGAAACTCCATCTTACGCAAGCTAATTTATAATCTCCTAATGCCGAAAATGCTCCTCCAAGTGTCGACAGCCAGGACATCATTTCATCCAGCTCGATGCGTTCCCAAATCATTCGGTTCGCTCTCTCACCCCTTGAATGAAACATTATTCATAAATGAATTCATTTAATGCAGTTCACGAGGAAAGCATCACTAACCATGCATAATCTAGGGGTTCCTTGGCAGGAGGATGGATTTTTATCACCAGCCTTTGTTGATCATTGTCGCAAAAGTCAACGATCAGGTTGGCAATCATTAGCCTATACAAAGGAAAAGAGCGGAGATTTTGCAAGGAACGGTTAAGTTCTATCGAATTAACCGATAGGACTGGAAAACTTCTCTCATTGGTACCGTTGAACTTGTAGCGTTTTTCACATTTCTTCAAACATTTCCTGCATATCCTGAACTTGTCTAGAGCGTCAGAGTAATCTTGAACGTAATATGAAGTCATTTTCTACCGATATAGTGAGGATTAGCAATATTCTTAACCACAGCGAACAGCTAAAAACTACGTTTTGCTCCTTTTTTGCATCACTCGTCAACACAAAACAGCTGATTTGTTTTCAGTTGGTCGGGGTTAGCACCGTTGGCATCTGCGGGTTAAAATGTCAAAACAATGATTGGTGCTAGCTAGCCTTCGATCCCGGTACACGTATAGTCGCTATATTCATAGTCTGGCGAATAGAATTTCGATCTATCAAAAAGCGGAACCAATTCAATATATTTTAGACCATCAATTGAAAAAGTACTATCAACTTTTATACACAAACGTTGATTATTCTTTCCTTGCCAATCGAACGCAAATTACCGGCATCTTCGGATAGGGAAAACTTTCCCCAACCCAAAGATGGTGTTAGTTTGCGTATGCGAGCCTTGAGTCACGAGAAAAGGGTTTCCGAAGTTTTGTTCGCAATAGCTGATGTGCTCTTTTTTTTTGTTGGTCGTGATTTGCTCGATTGGTTCCGCTATTTGACAGCTCAATTGGTTCCCGAGATTCTATCCGCCAGACTATAGCGACTATAGGTACACGCGGTACACCGAATTATGGTCAAGGGGGGTATACACCAAAATTCTCGTTCAGTGAGCAAGGGACTTTTTTATTTTTATTTTGTATTGCTGTGTTAGGTCACTGCCCGAAAAAAATTATTATAATAAAACAACGTAATTACAATGATTTTTACTGTTGAATTTCGAGTACATTAAAATTTATTGTTAAATTATTGTACGAGAGAAAACATTAATTTCGATTTTTAACGATCCAATGCTCAAACAATGAAAATTAGTGTGATGAGATCAAATTTGTTCGAGAAAAATCACTTTTTTTATTGTTAAGATGCTTAACAACCCCCCTTTTTTCCTGTAAATTTCTCAAATACCATGATTTTCATTGTTGTGAACCATGAATTTCGTTGTGATTTTATGGTAATGGACAAAAATGTCCAATGTTTTGACAATAAATATCAAGGTTACAATGACAATGAAAATCATTGTATTTTTATTGGACTTTTTTTTACGGGTGGTCACGAGTAACCCCTAATAAACAAATACCATAAACGAACTTTAGCCCGAATGGATAAACTATCCCACAAATAGTTTGGATGATACACCGAACACGTCGTTAAGCTCTCTTTTATGGTTATTTTTATTAGGGACTACACTAATAAAATTCCACACATTTGTATTGACGAATTTCCATGTAAAATTTCATACACCGATAAAATTTCAAAGATATTTTTTATATGTCCCACACATGAATTTTTGCAATGTGATCAACAAATGATATCTATGTGTCGGATACATATTTAATATGTGTAATATGTCCACACATACTATTCATTTGACTAATAAATTTCATGTGTGCTTCTGGAAGGATGCTGTTTATGTGTGGTCGCTTAATGTCGAGCCATCGCACCTGAAAGCCCAGTAATGAAAAAGAATTATACTTTCAGCGAATGGATTGTAGTAAAAAAGTAAAGTTCTTAAGTGGACCCTACACGGATGCTTTGATTGACAATAATCGTATTGTCAATACATTATATATTGACGTCAATACATCGAGATTGACAATATTTCTGAATTCACATCATCAATATTATTGTCAATAATTCCCCTTCGCGTCAATATATTGATGCGTGTGGGGTTTGCTTTACGTTTAACAACGGAGCACAGAAGAAAACTCATCTTAGAAATGGCAGCAAAAGTTGGGTTTGATATTATGAAGTTTACACAAATGTTCAGTATGTAAATTTTACAAAAATCTCGTACAGCAGTTACTGTTTGTTTTTGTAAAATATTGGGTTAACAGTTGATTCGTCATAATTTTTACAGTATTGCGGAATTTCCGAGAGGGGCGAAAAAAAATCTCACACTAGCGAATAAATCTTCGAAAAATCTTCTTTCATTTCTCGCATCTACGTGCATCGCGTATAATCTTTTTGCAGGAAATCTTCAAAATCGTGATAAATCTTCTTTCTATCTACTCAGCGTTCGCACAGCTAGCCACAGCAAAACACAATATTTCCTGCATCGTAGATAGAGTCGTCCCCCTCGGGAATTTCAGCCATTTACAGTTTTAATCAGTAATTTTTAATTACCGTTTATGGTAAATTTCAGTAAATTACGGAAATTCAGCAATTTGATTGCGGAAATTTGGTAAAACAATATTTTTTACAAAGCTTTCGGTAAAATTGTATTTTACAGAACGAATCCAGCAAAAAAAAGTACCGAACTAGATTTTAGTGCCAACATTTCAAAGGGGCGTAATTGCTTTTGTAAACAATGGCTTTAGACGTCGATTTCTCGCAAATGAAAACCCACCCCTCCAAATTACAAATGCTTAGCTGATACTGGAAACATGTCATTCATTTTCATGAGTGAGTTTTCATTCGCGAGAAATTGACGACTAAACTCGCGACTAGAGCCATTGTTTACAAATTTAATTACGCCCCTTTGAAATGTTGGCACTGATTTATGAAATTTGGTGTGTACACTATGTTTGTGTTTTGATTCGCTATTGGCGTCTTGCAGTGAAACTTTTCCAAGCTTTCGCCTCCTACATTTCGAAGTGAGAACTACTAGAAGGAGAATAGTTTCCAAATTTTCCAAGTAAAACAGATTATTTTTGGGGCAAATCGGTCCATAAAGAAAAACTAATAATTTCCCGTGGAAACTTTTGCTTCAATCGTGTTTGAAAACTAATTGTTATTATTTCGGTATGGATCGGAGATGTTTTCATGGAAAATAATGCATAACAAGTTTGCACCCACAGCGAGAGGTTACCTCCTGCGCAGCTGCATTTTTCGGAAAATGGTGAATATGTGCGATTTCCACTAAGATGAAAGCGGAAATTACTTAGGAAAGGTTGTATCATGCTGGTGGTAATGGAAAATTGGTTGTATAGGACGCCAATATTCAATAAATGTTCATTTTGGCCTTTTCTATGCAAACATGTTGATACTCACAATTTTCGACGGAAAACGCAACGGAACTTGATTTGGAACTGGTGCTACATGGTTTTCAAAGTGATAACAAGATGACAAATCATCTTTATTTTGAGTAATTGAGCAAATTACTTCTGTTTACATCATATTTACGATGCAGCATTGATGGAGCCGCGAAATGAAATGAATATATTTTATGAAGGTTCATCTGGAAAAGTCAAAGATGCACATCAATCTGATCGTAAAAACGTTTTCTTCTTCAATTCGAATGTTATATTGGAAGGATTTTACACAGGCTTGATGAAAATTATGATTTAACGCTAATTTTCACGAATTATATATGCAGTCTGTCAACATTATCATCATCATGCAGTGGCGACATCTGCGTTGAGCTTTTACGGCAATCTCCCACACGGCAAAAAACACATCATGTTCATGTAAAGTGATTTGCTGTTGAATTTGCGCTACTTGCCAAACATTTCAATTCGATGTGCAAATCCCTTGGAAGAGATCATATCGAAGCACGATGAAATCAATAGCAAATCACTTCATTTTAGATTGTATTGCACATAGTTGTTGATGTGCTGTGCTTTGAACTCGTAATGTCAATCATACTGATATTAACAATCTATCACTTTAAGGTTCAATTTACTTTGATGCTTTTTCGAAAAATTCAAGAGCAGTTTTTTTCGACGCATTAGTTCAGATTACAAAATGCTCGCACTATTCGATTCCTTTTGCTATTCTACACAAAATGACGCGAGCTTTTAGCAATCTGAAATAATGCGTCGAAAAAAACTGCTTTTGATTTTTTCGAAAATGCATCAAAGTAAATTGAACCTTAAGTTTAAGTAATGTACCCTTGGATTTAATTTTTGCTGAAAATGGGTTTACATAAATATATAACCTTGTTCATGCTACAAGCCTAGTTATATGTTATTCAGAATATGACCATATCATATTACTACCCAGATCACATGTTTCTAAGTGACATTGAACAACATCGCAAGGCTTTTAGAAGAAGCAAGGCGAGACATTGAGCAATAAGTTTGATAAGTTTGACCCTGTTTTGTAATCGAAATTATCTCAATAATACACTATTATTAACTATAGCAACAATTTCGTATTACTCACGCTCTAGAACGCAAATTATTTCGGGTGGAGATGAAGAATTATCAACAATCAATACGAAACTAACGATTTTAAATTGGCTCACCACTTAGTAGCCTATTGGTCCCAAGCAAACGATTAACGTACCCTATTCTAGTCGAAATTCTAGTACTACGCAATGTTTGTTTTGATTCGCTATGAAAGTTTGACAGATAAAATGAGGGGTTATTGGTTTTTCCTATGTTTCGAGGGGTGATTCGACAAGCATGGGACAGAAGATAGTACCAGAGGTGAGCCAAAAAGTTGAGCACGTTTCTTCGGGACCTACTTGTCTTAGAGTTATCTCTATGGAATTATCGCTTCTCTCACTTAACTTCATTTGTTGTTGACTTGCCATCTTCGCGAGTAATGTTTGTCATGTGAGTTTTGACATTTGCTTCCAAAAGCAAAACTAATCAAATTCAATGGATGAAAACAGTGGTTCCGATTCAAATGATAATCATTTTGATTTAAAGATGTTATACAGTACATATTTTTCAACGACAAATCACCATAGAGGTAACTCTAAGACTAGTAGCATAGAGGTAACTCTAAGACCACTGGGTCCCGAAGAAAATCATTATTATTTTTGGCTCACTCAGTACCAGAACAACGGTCCCAAGCAGTCCCAAGCTATTTCACTCACCCCTGCATGTTCTGCATGAATCCACACACCCCTGATGTTATCTGTCAAACTTTCATAGCGAATCAAAACAAACATAGTGTAGTAATAGAATTTCAACTAGAATAGGGTACGTTAATCGTTTGCTTGGGACCAATAGGCTACTAAAGTGGTGAGCCAATTTAAAATCGTTAGTTTCGTATTGATTGTTGCTAGTAGGTCCCGAAGAAACGTGCTCAACTTTTTGGCTCAGATCTGGTACTATCTTGGGTCCCAAGCTAATCGATTCACCCCTCGAAACATAGGAAAATCAACTAACCCCTCATTTTATCTGTCAAACTTTCATAGCGAATCAAAACAAACATAGTGTAGAACTAGAATTTTGACTAGAATGGGGTACGTAATCGATTTGCTTGGTACCAATAGGCTAGTCAAGTGGTGAGCCAATTTTCAATCGTTAGTTCCGTATTGATTGTTGAAATCACTTTGTTTCAAAACGCTAATAACTTGAAAATCAATGTTAAATCACTTCGATTCGTAGTGCCGCGTAACAGACTGAGTCAAGTGCAAGAGCATTTGGATTAGATGTGATAACTTTTTACCGAATGAAAGTTTGACCGATAAAATGAGGGGTTGTGGATTTTTCTATGTTTTGAGGGGTGCATCGATTAACTTGGGACCGAAGATAGTACCTGAGCTGAGCCAAAAAGTTCTTCAGGTACACATTATTTAGAGTTTTATCAACAATCAATACGAATCTAACGATTTTAAATTGGTTCACTACTTGACTAGCCTATTGGTCCCAAGCAAGCGATTAACGTACCCCATTCTAGTCGAAATTCTAGTACTACGCAATGTTTGTTTTGATTCGCTATGAAAGTTTGACAGATAAAATGAGGGGTTATTGGTTTCTCCTATGTTTCGAGGGGTGAATCGATTAGCTTGGGACCGAAGAGAGTACCAGAGCTGAGCCAAAAAGTTGAGCACGTTATTTCGGGACCTTCTAGTCTTAGAGTTACCTCTATGGTTTTATCATCAACTTTTTTGTGTAATCACATTTAAGTATCTTTCTTCCACAATGTTGAAGAAATTTGTTGAACGGAATTTATTATTCGAGTATTGCGTATAATCATAGAGGTAACTCTAAGACTAGAAGGTCCCGAAATAACGTGCTCAACTTTTTGGCTCAGCTCTGGTACTCTCTTCGGTCCCAAGCTAATCGATTCACCCCTCGAAACATAGGAAAAACCAATAACCCCTCATTTTATCTGTCAAAATTTCATAGAGAATCAAAACAAACATTGCGTAGTACTAGAATTTCGACTAGAATAGGGTACGTTAATCGTTTACTTGGGACCAATAGGCTACTAAAGTGGTGAGCCAATTTAAAATCGTTAGTTTCGTATTGATTGTTGGTATAATAGCGTCTACTGTAATATATACTCGAGTGGTTATGTACCACTTTGTCTCGCAACAATATTAGCTAGACCACCAACGTTACTCCACATGACAGATTTGTAAAATGGGTTTCTTTTCACGAAAACAGACAAAGCTGTTTTACGGTTGAACTAGAGCAGCTGTCGAGAGATGTCGTCACTCTCTCTACAGGCACTCCGCAGTTTTAACATATTGGGAAAAAAAAGCCTAAAATTCAAGGTTTTGTTCAAACTGGTGCATTTCTTCTAATAATGCGTCATCTAACGGTATAAAATTAAGCACGACTAATACGTTGATGAGCTGGTGACGCTTGAATGATTTTACTTTTACTTCACAGGTTTCGATTACGCTTTAAACCTATATGTAGGTAGTGATTGCAAATCATCAACAAAATAGCCAGAGCGAATGGTTTTGCGATCAGTTATGCATTTAGATGGGGCTGTAGCATCTGAATAACCGGTCTAAAATTTACATTTAAATCGTACTGTACTGGTTAATTCATTAGCTGAGAAGCAATTAAGCAAGCCTTTTGATAGCTGTGCTACACAATCATTGTCAAGGTCTGTTCGTTGTTCGCACAATCATGTTTTACGTGATTTTTAATCAGATCTGTGTGCCTATGCTATGAAAGCAGCTTCCGCTGGAGAGCTTAACAGCCTACTAAGTGTGAAATGTACGGACAGAGACAGAAAAAAAACGAAGTGGAAATCGTTTTAGGAATTGCACAAAGCAGCTCGCCTCAGGGGTTGGCATTGATTGATCAAACAGTCAATGAATTGAAATGGAATAACATGAAGGGGTTTTCGGATTAGTTACATTGTTGATTGAAATAAAAAATCTTTTCTTGATCAGCTTTATTTACCGTCAAATAATTAAATTTATTTTAAGCGACAGGAGCACACAAATTCAATTTAATAAATACATGATGGAAAAAGATTGAGCAAGCAGCATTATAAACTAGATTTAAATTTAGCCGGTGCACGCACAAACGGCTGGAAGTGTTGTAGTTGTTGTTTTGTGTGTGAATTATATGTTTGTATTTCTTTTTTTACATTTTCATATCAATGCTAGAAACAAACCGTTATTTACATGACCTATGCTTTTGCTAACCCGCCATTCGCTCACGTGATGAACGCGACAAACATGTGTTCAAGGTTACCTCCATGTTACCTGCCCTCGAAGAATCTGAACACGTCCGCCGTTTAGTAGCCATGTCAACATGTTATTGTATACACTAGAGAGAGTGCCCTATCTAAGGTTACAGAGTAATCTTATTTTATCAAATCAGACCTGAACACTCCATGCGTGACCAGAATCACGCAGCCTATTTTCGTTTCATTAGATTGTATATTGAATTCAAAAAAGCAGATAGTACAGCTGGAATAAGATAAAAGTAAAGAAAACGGCCAGGATGCTGCTGACAGTCAGTTCCTTCTTCCGAAGCGCCTGCTTGGCCTCCTTGACATTGTTGAGGTCTTCCTTAAAGAAGTTCTTTTTCAGACCAGGAATGATGCGCTCGAAGTACAGCCGCCAGGTGTAGGAGCGATTATCGCAAGGGTACTGCCGGTGGTCTTGTGAGTTCATGCTGAAAAAAAAAAAACAGAATATTTTTTGTTACAGGAGACATATTTACCAATTCACAAGGGAAATATTTGATAATAGGTTAAAAGTCGAATTAATGTAGGTCTAGCCTTCACCTTCTTAAGAGTGGTGCACAATGTATCCGGATCTGATCTGTTGTGGCAAATATGACAGTTAGGCAATTAACTGCACAAACAGGTAGATACATTATTCCTCTATCATTTGGTATGGTTTATTTGTGAGATTGAGTTTCAATTATGAGAAATCGGCGATAGACGTGTTTGTTTACAAAAACAATTACTCCGAAATCTCAAAGCTCTCCGGATGTACAGTGTAAAACAAAAATGCCGCGTAAAAAATATACCAAGAGTAAGTACATTCACATGCTAAAACATTCTCAAATGTTTGAACTATGAAACTATTTGTTATTACAGCTTGTCTAGAATAATTTCTAAGCTGCCGTCTTTTAGTACTTGGATATCTTTAGAATGGTGTCTGATCAATCTGAAATCTTGAAAAATCATCCTGAAGTTTTCAGGATCCTTGATGCTATTTCCTGGAATCAATGAGAATATCTTGATGACGTGATTTGAATTATTGAGCATTTTAAGATTTTCAGAATGATACCTGATCAAGTTGAAGTCTAAAACAAATATCTTGAGGATATTTTGGAGATGTTCACTTGGAGGTTTTTTGAATAATTTTTGAACAACCAGGTATCTTGAAGATATGATTTGAACTGCTGGGCAGTGGAATTGTGGAGATCTGTGATCATTAAGTGCAACTTCTTTTAAACCAAATGAATCGTGACAAACTTTTCAGCACTAAAAGAAGAAGCATTTCCAAACAAACTGCTGTCAAAACATTCCAGATCCGACCGCTAGGAGCACTGCAGTAAAATAAACAGTGCGTCCAGATATTAAATGACTCAAGCTTTAGTCAGCAATAAGAAATTATTGCAGACTATTTTTCTGAAGATATTCAATACATCATCAATTCAAATAACATTTCTTAGATATTCACTCATAATGCCATGTTGACCATTAATTTTTTAAAGAACTTCATGCGATCAAAGATCTCCGTGAATCCCTCTGGTTTTTGTTCAAGACGTCAGGTTCATCAAGTACTATTCTGAAAATCTCCATTTGCCCAGCAATTCTAATATCATCTGTCATACAGGGGATTAAAATGGCATAACATTTTCGAAACATAATCCAATTTAGATGAACCAGATGCTTTTGACGGGAAAATTAAAGCAGTTTTAATAAATAATTTTAAAATTGGTGGTGGTTAGTGGCCATCAGAGATGCTTTGAATTTGTTAGTGGTATGTCAAAAACTGATTTTTTCATCGCTTGTATGATTTTATTTTTTATGTAAATTTATTTGAATTTATATTTTTTCCTGAAGCAATTCTAAATTTTATACTGTCCACAGATCCAATATCCATTTTCTTGAATTTGGTTCCGGTAAAGTGACCAGTAATGTTAATATTTTGAGTCACGTCAATTTGGGTATCAATCCTCATGATTGTTCAGAGCGATGCCTCCAGAATCATTTTCAGCGATGCCCATCCTAGAGAAGGTTCTGGATTCCCGGGGGAAGTTGCTAATTTGGGACATGACCGGAACCATGTTAATATGGATGTTAAACTTCAAGATTTTACAAGCCAACATCAATGGCAGTTTTATCAGTACTACACTATGTTTGTTTTGATTCGCTATGAAATTTATACAGATAAAATGAGGGGTTCGTGGATTTTCCTATGTTTTGAGGGGTGCATCGATTAGCTTGGGACCGAAAAGAATACCAGAACTGAGTCAAAAAAGTTGAGCACGTTTCTTCGGGACCTTTTAGTCTTAGAGTTACCTCAATGGTAATACCGTCCACAGCATAAGTATAGGAACTGATTGCACAATGCACAGTGGTCCAGAATGCAGATTTAGGTGGAATGATATGTTTTGAACCTGAAATTGAAACTTTAGACTAAAAGCCTCTTCTACAAAGTTGTTCCTTATAGTTAGGCCCTTATTTTTATGAAAATTAATTCTAGGGTGGTTCTTATTATCATTAAAATCATAAATCTTACTTTTTTGTTTGAATAAATTAAGGTATACATTCTTCGGCAAAGTAATAGCTAATTTCAAGCAACTTTGTAGAAAACAACTTTTTTGTACTTTGACTATATGTTTTTAGTATTACTTCTACGTGAAGTCAACGATTTACATAGTTGAAGATGCTAATTTCAAATAACAGACTGTAGTGGTAATTTTTATACGATAGATGGAGTAGATGAAAGCATAGAGTTGATAGTTCCGTTAGAGTACGGCAGTGTGAAGATTGTATATAGATATTAGAATAGCGAACTAGGACAACAATTAGAATAGCGAACGGGTCGGTTTTCATCTCTTTTTGCCAGTGGTGGCGGGGGGGGGGACACCCCTCACCATCCCTCTCCAAAGGGGGAGTTTGGTAAAGAGAGATGAAAAAACCGATTTGTACCTTCCTTAAAAGTTGTCCTAGTTCGCTATTCTAATATCTATATACAATCTTCACACGGCCGTACTCTAACGGAACTATCAACTCTATGCTTTCATATACTCCATCTATCGTATAAAAATTACCACTACAGTCTGTTATTTGAAATTAGCATCTTCAACTATGTAAATCGTTGACTTCACGTAGAAGTAATACTAAAAACATATAGTCAAAGTACATAACTCTGGATGGGAGCATACCATCAATTACTGTCAATGGTCGAAAGGTACAGTAGCAACACCTACCCCACCCGTGTCCCCTCGAGATCGTCAAGTCGACGATGACAGGAGCACATATCGTGGTAGGGGTAAACAATAGTTGCAATTTCCAAACCTACGACTGGATGCCTTCCTTCAAATAACAATTGAAGTGCGGTAAAAATCGGTAAAACTGTTTCAAACACACAGTTGGTACTTGAACGGGTCGGTTTTCATCTCTTTTTGCCAGTGGTGGCGGGGGGGGACACCCCTCACCATCCCTCTCCAAAGGGGGAGTTTGGTAAAGAGAGATGAAAAAACCGATTTGTACCTTCCTTAAAAGTTGTCCTAGCTCGCTTGTCTAATATCTATATACAATCTTCACACTGCCGTACTCTAACGGAACTATCAACTCTATGCTTTCATCTACTCCATCTATCGTATAAAAATTACCACTACAGTCTGTTATTTGAAATTAGCATCTTCAACTATGTAAAACTTTTTTGTATCTCTTAAATTGGCCGATTTAGAACTATTTTCTTGAATTGAGTTAGGGTGGCGCTAACAAAACAGCTATTTTGCTCTAGTTTTCTTATTTCAAATTTCTCAGCAAAGGTGTCTTCAAATGACTTTTAGATCATTAGGCACAAATTTTTGCTGCAAAAAGTTTGTCAATATCTTTCGCCGATCAAGAGTTGTTGACGTTTTTATACTAAAAATGTGCACTTTTCAAATGTTAATATCTCTGGTTGGGGCAAACAAAAAAAAAAGTTTTTTACGGTATTTGAAAGGACGTATATTATTCTCAATAACATTATAACATTAATCGATTTGAATTTATTTTTATTTTTTACTATATTTGGGTATATCTTTTTTATTAGAAGAAGATTTCGCTATAAAACATTCGTCTTAAAGAGTTTTTAAAGTTTTTAGAAGATGACTTTCATGAGAAATTTTAAATAAAAATGTAAGTGCTAAAAAACTAATATTTCCTGGAAATCCAATGACAAACTTTCTGCAGCAAAAATTTGCGCCTTCTAAAGATCTAAAAGTAATTTGAAGACACCTTTGCTGAGAAATTTGAAATAAGCAAACTAGAGCAAAATAACTGTTTTTTAGCGCCACCCTAACTCAATTCAAGAAAATAGCTCTAAATCGGCCAATAGCTCTAAATCGGCCAAGAGATACAAAAAAGTTGTTTTGCACAAAGTTGCTTGAAATTAGCTCAGCTATAACCGAAAAATGTATACCTTAATTTATTCAAACAAAAAAGTTAGATTTTTGATTTTAATGATAGTAAGAACCATCCTAGAATTCATTGTCACAAAAATGAGGGCCTAACTATAAGGAACAACTTTGTAGAAGAGACTTTTATTCTAAAGTTTCAGTGTCAGGCTCAAAACATATCATTCCACCTAAATTTGCATTCTGGACCACTGTGCAATGTAATTAAATGCCTGATTATACTTTTTAAAAGCCAGTTTTCCGGAATGATGAGAACCGGATGTAGCCGTAAGATTATCAAGTGTCGGATCAGATATTATAATAATCAAATACGAATAACAATTGATGATATTGGATTCATGACTTAAGATTAGTTTTGGGACAGCAGTTTGCTTTCAACTTTTGATTCAACAGCAGTTATATCAACAATCAATATGAAACTAACGATTTTAAATTGGCTCACCACTTAGTAGCCTATTGGTCCCAAGCAAACGATTAACGTACCCTATTCTAGTCGAAATTCTAGTACTACGCAATGTTTGTTTTGATTCGCTATGAAAGTTTGACAGATAAAATGAGGGGTTATTGGTTTTTCCTATGTTTCGAGGGGTGAATCGATTAGCTTGGGACCGAAGATAGTACCAGAGCTGAGCCAAAAAGTTGAGCACGTTATTTCGGGACCTTCTAGTCTTAGAGTTATATACCTCTATGGTTATATCCCTCATTGTCGATCGCGCTATAAACAGTTGTATACTTCTTTTGGAGCGCTTTGTTCATTGCCTGCAGCTAGGTCGGTGCCTTTGTCGGCGCCTTTAAACGAGAATGTTACAAACAAACCCCCCCTTTGTT
Source organism: Ochlerotatus camptorhynchus (assembly GCF_037179485.1). Taxonomy (NCBI): domain Eukaryota; kingdom Metazoa; phylum Arthropoda; class Insecta; order Diptera; family Culicidae; genus Ochlerotatus; species Ochlerotatus camptorhynchus. The sequence goes on from NW_027041039.1 coordinate 636,832, forward strand.
TAGCCTATTCATGGGAACCCCACCATGGCACAGTACCACAATGGGAAATTTGTTTAATACAAATAATTTAATTCAATATCTCAAAACGCCGCTAGGTATGATAGGATAGCTACACATTAATAGATAGCTTTTTATGAGGAATTTGATGCCTTGGTGGCTGATCACGGCATGAATCATTTTTGGGAAATATCCTATCATGTTCAGCGGCATTTTGAGATATTGAATTAATTTAATTGACTTTTTTTTAAACAAAAATCTTACTGTGGAGTGATTCAAATGTCTATTTTCACGTTCTCAATTAATAGCATCGTGCAAACGTGGATTTAAAGTGTTGTCTTCAGCAAAATTGATAAAAGTGACCTGCTTCATCTTTTGCAGATATTAGTTTTGTGATTAATTCCCCTAAAAATGAGATGTATAATTTGTTTTTTTTCACAGTGTCGAGATAATGAGTTGATGTTTTCGACAAAGTTGTCAAACTTTATTTCAAACCACTTTATCGAAGACATCAACATCATATTTTGCTCTGTATTTGAGTTAGTGAGTATTTTTTTTTTAAATGAACCCCCGGCGCGTGACGTTGTACATTTTTTTTCCAGTACACAACGAAAGGCTCCCCGCAAGCAGCTAGCTATCTAGGCTGCCCTCAAGAGCCCTCGATTCACCGAAAAAGGAGGAAGAAGCCGCACCGCTACTGATCGGATTCAGTTGCTCGTCGTGAGCCGCTGTGGGCCATCTATGCCAAGCGTGTCACCTTCGTTCCAAACAACATACAGCTCGCCATCTTCATCCGTGTTGAACACCCTAATAACTCAGCATTACTCAACCACCTACCAACCGACATGAATCAGCATAGAAATTATCTTTAAATTTATGCTCAAAGCACACAACTGTCATCTGTCCCCGTGTTCGCGGAAAACATTTATCTAAGCCACGAACACGTGTGCAAAATGTATGAGTTGGTTCGTGTCTGATCTATTCTGGACAAATTTTTTTATTCTAGATAAAATCTTTCTATGGTTTTGACAGATCGGATCGCTGCACATTTGAATCGGCCGGTCTAAATTTTTAAGCAAACTTTAAGTTTAAGTTTCATGTCGGTTTGTGGGTGACTCAAACATCACGACAAAACGGTTCTTTTCAGGACCACCATAAATTACACCATTTAATTTTCATTGATCGTTCGCTCGCCTTGCTGCCAGATACATCACCCCCAAAGGTCTTAAATAATGTACCCAGCAGCCAAAATGTGTTGTCAAATGCGTAACAGTATTCTTGTAATGACCCAATCAGGGCTGAAAAAATCACTAAAATTCATCAAAGTTCACTATGGATGAAAAATTCATTTCATAGTGAATGCTGGTGATTTTTTCATGATTTTTTCAACTCTGGACCCAATACCACATGACATTGTCAATTAACCAGAAACACTTCGAATTAAGCTGCTCGAAAAAAATGAGTAAACTTTATAAAACTGGGAACGGGCCCGGCGTAGTGTATAGTATCCATGCCTCTCACGTTAAAGGTCACGAGTACAAATATAATCCCCGGACAAGTCACGAATCATCTAAAATACGTAAAAGTGACTATAATACACAAAAAAAAAAACATTCCAAAGCATATCTTTTAGAGGATTGTTGAAAGGATTTGCTCTTTTTGCTTCAAATATATAATCGCAGTTATCTGAAACTGTGAGAATCGATCACAAATAAACCGAAGTTTTGAAATTCATGAAGGTTGGCCGAGTTTTTGAATTTGTTAAACAGTTAACAGCGTAAATAGTTGAATGCCTAAGCTAAATAAAACATTTTTTTTATTCTTTCCAATAATCAGAAAAACCCTGCGAACCTGCATGCATTTGGACTCTTTAATCGATTAGTGATTGATGGAACCTATATAGTTTCATAATATTTGACGAAACATGCTCTGAAACAACATGAAGTTAGTACCATATTTCTCGATAAGGGGGTTCAAGTTATAAATAGCCCCTACTGAAAATTATGGAAGAGGGGGGCTTAATTGGCGTCACTACTTCAGTATAAGATGCATCATACATTTTTTACGCAAATAAAAAAAATATCTACTTACAGCACGTAGAGATCCCGCATGTTCTCGTTGTCGAAGAAAAACGTGGTATTGGTGAACACTTTAACCGTTTCGACTACCTTGTCGATCTTTTGGTAGGTGCTGACTAGTCGTGGTTTCTCGCCCCGTAGCCGCAGCGCGGTATCCATCAGGAACGCCGGCAAGTAGTGTAGGAACAGCGAGTAGATGCGGAAAAGCGTTTCGCTGGAGGTACACACACTGAACGGTGTGTACAGGCCCGTCAACAGGGGGTGCTTCTGAATGGCCTTCTTGCACTCAAGTCGCCGCTCATCTACAGTTGAATCAAAGAAGAAAGCTTAGCAAGTATACTCTCTAGATACAAGAATGATTGACTTACCAAACGTCAGAGGGTTATCCGCAGAACTTATGCAGTTGTACACTATAACTTCCTTCTCTTCCTCCCTGTATTTAGAGGAAAAAATATTAACGGTATGTTTCAAACCCAGTCATGTTTTAACAGCGATCCACATACCGTGTGGCATAGGTTTTCCATCCGCAAGCGATGATGGTATTACTAACGTAGTCCACCGGAACGGTGTCAATCTGTACTTGTGAGTCGATTTGGGAAGTCCGAATCAAGCCATAGTACCAGCCGATAAATGTACCATTAACACCATATATACTGTCACACCAGCCGGGGATCGGCTCATCTAGCGCGGGCATGACACATGAAGGCCGGACGACTGCCACTGGGAAGTACTGTCGGTAGCCCTGGGTTAGAGCTTCAGCTAGGGCTTTAGTGAACGTGTACGTGTTTGGCCACTTCAGGGAGTACTTGAAGACGTCCTCCTTCATCTTGTCATTTTCTAGATTTGCGAGAATTTTTTCCGGGCTCATCTCAAGCGGATAGACGCGTTCCTCGATGTGATCCTGATAGCTGTTCGAGTAAGCCGTTGAGACGTAGATGAAACTCTGCAAGCAAATGGTTTATCTACGATTCGTTAGAAAGCTTCGAACCACGCTGATAACTTACCTCTAGCTTCTTTGCCTCTCTGGCAACTTCGAGCACTTCTCTGGTGCCGCCCAGATTGATGCCAAGAGCTTTGATAATTTCTTCATCAAACTTGACGGTTGCAGCGATGTGCAGGATTACCTGGACGTTCTCTTGCAAGTATTCTACACTCGCAGCCGACAGATCGAGCCTTTCCTTCTCCAGGTTGCCTTCGATGACCTTGATACGGTCTGTGAAGGTTGGGGATTTCTTTTTGAGTTTGGTGAAAACCTGACGAATGGTAAACATGGATGTTTGGTTAATTCTGAGAGCATATGAATATTCAAGTGATACCAGTAGCTGTCAAGATAGATCTCAAGTTAGATGATCTAGAGGTAGTGAATTAATATGAACCGTAATTACCAATTGGAAGTATCCATGCTGTTAAAGAAAGTTATCGAGAAATAGGGTAACAGCTTATGTGAAGGGCATATGTGCACGATGAGGCTTTTTTTTAAATTCTAATGCGCTTCGCTGAGGATGCAAACAAATTGGTGGTGAAGCAGTAATCGCATGTGAAATTTTGAAGGTCACACACTTCCATCCCACCTGGGGCAATGTCCTCTATGAATTTAGCAAATACAGCTACTTGACTCGACAGTGTCGTCGTTGCTGGTTCTTCGGTTGCTCAGTCACTCAGTGTAAAAGTCTGGGTACAAGTAAACAAGTAAAAATCTATGCCATTCCAGCCTAAAGCTGGGTTTAGACAGGGCAAGTCAATTGATCAAGTCAGTTGAATTTAAGTTGAGTTCAAGTTCAAGTTGAAGTTGAATCAAGTCAGCACAATCGGAATATCGGGAAGATCATTCTTGTGAAACCGCGTTGAATTTGACTTTGGCGAAGCGGAAAAATAGCCTGGAGCGGAAATATATGCTTGTTGCTGTTTTTTTTCAAACTAAAACACGCTTTTGAAACAATTTCTAGGCCCTTATTGTTAAGATCAATCAAGCGCTTTGGAATAACGAGAGCTGCATATATGTAAATGGTTTGAGAGCTATTTGTCTGACAGTAAGCAACGAACTGTTGTAAATGATTATGTTTCCAGTCCCGTGGGGAAAAACCTTGCAGTGTCCAGGGAAGTGTATTAGGCCCCCTGTTATTTATTAAGTATATTAATGACTTGTGACGTGTTTTACGATTTTGCGACATTAATCTTTTTGCAGATGGTACTGAATTATTAATTGCAGCTGAGGATTTACATGATGCCATTTTACACTTGAATGAAGATTTGCATTCTCTAAGTAAATTGTTTGAAATATAAGCAGTTGTAATTGACTACAAGTAAAACTAAATTTATGGTAATTGAGTAAATGAGAAGGTCTCTGGTGTAATTGATGATGAAACCATTGATCGCTTTCGGGACATTAAATATCTTGACGTGATTATTGATCACAAACTTAAGTTCAACTCTCACATTGACAATGTCATCAGGAAAATGGCCGAGAAGTATGAAATTCTATGTCGACTAAAAAAGATTTAACTATTGCCAGTAAAATACAGCTGTACAAATCTCTCCTTATCTAGATTTTTGCCCTTCCATTTTATTTCTGGCCAATGAAACACAAATATTTAGATAACAGCGCTTGCAGAATACAATAATGCGTTTGATATCGAGATGTAATAGATTCACTTCCTTAACTTTGATGCTAGACGCCTTACAATGGTTGCCGGTGAAGCAAAGAATTGTATACAGTGATTTCCCGATTTTGTCGGCTTTTTTTTCCCTCGACTTTGTCAGCCTGAAGATTTTGCTGAACTTTTTGATTTTTAAGCATTTCGCTCCAAATGACACTTAATTGTTTTGTCATAACAATAACTGAGGAAACTCAAATAAACCTCAACTATTGTGACAATGCACGGCTGTATCAACAATCAATACGAAACTAACGATTTTAAATTGGCTCACTAATTGACTAGCCTATTGGTCCCAAGCAAACGATTAACGCACCCCATTCTAGTCAAAATTCTAGTACTACGCAATGTTTGTTTTGATTCGCTATGAAAGTTTGACAGATAAAGTGAGGGGTTATTGGTTTTTCCTATGTTTCGAGGGGTGAATCGATTAGCTTGGGACCGAAGAGAGTACCAGAGCTGAGCCAAAAAGTTGAGCACGTTATTTCGGGACCTTCTAGTCTTAGAGTTACCTCTATGGCTGTATCGAGTCGCTCCCGATAAAGGTAACTACCCGAGCAAAGTTGGTTAACAAAATGAAAGCAAATCGATACTAAAGTTTGCAGTTCCTATCATAATGAATACTCATTTTGATTACAATTGTCACGACATTAGTCTGATATCATATTGTGCTTTCATTATGCAGTCAAGAAATTTTAAATGAAAGCAACTTAACTTGAAGTTCTGCTGTTAACGTCTTGTTTAAAATTTAATTTAAGCTCATCTGTCGTTGAACTAACGATTATTGTTTATTTGTTTTGTTTAACACATTTTAGGTCATTCGTAACCAGCCCGAGGTGACATTTGAGCTCAAGTCTTTCAGCGTGAGAAGCTTGGATGCTAACCATTTACGCCAGACCCGTATTCAGTCAAACATTATGAATGCAAAATCAGTAATCAAATTGATTTCATTGAAAGCAGGATTAGTTTTCCGTTTGATTCAACAGTGTAAAATTTTGCTCTCATTTTTGACCAAAATGAGATCAAATAGAGTATTCAAAATAACTTACATCATAGCAACAAATTCTGATTTCAATTTGATCTCTAACTTTGCTCGGGTAGGAAGCGGATAGACCTGGGATGGCTGCAATATAAGTTATGGACAGATACCCCATTCAAGCAGAAGGTTTCGTGATCGCCAAAATTAACGGAATATTCATATGCAGTTGCTACGCACCCGATGGGCGATGGAGCAGTTTCACGAGACACACTGGTTGAACTAACCGAAGAGCTGATGGGACGAAGACCGGTAGTCATCGGAGGAGACTTCAATGCTTAGGCAGTGGAGTGGGGGAAACTGATGTACCAACGCAAGAGACCACATTCTGCTGGAAGCTCTGGCGAAGCTGGAAGTAAGGCTGTTCAATAAAGGCACCACCAGCACTTTTCGCATAGATGGCCGGGAATCCATTATCGACGTCACTTTATGCGGACTGCAGTCCATCGCTGGTGGAAACATGAATTGGAGAGTGTGTGAAGGATATACCAATAGTGACCATAAGGCAATCTGATATGGCATCGGCCAACGGAATCCTGTGGCAGAATCATTAGGGAAAGCATGTGACACGACCATCCCGAGGAAACTGGAGCTCCAGCTTACTGCTGCAACGAGGCAATTAGCACCCTCCGCGCTAGTTGTCTCAGAGCCAGAGGACGTGTTCAGAGAGCAAGAACAGAAGCAGAGAGAGAGGAACGTAGAGGAATGTTCCGAGCACATAAACGAGAGATAAAGAAGAGCAAGTCAAACTGTCAAAAGGAGCTGGGTCGAGACGCTGCTGCCAACGATGCACACCGTGTCGTGATGACGAACGTTAGATGTCAAGTCATGCCCACTGAAATTTGCTTAGAGAACCTGAAAGTCATCGTGGAAGGACTTTTCTCTAAGCACGATCCAACGACCTGGCCACCTGCATCGTACGAAGACGAAGAGGGAGATAACGACAAAGTCACCAACGAGCAACTCCTAGCAGTGCCTGCTGGATACACTCGGAAAACTCTTGGAGAGGATCATCCTAAACAGGCTGACGAAATGCATGGAGAGTAAGCAAGGATTGTCGGAGAGGCAGTTCGTATTTCGAAAAGGAAGAGCAAAAAAGGATGCAATTCGGGCAGTTGTCGAGTTGTGGAGAGGAGATCGATATTACGCCGTGATAACGATCGACGTCAAGAATGCGTTCAACGGGTCCAGCTGGGAGGCCGACGCTACTTCCAGAACCGGGTTTTGATCTATGAGCCAAATATGGGACAGAGATCGATTAGGATCAAGATGGAAATTGCACAAGGCTCCATCCTTGGTCCAACGCTCTGGAACGTGATTTAAAACGGCGGTCTAACGCTGCAGCTACTCAAACGAGTGAAAGATCGTTGGATTTGCGGACAACGTCGTCTTACGGTTACAGGCAAGACGCTGGAAAAGTTGGAAATGTTGTCAACTGAGGCTGTCGACATGATTGGAAACCTAATGCATGGAGCGAAGCTGCAGATAGCCCACAACAAAAGCGAAGTGGTATTGATCAGTAACTTTGAAGCGCTGCAGCGGTCAGAAATTACCGTTGGAGAGCACGCAATAAACTAGAAGTGCGTGTTGAAATGCCTGGGAGCAAGGAATCAAAAATATCTCCAAATGACAAAATGACAAGCGATCAACAAACCGAATGATAACGCTATGTCAGAAGTGGAAAGCAATAATGATATAATCTTCTTCCTTCTTTTTCATGACAAGCAGCCCGTGCGACACAGCTTATTCGGGGCGGTAGAAGGAAACGAGCAAATTGTTGGCAAGCTGCTTCGCGAAGTAAAGCCGAAGATGATACACGTGTGTTAATGGGATTTTTTTTTGTTATGTCTTTTCTCGATTCAGATCAAGCTATGTCCTCATCCGTGTATATTGCAACAAAGCAGGCAAGCAATATATCATTATCCTTCTACCACTCCGATCGAGCTGTGTTGCAGTGAGAGTTTAGGCTGGCGCACCATGCATACGTTTTCGGGTTTTTAGACATGGGCATGGGCATGGGCTAACTGTCAAAAAACCTGAAAACGTATCCATTGTGCGCCGACCTTTTGTCGTGGTAGTCGTTAAAGCCCTACAGTAAAAGTATGGACGTCTGTTAAAAGTTGTTCCAATCGAACCGTCAAAATGCACCGCTTTGCTCGATTGGAGCAGCTTTTTTTCAGTTTTATGGTGACAGTCGTCCATACTTTTATTGTAGGGCTTTAGTAGTCGTAGCAAGCGTTTTGTCTGCACGCTAACTTGAAAGTACTCATTAATGAGTAAAAAAAGACCCATTTTGAAGAAAAGTGGCTTAACTCATTAATGATTAAACAATTTTACCCATTAATGAGTATCTGTTACCCATTAATGATTAACAATTACTCATAACAGATACTCATTAATGGGTAAAAAAAAATTACTCATTTAATGAGTTAAGCCACTTTTCTTCAAAATGGGTCTTTTTCAACCATTAATGGGTACTTTCAAGTTAGCGTGTGTATCGTTGGTTGCTTTACACTGAAAAAAGTTTTCACTTAGTTTCAATTAGGAACGCACATAGTATTTTTCCAAAAACAAAAACAATGATTTTTACCTGAATATCACATAGCATTAGAAATTCTATATGAGAAATCATATAGATTTCATTGGACACATAACGTTCATGTGATTTAGTGGTGCAATTTCCAATTATGGGATCACATGAAAGTTATGTGAAATTCACATGGATATTTTCCACTGATTATGTGATTTATTTTATGAGTGTAGGTGTTTGGATTCGCTGCCTGGGAGTGATGGTCGACGACCGTTTGGCTTCAATAGCCACGTAGAATACGCCTACGAGAAGCCAGGGAAGGCGGTAGCCAGAATCATACCGAACATCTCGGGACCAAGCAGTAGCAAGAGACGGCTCCTGGCTAGTGTATTTGCGTTGATACTGAGATATGGAGGTTCAGCCTTGGTTGCAGCGCTGAAAACCAAGCGGAATTTAAGGAAACCGAACAGTACGTACCAGCTCAACAAACCGTACGCAAACTTTTCGAGACGTTTGGTGTACCTTTTGTTGTAAGAATAGTAAACATTTATCAGTAATTCCATTAATAGTTGATAAATAGTGGTTAAACCGAGGGTTGAACTTGATTTCGAAATCATTTTGATGGTTAAAATATTGAAAAAGAAAATTTCCCGATTTTGTCAGCCTAAAATTTCAGATGGGGCTGACACAAACGGGAAAGTACTGTATTTGACTATGGTGTTAATTTTTAAAGTAGTTAACGGTTAGCTGACTCGATATTTGTGTGATCGAATTGAAAGAGGAAGTGACTTTCATATATATAATACTAGAAACGTGGTTGAAATAAGAACATCACATTTCTTGACTTGTGCTTCACAAAATTCATTATATTTTAAAGGAATAAATGTGTTCAGCTCTATGCCTAGGCATATCCAACTTTCAACAACACTTACAGAATTTAAAAGACACTGCATTCCACACGTTAAAACTGTCTTTTGAACAGTTATCGAGTGATATTTTTGACGAAGTTATCTCTAACGGATTATTTTGTATGGATAGCTGTCATAATGACTTTTTAATAATTATTGTAGCACTGCAAAAACTATCTTTGTTCGCCACGATGGTGATGATGGAAAAAATGCAACTCTGAAGCTAAGTTGGAAGATACCTTGAGTTAGTTGTAAGTTTCCTGGCAAATGTTGGGGGATCGTGAGCATTCCTTACATTGCTGAAAATTATGATAGGATCAGATTGCGGGGTTGCTAATGTAATAGGATGCTTTGTTGATTGTTAATTAACTATTGATTGCTTGTCATACTTATGGATATTTTTGGTGAACAAAAAGGCAAACTAAGAGGTGGACGCCTGAGCTTTTCCACATTTCTGTAACTGTAACCAGTTCGATTTAGCTTACTAACCTGGTTAAAATGTCATATTTAATTATCTTAAATATAAATCATCCAGCTCAAACCTTTGTAGGGGTAAGAGGTGGGACCATCATCATCATTTTTTATCATCATCAAACCCGACGGATGAAGATGTCTGCGAAGATGAGCAAAGACTGTGCAATGGCAGTCATTTCGAATTGGTCTGGGATTTACAAAAATTACACATTTGTCAATAGTTGGTTTTCTTCGCCGAACTCGAAACAACAAGATATGCGAGAATAATTTGTTGCCTCGAGGATCCAGTAACTACTACGCTATATGTTTGACATGAATTTTGTGAATAACTCAAATCTGTATTTCTTGCGCATGACGAACTAGAGCGGGCAAAACTTGTTGTAATTTACATTCACTGAAAAACAATGGTGTGTTTTGTTCGCTCTGCTTCATCTTGCATACAATATACAGATTTGAGTTATTCACAAAAGTTCTGTCAAACATGTAGTGTGGTAATTTCTGGACCCTGGTGGCAACAAATTATTCTCGCATATCTTGTTTTTCCAGTTCTGCGAAGAAAACCGAGTAGCTAATATCCTACAAAAGCTTCATACATCATTTTACGGAATTCTGAATGTAAATTAATGCATGACATGCTTCTCACGCTAAATGTCATGAGTTACAATTTGTTTCCAGGACAAGTTGCGAATGAACTAAAATATGTTCAAGTGACTACAACCACAGAGAAAAGACGTCCAACTTCACTCATAAACTTGTGTAAATTGTTATGAAAGTAAGACATAGTGCTGGCATCTTTTGATTAGCTCTAAAAATGTAACATGTAATCATTTACATTTATAAACAATTACACAACTTTCTGTCTGAAGTTGGAGTCTGTTCTCTATGCTTTCACTGCAGTGACCTTGTCCATGCGCTACTATATCTACCACATATAAGTTCAGTTCATTCCAAATTTACTAAAGACATGTGGTTTACTACCTTGGACAGGGTATGTTTTGTTCCTTATTGTTCAGAATCGGAACAACTGTGCAAACCTTATAAAAAAACTGATCCAAGGGAATAAATGACGCACTCTATACAAATCCACCGGATTCGATCGTTTTTTTTTTAATCGTGCGCCGACCGCCTAATTAGGAAAAAAAATAATAGTTTGTTATGGAGCGTCACCATACCCAAAGCCTGGCAATGCGCATATTATTTTATTTTAAAAGCAACACTAAAATGTGCATGTTTTGCGAATTGTGACGCACGATAATAACTGGTTTTGATTGCTGCTATTTTCGGACTCTGTTGTCAGTTTTATGATACTTTGCATCGACCACGTTTAATGGCCCTGGTTGCAGAAGGGCGAGGGTGGGGCCTGTTGCATGTGGTTTCGTTGTCAGGATTTTGGTTTTCGGTGACGCAGATCTAACCAAAGAAACTGTTCAAACGGCTTGGTACACTGACTACTATTGTTGTCTAGTCACTTGATGGAAAAAAAATTGTATTCTTTCGTTGAAATTGATTAGGTGTCGCGTCATTTTTAACCGAACTTTCAACATCAAAGTGTTCGGCAATCAATTCGGTTTATTTTTAAAACATATTGTTTAATGAGCTGTCAAGATTCAAAAAGAAGCCGAAAGATTTCAATGATTTCTGAATAAAATTAACAAACTCTTCCGCACAACGTAAACTTGCCAATTATTATCACTTTGCTGATTTAGTCGGTACTGAATATGAATTAAAAGATCATTTGCTAGTTTTATTGAAAACTTGATTTCTGACCCAACCAACGCCCAACCATGAAATGAAAGATTCTATTACAAATATGCATATACAGCATGCATAAATTGCAATGTTTGGCCGCATGAACAGATTCTGTAAAGTGGTCGTCGGATGGTTTTGTTTTTTAAATACTTGTGTAATTTTAATGCTAGCTAAATTTTCGAACAAAGTTTGGTTCTCCAATTACCATACAGCACTTTAATCGTGTCAAAAATATGGTGTAATATTACTTGCAAAAAAGGACAACATTATCATTAATACAGTGCATGAACTGACATTACGCTGCTTTTAATGAATTTGTTTATTTTTTTGGCCATAAAAATTGCATGAGATTTTCGACATGATTGAAGTGCATCTTCTTGGATGCAATATTAAAATTTATTGTTTGCTGTTCATGATGATCATATTGTAAGTTGAATCTTGTGTATTTCTCACACCGTTAATTAGCCTGACTCATATTTGTGTCCCGTTCAGTCACTCATAGAATGAGTAAATTTTTAATCAATTATGAGTAAATGTCACTCATATTTGAATAAATTTTACTTATATATAAGTGACATTTACTAATAGTTTGAGTAAAAAATTTCTCATTCTATGAGTTACCTATGTTTTTGAAAATTTAAGAGACCTGTTCATCTCAAATATGAGTCAGATTCATTTGCCGTGCTTCGGACATACATTCGTAATACAATAATAAAATTCGAGCTGAGGTTGTTGTTAGCCGGCGCCGGTGGTGTAGTGGTAAGCGTGACTGCTTTCTCACCCCAATGGGTCTGGGTTCAATCCCAGCCGAGGTCGGTGGGATTTTTCTGAGGCATCAAAATCTCTGGTCACGTCTTCCTTCGGAAGGGAAGTCCCGGCCCATGTGTGTTGATGAATGGGTGCGATATTCTACGCAGGTGTGGAAGCTGCCTTCCTGCACATGCGATTTACGTCAATGGATGGCAATCGATGTCCGTCGGTGATTGGCACTAAATTGCGTATCAGAGACCGACGTTAAATAAAGGAAAAACAAACTGAGGCTGTTGCATCACAGAGTCCCATGCAGCTTGGTCCAGCAATTCAAGCTAATTTTGTGGGATGCTTTTTCTAAAAATACGATCAAGGCCAGCCAACCTGGTTTAAAACTGGATTTGATTTTTCTTTTCGATTTCATTCAAATTCCAAAAACTCACCTGTCCTCGGGGATTTGCAAACACAACCGGTTCAAAAAAAAAAAAAAAAAAACTGGTATTTCCCCTATACCGATTGCATGGCGTTGGATCGGATAATGTGTTATGCTAAACATGAATCTATTTTTATCACAAATATGCATACAGTTGACGGTGATACTTTAATTTTAACCTTAAACTGATAATACCTTGAATGACGTTGAAGAAGTCATTAACCTATTTTTCAATATAATTACCGTTTTTGGATCGTTTCCCCATCTTTGCCACCTATGACACGTTTACGTATACGTCTCAACGGGATCCAGCTTTAAAAAAAACCTTTAATCATTCGTATATTTTGCGCCAAGCACAGTGATACTTTGTGACCAAGTTAATAAAACATTTACCCAAGCCCCCACCCCCCACCCCGATTATTAAAAAGACACTTTCTATAGTTATGCCAATGATAAAAAGTACACTTCAAAGTGCTTAACGAAATATTTGGGGTAACACTCAAATTAATAATTTGACCATTTGGGCATATATATAGTTCGATTATGGTCTACGTATGGTAACATTCTGGGTTGGACCGTGATACAAATCCGTAGCGTTGGGCATGGCAAGTCTTTCCTAAGTTATCGGAAGATTCCCCTTACAGCAATTAAATGCATAGTAAAATACAGAATTGGATTAATTTCGTGTGGCGTCAAGCTGGCGTTCATTTGACTTTCAGGCAGGCTAAATAATGCCTCCTAATGCAATGGGAGCTTGGGAAACGGAATTAAATTAAAAATATACGCACTTTGCTAAAAAAAAAAAAACTAGAATGTAGTTGAGATTTTGTGCTATAAATAACATTGAAGGTTGCATCCGAGGCATACAGGTTTGTCCGAAGATTGATTTGATAGAAACAAACATAATACCGGTGACAGGCCTCCGATGATCAAGGCAATGGATTAAAGTAGCACCGTAGCATGAGTGATCTGCTGTCAGCAAGGAAAATAAGAAACTAATAAAAAAGGTAGGCCCACCGGTGACGCACATCATTCAAGGGCATAACAATAGATTAGATCAGTTAGATTTGAAATTAATGCGTGTGACTAAAATGGAGTAACTAAATTATGACATCATTATTTCAACTCCTGCTATTAATAACAAATCTTGATGTAGTTTTGTTAAGGGTCCCAGTGTGAAAAAATCATCAAAAAATAACAAATTTGGTTAACATTTAAGTTGATAACAAAATGTGTTATAATTTTGTTAGATTTGTAAGAGAAGGAAAAATTATAATTAAATATTTTTAATTGTGTTTCAGTTTCTAATGTAGTTGTTGTTGTCAGTGACTTCTTAGCAGTCAGGGACAAATACATTTATTAATAAAGAAAGAGAAAAGGATTAGTAATTTCCATTTAAATCCACTACCTTATTTGCTTATCCGCGTATTTCGTCTACAATGTGCAAGCTTCTTCAGTGTCTTGTACTAATACTCGACTGAAGAAACCATCGTAACTTACCGAATATATATAACCTCGGCACATTTTCACTGAGAAGTTAGGTAAACTTAAATCTAATCTCCTGTAGAAGGAAGTACCCCACTCAGTGTATGTTTTTATCATTTACCACCACACGCAAGGGGTAGCGCTTCAACCCAGTGTAGAGGAATTGCATTTGTTTTGAAAATCTTCACTGTTACGTACGAGAAAAATGAACAAATGAGTTCATTATACGTCATCAAATACGCATTCGTTGATATTCACCAGTGCTTGATCATGTCAGAATCGATCCTCAAAAGCAAAATAATCTAATTCATTTGGCGCAAAAAGATTATTTCGAAAAAACGAGTTGTAAGAACCTAAAAACTCGTTATTATTATCAAATACAAACATACATTTATTTGTACAACATCACATTTAAGATAAGACATAATCAACAATAGTACGCCACAATACTCGGTTTGCAGCTGCCGTTCTCCATCCTCGCTCATGCCCAATGCTCGCTAGATCACGCTCTATACCTGGTCCGCCCATCGTGCTCTCTGCGCTCCACGCCTTCTTGTGCCAACCGGATCAGTAGCGAACATCAACTTTGCAGGGTTGTTGTCCGGCATTCTTGCAACATGCCCTGCCCACCGCATCCTTCCGACTTTGGCCACCTTCTGGATGCTGGGTTCGCCGTAGAGTGCAGCGAGCTCGTGGTTCATTCTTCGCCGCCACTCACCGTTCTCCTGCACACCGCCGAAGATCGTCCTTAGCACACGTCGCTCGAAAACTCCGAGTGCTTGCAGGTCCTCCTCGAGCATAGTCCATGTCTCGTGTCCATAGAGGACCACCGGTCTTATTAGCGTTCTGTGCATGGTACATTTGGTGCGGGGGTGAATCTGTTTTGACCGTAGTTTCTTCTGGAGCCCGTAGTAGGCACGACTTCCACTGATGATGCGCCTTCGTATTTCACGACTCACATTGTTGTCAGCCGTCAGTAAGGATCCAAGGTAAACGAATTCCTCCACTACCTCGAAAGTATCCCCGTCTATTGTGACATTACTAGACGAATCCTGTCATGTTCGGTTCCGCCTACTAGCATGTACTTTGTTTTTGACGTACTCACCACCAGTCCGACCTATGCTGCGTCGTGTTTCAGGCGGGTGTATAGTTCTGCCACCGTTCCAAATGTTCTTGCGATAATGTCCATGTCGCAAAGCACACAAATTGACCGGACTTCGTGAAAATCGTACCTCGGCTGTTGAGCCCGGCTCGTCGCATTACACCTTCTAGAGCGATGTTGAAGAGTAGGCATGAGAGTCCGTCACCTTGTCGCAGTCCCCGGCGAGATTCGAATGAACTGGATAGTTCACCCGAAACCCTTACGCAGTTTTGCACACCGTCCATCGTTGCTTTGATCAGTCTGATCAGCTTCCTAGGAAAGCCGTTCTCGTCCATGATTTTCCATAGCTCTGAGCGGTTGATACTGTCGTATGCCGCCTTAAAGTCGATGAAGAAATGATGCATTGGGATTCACGGCATTTCTGGATTTGAAGATCTGGTCCGTTGTCGATCGGCCGTCGATGATTGATAACTTCCCACGAACTCTGTCATTTTAGGTGATAGACGACGGAAGATGATCTGGGATAGCACTGTGTAGGGCGCATTCAAAATGGTGATCGCTCTAAAGTTCTCACATTCCAAATGGTCGCCTTTCTTGTGAATGGGGCAGATTACCCCCTCCTTCCACTCCTCCGGTAGCTTTTCTGTTTCCCAGATCCTGGCTATCACCCGGTGCAGGCAGGTGGCCAACTTTTCTGGG
The DNA here is from genome assembly GCF_037179485.1 of Ochlerotatus camptorhynchus. Taxonomy (NCBI): domain Eukaryota; kingdom Metazoa; phylum Arthropoda; class Insecta; order Diptera; family Culicidae; genus Ochlerotatus; species Ochlerotatus camptorhynchus. Next base: position 652,727 of record NW_027041039.1, read on the forward strand.
CCCATCTTGATGAGTTCGGCTGCGATACCATCCTTACCAGCTGCTTTGTTGTTTTTGAGCTGCTGAATGGAGTCCTTAACTTCCCTCAGCGTGGGAGTTGGGTCAGTTCTGTCCTCTGCTGCACTGACGTAGTCGTTTCCTCCATTGCGCTGGTCTCCCGTGCCTACGTTCTCCTCGCCAATAAGGTGCGCATCGAAGTGCTGCTTCCACCTTTCAATCACCTCACGTCCGTCCGTCAAGACGCTCCCGTCTGGTCCTGACGTCGATAATGTCGGAGAAGTGCCGTCTATCAATCAGAACGTGGTCGATTTGCAATTCCGTCTGCTGTGGTGATCTCCAGGTGTAACGATAAAGGAGGCTGTGTTGGAAAAAGGTGCTACGTATGAACATGTTCTTGGAGGCGGCGAAATCGATGAGTCGTAGGCCGTTCCCGTTCGTCAGCTGGTGGGCGCTGAACTTTCCAATCGTTGATCTGAATTCTTCCTCCTGGTCTACCTGAGCGTTTAGGTCTCCTATGATGATCTTGACGTCGTGGCTTGGGCAGCGATCGAACTCGCGGTCGAGCTGCGCGTAAAATGCGTCCTTGTCATAATCAGTGCTTCCGGAGTGAGGGCTGTGCACGTTGATTATGCAAAAGTTGAAGAATCGGCCCTTGATCCTCAACCTACACATTCTTTCGTCGATCGGCCACCAACCGATCATGCGCTTCTGCATTTCGCCCATCACGATGAAAGCTGTGCCCAACTCGCGTGTGTTGCCGCAACTCTGGTAGATGGTATGATTACCTCTAAACGTTCGCACCATGGATCCTGTCCAACACACCTTCTGCAGCGCTACGATGCCGAATCCTTGGTCCTTCAGTAGATTGGCGAGTATTCGGGTGCTCCCGATGAAATTGAGAGATCGACAGTTCCACGTGCCGAGTTTCCAATCGCAAGTCCTATTTCGTCGCTTGGGTCGTTGCCGTTGGTCTCGGTTCGTAATCCTCTGTTGCTGATTTTCCGTTCCAATGCTTTTTTACGGCTGGCTCGCAGGGCCTGACACCAACCCCCTAACTTTCCGGATGACCAGGGTGCACAGTTGTGCTTAGAGTCCTGCACTGGCACTCGGACGTAGATCAGCCGCCCCTAGCATGGGGAACATGGAATAATCATAGGGAATCATCAATTTAGTATGAAGCAAAAATTTGCCATCAATCGGTGTAGATTGTAACTTTAAAAGCCATGTCTGTACGTTTTTTTCCTTGATCAAGGAAACGGACCAAGTTATCAACGAGTTAGCAGGAGGATTTTGTTTTTATGGCTTGCTCAGTCTAGCCTAACCCAAACGGTTAGTTATGCATTGCCCAACGTTTCGGTCGCTTATTGTGACATTTTTTTTAAAGGTAAAACAGTCTACCGTTTATCGTAAAATTTTGTTTGTTGCCACGATAAGCATGTTTAGCTTGGAGGAGCTTCCTGTATGGTTCATTGAGTTTGATTTTAATTAACATGGGACACTACTCGACATTACACGATACTACTCTATACAACGGTTATTTTGCTTTAGACAAGACGACTATAAGACACTGAAGAAGTCATGGGAGAAGCTAGGGTTGATTAGGTGTACTCTCATGTTATTTAATTAATATCTACTCTTATAATTTCCTCCCAAACAGTATAAATATGGAATTAACCAAATACTTCTTCAAATATTTCTTTGATTTTTATACATGTTTTTCTAAATTTAGACTAAACCCATAACCTTATCATTAGAATTAAAGTCTTGTTAAAAGTATTTGAGTATATAGCTAAAACACACTGAGCCAACGCGCACCAAAGTATACAATGTACCACAGAGTGATTTTTAAAATACAGAATAGGGACTCAATTTATCCAGAAATACAATTTGCATTTATTTAATGGATAATATCATTCGAGCTGTTTGCAATTACATTTCCGACCATTCCAAGTACGAAGCAAAGTTTTGAGCATACTAGATAGCAATGAGATTTTTTCATCTAGAACGTCGAGGGTTTATTTATGACCTAATGAATTTGAAATTTACTTAAAAACTGTAGTAGAAGCATGCTAGAAATCTGCTGCAATATGTGATTATTTAACTGTTCGTGACGGGGTACCCGCGTACCCAGCTCGAATTTAAATAACACGGTGTAGAAAAAAACCTAAACGTTTCTCAGATACTTGAGGGTTAAAATCATGTAAAACTACGTATTACATTGAATTCAAGTCAACAACGGTCGTTCACAACGCATCAGATATTTGCTATAATCGCACACCCACAAAACCGGAAATTTTCCAAAAAAATCTCTTTATAGTAATTTTTGTCAAAACTTTAGTTTCAATTTAAAAACTCGAGGTAGACAACCTGTTCGGGATATTTTGCCTGGACGCGAACCTTAGATTAGTAAGAATTTGATAAACTTTGGGCTTAGTTTGTATTTTATGTGTGTGTGTTTTTTTTGAATGGTTATTTTGGCAATAATTTTGTAATTACACTGCTGATATCAAGTTCAATGGAAATTAGTTCATGTTTAAAAAAATAGTGAAATATTTGTTTCGAAAATCATGTTTCAAATCTCCTTCTCGCTCCCCCATTCAATGTCCGAAGATTGATTTGATAGAAACAAACATAATACTGGTGACAGGCCTCCGATGATTAAGGCAATGGATTAAAGTAGCACCGTAGCATTAGTGATCTGCTGACAGCAAGAACAATAAGAAACTAATGAAAAAGGTTGGCGCACCGGTGACCCCTCTCACCATCCCTCTCCAAAGGGGGAGTTTGGTAAAGAGAGATGATAACCAATTTTTACCTTCCTAAAGTTGTCCTAGCTCGCATTCTACTCTCTATATGCAATTTTCACACTGCCGTACTCTAAACGGAACTATCAATTCTATACTTTCATCTCCTTTAGTCTGGTATTTGAAATTAGCATCTTCAACTACGCTTAGATGTTTTGATTTTTTAATCAACCAATCAATTTTATTTTGGCAGAATATTGCATATTCAGCAGTTATTAAGGTTTTGATAGAAATGGTTAAGCATTACAAGTTTACCATAATGGGATTGATCATTGATATTAAAATTATATTGTAATTAATAATCATCCAAAACCCTGATTTAATAATCTATAAAGCATATTTTCATAACTATTTCAATTTTAAAATATCAAAAAAAATTATGAATTTATTCGCGTGATAAATCAAACATTATATACAAAAAACTGCTGACATCACCACAAAAGAAAATTTTTGACGTAGAACTACGTCTTTGTCGACTATACTGGGGTACAAATCAAAAAATATGTGTGGTGAAATAGTGTTAGGTTTTGAACGCTTGTAACTTTGTCATTTATAGATGAAATTAAAATCCAAATACGCCAATCGATTGGAAATTACCAACAATTAATACGAAACTAACGATTTTAAATTGGCTCACTACTTGACTAGCCTATAGGTCCCAAGCAAACGATTAACGTACCCCATTCTAGACGAAATTCTAGTACTACATAATGTTTGTTTTGATTCGCTATGAAAGTTTGACAGATAAAATGAGGGGTTAGTGGATTTTCCTATGTTTCGAGGAGTGAATCGATTAGCTTGGGACCGAAGATAGTACCAGAGCTGAGCCAAAAAGTTGAGCACATTTCTTCGGGACCTTCTAGTCTTAGAGTTACCTCTATGATATTACTTAACGAATCTGCTGAAATAAAAACTTTTCCAATTTTTAATCAAAAAACTTTTGAAAAATGCGCAAATGATCACTGTTTTCATAAACTAAACGTTGTCCCCAAACCCAGTCATCATAAACGAATACCACTTGGTTGCACATCATTCTGCTTGAACCTGAAAAGATATAAAACAGCGCTGCTTTCCTGCCTCTGCTCATTACCGCTTCGGACGGCATGGCACTAGGTTCTGCAGCAAGCAGGACCAAGACAGCGGCTAAAGGAGGATCACGGCGTGACCATGACCACCACAATGAGGAATGAGACTTGGAAAATTATGTATGTTAAACCCCCTCCCCCCCTCAAAAACAACCTCCCCCCCCCCTCCGCTTAACAACAACCGGAAAAAGACATGAACTTTGAGGGTCACTTTTTTTTCCGGGAAATAAATTTTAAGCAAACCACAATTAGGGGCTGTTCATTAACTACGTACACAGTTTTTTGGGATTCTTGACCCCCCACCCCCTGTGTAGACAATTGTCAATACATTTTTTTTAAAATTTGTATGGGCTGTGGATAATTGACAACCCCCCCCCTCCCTTAAACTCCACCTACGTAGTTTATGAACAGCCCCTTATAAGTAAAAACATTTTTTTACACGCAGAGCCAAAGTCCATCATTTTTTACATATTCTGCACAAAAGAAACTTTCTGCCCCGCCCCATTTATAAAAACGGCGAGAAATCCTCTCAGGTGCGGTTGCACATCATTCTGCTTGAACCTGAAAAGATATAAAATAGCGCAGGCTGTCGTCGTGCCTCTGCTCATTACGGCTTCGGACGGCGTAGCACTTGGTCCTGCAGCAAGCAGTACGAAGTCAGCGGATAAAGGTGGATCACGGCGAGTGTGTGTAATGAGGAATGCGACTTGGATATGCAAAACATCCCTCTCCCCCTCCCCCCGTCTATAACGTCAACTCAAAAAAGACATGGATTTGACGATCACTTTTTTTTTCGGGAAATAAATTTTAAGCAAACTTCAATTATAAGTAAAAACAAAAGCAAAATTTTTCAAAACAATTGCTTAAGAGGAGACATACATCCGATGATATTATGTTGGTAAATTACCAACAACTGTCTGTAAAACATATCTGGTACCTTTATACATGCAATTTGATTAAAATCCAAAGTCCATCCTTTTTTTCCATATTATACACAAAAGATACGTTCTGCCCCGCCCCATTCATAATAATAAGTATAATACTCAAAAATGCATGACAAACATCAATTTTGAGTGGTTCTACGTCATACTGCGGTCGTGTCTAGGACACAACCCTTTACTGTTTAGACTTAAGCAAACCAGAAAAATTTGAACAGCAGTAGACATACTACTTTAATTAAGTTTTAAAATCTGTTGTTCAGATAAGGATATAGATATTTTTTTTTTAATGTGTTTATTTTTCCAGGCTCATTTGCCGTAGCTTTGCGGAGCCGATATTCATTGTTTAGGTTACAAAATTTCTTAAGACTAACGTTAGTAAAGCGGGGGCCGATTACTCGCGGCTATCTCGAGGTTAGGGGTAACAAATTGTAACAAATGGATGGCAGGGTAGGGATTGAGAACACAAGGTTTGGAGAGCAATGTGCTCTTGATCTCGAACTAAGCGACCAACTGATGAAAAAGACAAACATGGGGGTACACCGATGGGCAGCTAACAACTTGGGGGAACACAAGATGACACTAACTACTAAATCCTCAGATCTATCCGTTTTAAAAACACATATATTAAATTGCAATAGTCGAGATCTCGGCTCGCCAAGATGTCTCTAACGGGCAGGATATAGATATTTAGGAGGGCAGATTTTGTTAACATTGTTACTATAGAAGGGATAACAAATAATAATTTGAATGAGGTTTTCTTTTATCGACCACGCCAAGCTGTTTACACTGATGCTTCTTTATTTGTTTTCAATAGTGCTAGTGCTAGTTGTAATTATTTTCCTCCAAATACCTACGTTGACTTAAGTAGATTAAGGTGGAAGTCAAGTTGAAAAATTCCACTACATACAAGCTCATTTTTGCGAGTGTCTGTGTGTTTGAGAATCACTGCTGTAATCACCTAATTTTGCAACTATTCCGACTCTCAGTGAAAGCTGGAAATACCATACACCAAATCATAAAGCACTTACCTTGTCATACAGCTCTCAAAAATCTGGGTTTTTACATTATTATTATAAAAAACTGCCCATCTCAATTCAGGCGCACTGTAACTTTGTTTTGGGTCCCCAACGCACACCTTCTCGAAACAGTACACAAACACACTTCAAAAATACAATGTTAATTTCATTGCCTATTTTAATACGATTCCCATCACTTTCCTACCTTATACACTGCTTTACAAGCTGGTTCTATATCCCAACTATCAATTAAACGCGAGAAAATCCGCGGCGGCAAGCTCAAAATCGCGAAAACTACGCAAACGAGCAACGTGAAAATACGGAAACGTCAATCGTTTCCCCCCGGCACCGTACTATCACTTTCCTGTTGTGGTATTCTCAGTGCCTTTGCCTTTCAATGCTAGGCTAGTTGTCTCTTTTATTCTCACACTCTTGAACGATGCAAAATGTATGACGTCATCATCATTGTCAAACAACGGTGAGAATGGTGGAAGGAGACAAAAAAACACACTACCAGTCCTGTTTTGCTGGCACAGTCTCAGACGGTGTGCGTGTTTACTTTCAGTTGGGCTGATTAACAAGGTTGCTAGCATTATTTCAAATTATTCAAAATAAAACATCATTACAAAAATAAATGTGGCATGAGAACTTTGTCAAAATTGCAATAAATATTAATTTCGAAGGTTTATAATACATAATAATGCATTCCTACTGCATACATGATTATATCGAGTAATAAGAGAAATAATGTCTCAATACTAAATTAACTTTTGGCAGCACTGACAGCTGACTAATGTATACAAAAATTGTGTTCAATTTGTGCGTGACTTCTGCGTATCCTGAGCGCGGCTTATCAAGCTTTTCAACCAGAGATAAAAATTCCGAATTTTTCGAAGGCAAAAAAGCAGCTTTAAAACGTAAAAATACAAATTCAGTATGAGAAAGCGTGGTGATTTGTAATTCAAAACCGGAAAGCGATGACGATTTTGAAGAGATCTTGGATTTCCTTACGGTGATTTAGAATCAGATTCAGAACATTCGGTGATTATGAGTTCCATTATAAGCTCATAGATGCAAATGAAGTCCGGAGGTTCGAAATCGACAATCAGACATACTTGGTTCCGGAAGTGTATAGAAGACTTTTAATGCTTGCCCAGGCAGTGAACTGCAGAGCTTCTCACTCGGGTAAATTGAAAATATGGATTTATTTAAGAATATGGAAATGGAAGGAAGTATTTTTGATTGTGATAAAATGACCGAGGAAACTGAAGAAATGATTCAGCACAGACAAACAGACATAACACATTGAATATTTCTCATTGTAAAACATCGTCGCTAAAATATTACCGCCATCTGTTGAGTACACTGTGGTGGGTAGTACGCACCACAGATGGCGGTAATGTGTAAACGTCAAACGCAAGGAAATTGACTATGCGCGCCACAGGTGATACTAGAGATACTTTTAAATTGATTGTTAAATGCTTGATCGATGAACAACTTGTGAGTGTTATGTCTGTTTGTCTGTGGATTCAGCATGCATAAATCAGTTTGTTTTGAATCTGAAGTTAACGCATGCCATTACATTCTCAGATAATCTTATAGTTAATTTTAAATCTGCGATATTACAATACCTCCCACCTTTTAGAAAAAAAATACGAGTTTAGTATATGTATTAGTATCCTTGCATCATAACCAATACATAAGCTCAAATCGCTAAAACATACTAATATATACAAAGGGTGAATCCAATCTGATTTGCACCTTAAAAATGTCATCTTGTCATCATGTTTGATGAAAATAATATTGATAACAATGAAGTTTTTTGGAAATATTATAAGAAATGACATAGCGTCCACAACGTCCTTGAGAGATCAATTTTGGCATGTGGATGCATTGTGTTTCAGAACACCTATTGGCCAAATTAGAGTGCTCTAGGACTTTGTTTACCCCCTGATCATAATAGGTTAAGGTATTGCCGAAGCTGACATTTCACCCATAAAAACTCTATGCTATTTGAACATTCACTTTCTATGCTTTTCCAAATATATGTTTGTATTTTTTAATACAATTTTGAGCTAGCAAAATATATTATTAATAGCAAATTATGATCTAAACAGAAAAAAAAAATCTGAATTTTAACTATCGCGTAAAATCTCCCTTCGTTTAATTTTGAGCTATACTTGGCATAAACAGCGAAATCGTTTTCAAGCTTGCAAACAATATTGCTACTTTATGCGATATTTCGCGTAAATTTATGCCAAATCTAGCGTTAATTTTATGTGCGCTATATCTCGCAGAAATTTACATGAATTTTTCAAACGGTTTAATAGCAAAAGAAACTATTGAGTTTATTTATTGAAGAACATACCAATAACTTAATAAGATATGATAGTAAATTTTGATATTATTTTTCAATGATTGGGCTATTTACGTCTACTCGGGTACAGTGAAATCAAAAATACTCCACACCGTTCGAAAAATTCATGTAAATTAATGCGAGATATAGCGCACATAAAATTAACGCTATATTTGGCGTGTAAATTTAAGCGCAATATCGCATAAATTAGCAATTTTGTATGCAAGCTTGTCAACGATTTCGCTGCCAAGTATAGCTCAAAATTAAACGAAGGGAGATTTTAAGCGACAGTTAAAATTCAGAATTTTTTTCTGAGCAGAAAAGTCAAGAAAACTTGAGGAAACTTTGAAGAAATTCCACCTCAAGGAAGATAGGTCTAAAGATTTTTAGGAAAACTCAGAGATGGGAAGGGCTGTCTAACTATCTTCAGGAATATCCACGTTTTCCATTTTTTTTTTCAAAGCAGTATCAATAATTGCGCGAACTTCAGGGTAGCTTCGAAAACATTTGGGAATATCAAAGAACCTCAGGGCGGTTAAATTAACATCATGACAATTGCGGGAACTTTCAACAAGTTCCAACAAAATTCAGGGAATTTCCAAGAATTCAGCAAACTTCCGAGATCTTTAGGATAGTCCAGAGAACTTCAGAGAAGTTTAGAGCTTTTTAGATGGTTTCTTTGGTTCCAGGGTACTAAGAGGAAGACCAGAAAACTTTAGAGCGAGCTTGCAAATGTTCATTTAGCATAAAATTCTATTTTTTAAATTACGAAATTATAAGATATTAGAATGATGATTTATATATTTAAGTTACAAAAAGCATGTGTTTTATATATACAACCTGTCAATTGCACTTTCAGAGAGTCACAATCTGCGATTCTATGTGATTGATGAGTGCTCACTCATCGTGAGGATTATTATCGGATTATGTCAACAGTAGGAATGCGGAAGTGTCTTGGCATGGTCTTGGTGAACTGGCAAGGATGATTAATGAGATAGATTGGAAAACACGAAAAGGCAGGCTTGTTGCGAAAAATAGTATTTTATGCAAAATGAGCATTTGCAAGCTTGCTTTAGAGCAGTTACTTTAATGGCAGGAATTTTCTAGATGTTCCGAGGAATTATGGTTAATTCAGAGAATCAGTGAATAATCAGTAAATAACCCGCACCCGTAGCCATGATAGCACTGCAATAAACGGAAGACTGGTTTTGCCATGAAAAAGGTCACAATAAATGGCCAAATCGTCGGGCAATGCAAAACTGACCAAATGAGAAAGCAATAATCGAAAAAAAAAAACTAAATTTAACATACACACCAAAAAATTCTGAATTTTACTGGCGATGTAAACATCCATGCATGCAAACATTCATACATGTAAACTTCCTTTTCACGTAAACTAGCAACTTGCAAGAAATGTTGCAAACAAAAGTGGACAGTTGCATACAATATATGGGATATTACATGACATGTCTCATAAATTTACACGATCTATAATCTAAACTTGTATGATATATGACGCTCCATTTATGTGCATCATAGTAACGGAAATTTACACTACTTTTTTTTAGCTGTGTAAAATGTTACTTGCACGCATAGAAAAACCGTTGCGGTGAACAGGACCCATACGTACTAAATGAGAACTGTGAACCTGCTCTTAGGAACGGAGTTTTTCTTTACGAGTAGGCGTGCTTTAACTAACTGGGCTATCTAAGGCATACACGATAAACTAGTGACAGGTTACGAACAACACAGCAAAAAAATAATTTTGATATCACATCAAAGTGGATGCACTACAATCATGTCGAAAATTTCATGTAATTTTTATGACCACATAAATAAACAAATGCAGTAAAAGCAGCGTAATGTCAGTTCATGCATTGTATTAATGATAATTTTGTCCTTTTTAGCAAGTAATATTACACCATATTTTCGACATGATTGTAGTGCATCCACTTTGACGTGATATCAAAATTATTTTTTTGCTGTGAAGGTTGCAAAGACTCATTTCAGCTAAAACAATGTTTTTCTAAATTATGAAATAATTAGATGCCATGATCAAATTTTGAATTGGTAGGATACAAGAAGAGGTTGCAAAGAATGTGTTTGACATATTAAACCTGTTTATTTCACTTCATGAGAGTCACAATCAGCGATTTTTCACAAACTCACTCACTCACTCACTCACTCACTCACTCAGCGATCAGCAAATCGCTGATTGTGACTCATAGAAAACAAAATTTACAGGTTTTATGTTTCCAACGCATACTTTGTAACCTCTTCTTGTAAGTTACAAGTAAAACATGCCATCATACCATCTTTTGGTTTTATTATTCCGAAAAACATTATTTTAGCTGAAATGAGTCTTTGCAACCTTGGTTACGAATGGTGGTATGTTACAAACAAAACTAAATTTACCCACAGCTTTGTATGGAGCATTTTTCAATCTTTAACTAAAAACGGTTAAATTGAACTGATGTCAACTGGCATTTGTCATATATTCTATACGGAGCTAGTAACAGAATGTAATTCTGCTTCAACCATACTATCATTATTGTCGTACCAAAATATTAATCAAAACATATCGTCACTTTAAGTCGTTATCTATTTTCAACGTTGAAAACACAACAATGCATTGCTTTGGTCTTTAGGTATGCGCTGAACGTGTATTTATTAAACTCTACCCTGAAATGCCGGTGGAGCTGCAATGTCATCTTTTTGGCAACCGGATCGACAATGCCTTACGTCACAAAACTACTGCATTTTTTCTTCTCTTTCTGAGTTTACCTGTGTGCCTGAGGCAGGTAAAACAAGATCATCTTGACCTTGACAGAATGGACATTCTTTTACACGATGTGATTGGCACAATCGCGCAGTTGCAGCCATCAAAACATTCAAAAATACAATACTGTGCAATTTTGCGAACTGGCCATTTCATCGAAGGTGCTGGACATGAACTTGAACGATTAATTTTGTTATTAAACTTTAATGGGGGTGTTATTGATACTAAACGGGACAAACTAGTTTATCCTAAAAGACATGAGCCCACTTCTAAGCGGTCGACCACCAAACAACTTGTTTGTTGGGATGTGGAAAATTACTGGTCATTTTTGTTACAAAAATTTCCATTGACCGTTTGAGAGCATTCTGATTCTCACGCCAGTACCGATTTAATTTAGCGCTGTTTATTATTCCTGTGCAGTCTCGTAAAATCTGATCATTGTTACCTGCATTACAACAACGGTACAATGAAAGATTGACGTCAACATTTTAGCGTTGGAAATGGAACGAATGAACTACATTAGTAGTCTCGATTACCTGCCGTGCACTAAAGGCCCAAGCGCAATGACAGCAGAAGCGGTACGGCGGCAGTGGCAGCGGAAAAGCCCGTTCTGAGTAAGCCTACTTGTCGGCTTGAAAACTAGTTTGAACCAAATAGACTTTGGCTAGGCATCTTGATGTAATTTGTGACAACTGTCAAACTTTCCGTTTCCGTTCCGCTTCCGTCCACATTGCGTTTGCGGCTTAACAATAAATCATCGACATATTCCCACACTACCGGTCACTGACACTCACTTGAGAGAGAAGGGGCAAACACAAAAAAAAAAACAAGTTTCAAATATAGACCAATAAACCGAAGGAACATAGTTTCGGTCATTGATAAATTCCACACTTTATTGGTCGCAAATTATGAGGTAGGAACAGTAGCAGAAAGAGGTGGTGTAAAAAACACGAACAAAAAAAAAAAGATCATACAGCTGTTTTGTGCCTGCTTATAGCTTTGTACATTTGAAGAAGTACTTATAAAACTGCTAGCTATTGTTTGTCTTTATAATGGGGTAATTGATGGAGGTTGTGATGATGTGTTTCTATTTATTTTTTTATTAAGTATCCATTCAGTTTAATGAATATTCCATTGAAGATTAACGTTCGTACAAATTGTAGGGAAATATAATATTATTGAAATTAGCTCATCTAATCTGTGCGCAACAGGTTTTATATATCCTCATTGACACAAATAATAAGAAATCGTTCTCAAAAATCCATACGTGCCTGCTTGTTTGACTACTATCAAAAGTGTATCATGGTTCGTGTTTTTATAACCTTATTTTTTGCTTCATATTACTTTTAAGGGAGGTGTTTATTTTCTTACTTTAAATTCCTTAACGTACACTAAATGTGACCCAAATGTCGTATTTGAACTTATAACGAATTAGTTTGTATCGGTTATTTATAGTTAACTCTCTGTCCACTAACTGGATATCTAGTTTTAGAAGAATAGTAAAAGTAAACTTCATGACTACTGCGATGGTTGTTATATAACTCAATAATTCTACAACTCGATGGCTTCTTCAATATCGAGTTGTATTCCCATTCGACGAAATGGCCTAAATTTGGCAAAATAATGCGCTTTTATACCGACACCAGACCGGTTCTGTGTTTCTCTGTTTGTATTTTAACTTCTAACGGGAAATAAACGTATGCACGATTTTGGAATAAAATGTCCCTTTTCTGCAGAAAATGAACACACAAAATATCGTATTAAACAACTGATCTCCGTAAACCCCATTGAAATCGCGACCTCAACGTAAGGTTTGAGAAGGTGTGGTTCCATGATTAAGTTGGATTATACGAAAAATTCTGCGCACGTAGACACTTATTTTATGCGCGTCGCACGTGAGTTGGTAAGAAAAAAGAAGACAGACACCTGACAAGTAGTTCGTTCTGTGCTTTTGGTGTTTTCCAAAAATTCCAATCGAAACGAATGGCTTTACTACAGTCGATATTGTCGAGGCGGATATTCAACGGACGGGTTGGTTGGATTTTATTGGCTGTATGTAGTTTAAATTGAACATCAACACGAGACTTGAAAAGCGTTGATAGCTATGGAATGTTCTGTCTAATTATAGCTGAAATAAAGACATTTTTGGTTGCTCGAATATCATTAATCCAAGCAAAAATTAGAAACGTGCATAATCGAACGTGATAAAAGTGCACGTTTTTGTTGTTTTCGGTGCACTGCTTGGACCTTGGATACAATTTGACGAAAACGTGCACTTTTATCACATTTTTTGCATTTTTGGAGCAGTCCAGTTTTAGTTGCAACTAACAATACTAATATCACCATCTTAAACATCCGGAAGGCGCATTATTTCATTAAACAAGTCAAGATCGAAGGAAATGCCACTTTGTTTTGTTTCCAGAGTAGAAGGCTAAAAATATTCATTAGCTTAAAATAGAAAACATTTTATCAAATGCGCAAATTTTGTGACGTTTTACCACACTCAGTGTCAATTTATGCAAATCAGAAACATAAATATTAATGTGAAATAAAGAAACGAGTTTATAGCGTCTATCGAAGAATCTAGAATACAATCTGGGATGACTCAAGGATGACACCCTTGAATCGAAATACTATTTTCAGAAGTCTCCGGAAGAAATATTTCCTGCATAGTAGCATTAGAAGCTTAACCTGCGGATGCGAAGAGTTGAATTAAGCGGAGCACGTTCCGGCGGGGGTTTTTGTTTTGTTTGTTTTGTTTTTATAAACGACGCTTCATGCAATTAAAAAGCACACAGTTTTTATTATCCTCCTACGTGGAGCACGGTATCCTGCACCCAAAAGTGATTTGTTGTCCGTTCGAGTAGGATCATCCGGCCTGGTATCGAATTTTAATTAGCTTCGTTTTACGAGTCTCTATCGAATACTGAAGTGCTTCCGGTACTGAGAGCTTTTATTACGTTAACAGCATTCAATAAGAGATGTTGTGGAAGGTATGACGTTTGCGATTAGCCAGCTGCTAGTTCTAGCTTTTTTTTAAACAAGCGGTTACCTCTCCGTGGTAGTCAAGTAGGTTTTCCAGTATGGTAAAAATCTTTGATTAATGAAATTCTTCTATAAAAAATAATTGCACAATTATGTTAGATCCATTCGTTTATGTTACTCCTGCTTTGAACCATTTCGTTGAAACGTTGAAAACTTATGATTTTTAGTGCGGTTTCTGCGGAAAACAATGGAATGTACCGTTCTGATTCTGACATTCTTAAAAAATAAAGTGTCCAAAATATGTATCATAGTTTTTCTCTGTGAAAAAAAATGTGATTGATATTTCGGACAAGACAATTTTATCCATTTATTTATTAATTTCATAATATTAAGCGACAGTAAGCATGAATTTAAATTTAACATAGATATAATAATTGTGGGGCCTTTCTTAGTTTAGTTGGAAAAGGCGCAGCTACAAAGTAAGACCTTGCTGAAGGTAGCTGTGTTCGATTCCCGGTCCGGTCTAGGAATTTTTCGGGTTGGAAAATTTCTTTACTTCCCTAGGAATAGAGAATGATTGTACTTGCCACACAATTATACTAATGCAAAAATGGTATAGGCATCCAAAGCTCTCAATTAATAACTGTGAAAGTGCAACTAGAACACTAAGTTGAGAGCACGGAATAACCTAATATGCGATAAGCAATAAGCTTGAAATGCGAAGAAGAACAATAAAGTATATTAAACGAATAAAATGAAATTATGCAAAGAATGCTATCGTACGTAGCTTAAAAAATCATTAAAAAATTGTGTGTCCGAAATTTGAATCATTTCTGTCCGAAATTCCACAAAGACAAGTGTTCGAAATTTGAATCTTAGTAGCCAAAGTTATATAACACTTTTTGATTCGAAAAATTATGAAATTTATCCTGATGAATGTGGGCGTCTTAGTGGAATACCTGTATAAAGAGAGAGAGAAAGATTAGTAACTACCATTTAATTCCACTACCTTATTTGCTTATCCTTGACAGATACGCGTATTTCGTCTACAATGTGCAGACTTCTTCAGTGTCTTGTAGTCGAGTATTAGTACAAGACACTGAAGAAGTCTGCACATTGTAGACGAAATACGCGTATCTGTCAAGGATAGTGGAATTAAATGGAAATTACTAATCTTTCTCTCTCTCTTTATATGAAACATACTGTAAAATATCATCTCAGATAGCTCAATTTAAAGATACTTCAGCAATCTATTGAAGAAACGAAACTAAATAATGTGTTAGTGCTTTTAGTTTGAATTTTGTGCGGGGAATTTGGATAAAATACATGAGAAAATGACACTCCTACACTCTATCGATCATAGAAAAGTTTCCTTGTTCTCGATTTGATACAATTTTTCAAAACTTGTAGTTCAGTTAACGAGAAACTAGTTTGCTGAAGATTTCATCATGAATCCAGTTAGTTTTATTGAGATATTCGCTTTTGAATGTATAAGAGCATTTTGTACATGAAAATTTCAACCAAATCTCCTATATAAACATTAAATCAAAAGCACCAACCCGTGTAACGTAAACAATAGCTGAAACATTCAGAGAGTGGTTATCACACCTAAAGACACGAGCCTGGATGTTGGGTTGTGGAAAATATGGGGTTATCTAGTTGATACGTTGCATAAGCTCACATAACAGATGTGGAACTCGATCATCAAAAATCGACCCCATTTCAGCGATTTCAAGTGGTATAGAAGGGCATCGATCTGTCAAAATGATCTGTAAAATGACAAAGGAGATCAAGGGGTTTGTCATTTCTTTTAAATAATACTACCGTGGTTTATAATTTATTATATTTATAATGTCTTCTTAGCACACCTGAACTCATGTCTTACTATTTCGTTAACCATTTATGTGCTTTATTTATAATTACCCAATTAACCATAGGCACGTTATTACGCCGGACGAAAAACACGACCACGTAAATTTGGAATTATGTGCTTACATTTTGAAGTCCAGAGAGAAGCAGCAAAATTTGGAACTAGAGTCAGAAGTACCATTTGAAAAATACACATTGATTTGAACTGACTTTGCATCGTTTCATTAGCAACATTTTTGCAAGCAGGATGATAAAAAATCGAGCGCTTATCGATACCTGCAAAATCCAAGATTTCAACCCTCCCTATGTTTCTCATTTACTGTCAATTGTAAATTTCTTCAAAAATCCCAACACAAAGAACTAACTCCAATTACTTTGTAACAAAAAAATGTGGTAAGGTTGATCCTTGTTGATCGAAAAGACAAAGGAAGAGCTACACACTTTCATAACAAAAATTTTTGCGACCACTATGGCTAAGGTCCCAGGGTGGGACTCCCAGCTAGCTGTATCAAAGTTAAGCACTATTTACTAACGAAAATAATCGTTAATATGCATCAACCGAATATTTCGTGATGTAATCATAAGTTGACTCACTAAAAGCACAGCTATCAATATTTCAACATTCCATAGACAAAATAATATTTTTACACCTATTCAACGTAACCATCAAATCTTCGAATTTTTTGAATTAAATTACATTCAATTAACATAATTTCGGTAATGAATCCATTGCAAACCAAAATGATCAAAGAGACGAAGAAATATTGCATCTGTAAATAGGCAATATTATACATAGGGTTTTCAGTGAATATTAGATGTATGAGTGCTCATCACGTGATATACGCTGTTATGTGAACGGGGTATTACCATAGAGGTAACTTTAAGACCAGAAGGTCCAGAAGAAACGTGCTCAGCATCAGTGTTGGGAAAATATAAAAAAAATCAAAGCTCACGAACGCCCAAGATCACGCTTGATTTTCGTAGACAAAAATCAACAAGCAAACAACTGCGGTTGATTTTGCAAGCTGTGATATCGCAGCTCGGAATATCAAGCTAACAAAACTCACCAAATGCAAATTTCACCAAACTGTGGTGAGATTGAGTTTAATGATTTTTGCTTTACACCCGAATGCAACTGAAACTTCCATAACGGCTTACAGCAGACCCTTCGCGTCAGCCATCGGTGAAGATTAAAAAGAGATAGCAAACTATGCTTTCTTTTTCTATGAAAATGATGTGCAATGGAATCATTTTTGTAACGGCGCCGGTGGTGTAGTGGTAAGCGTGATTACCTCTCACCCCAACAGGCCTGGGTTCAATCCCAGTCGGCGCCGCCGGGATGTTCTGAGGCATAACATCTCTGATTACGCCTTCCTTCGGATGGGAAGTAAAGCCGTTGGTCCCCGGTTCATGAGTTTGATGGGTCGATAGGTAGGGTCCAGGTGTGGGAGCTGCCTTCCTGGCACGTCGGTAGCATTGGTGCTCAGCACGGAAAACAAGATCGACGGAAAAAACAAACCAAAGGAAGGAATCATTTTTGTGTCGAGTCAACTCTCAGTTTGATTTTTGCACGTTGTGAATAGTCTCGCAATATCAAAGGAGCTTGTAAAATCAATATCAAGCATGATATTTTGTTCCAATATCACGCGTGATATTGCGAGCTCATGAGAGCGGAAAAATATCAATTGATTTCTGATTTTGCCAACACTGCAGCATTTTGGCTCAGCTCTGGTACTATCTTCGGTCCCAAGCTAATCGATTCACCCCTATCCAATGAGTGGCTTACATGGATTGACTTTGACCTACGAGAAATTTACGAAAGAAACCATAATTTATAATTATCGACATTTGTATTTATGAACGCTCAGTGTCGATATCACGAAAATTTTATTTTGACGGATCGATGTCCAACTATGCCAGTTATACCACTAAGGCAAAACAAAAAAGGGATCAGCTTTGAATCAGCTTTTTGCATAATGTTCCATATATGTTATGCTGCTTGTATTTTTTTGCAGTATACGAGTAGAATGCACATAATTAATTAATATATCCATAATACTAACTTGAATTGTGATGCTATCTTCAGCAAAGTTGTTCGTTATAGTTTGAGCCGCTGAAATTGTGAGCTTAATCGAGTTTGCTGAACCAGTTCTATGCACGAAAGAGTGAAGGAATGTTATTTCTCCATACATTTCAACTAATATCCCCATATAAATTTGAAATCAAAAGCGCCAGCTCGTGTTGCATCCGAATGAGCTGAAATTTTCAGCGAGTGTTTTTCTCACCTAATAGCACAAATCTAGGGGTTGGCCCATTGAAAATAAATGATAAAGATTTTGGCCCATATAAATGTGGGTCAGTCTCAGCTATTTTCAACACACAGATCGATGAAAGAAGCTATGATCTATATGACAAGCATAACAAGAAACGGTTCTGTACCGAAGTTCTTATCGAAAGAGAATGTCGATGAAGAGAATCGATCATCGCGATTACGCCCCTATGCATGCTCAATTGCTCACTGTCGAGTTGATCTATTGTAGTATATCCCGTGTCCTTAGTTTAAAGCATGTCGTTTTACTTCATCACTATAGACAAATGATTAAAAAATTCGATTTTTTTACAGTCGCCATTCTTGCATTTATCACAAGGATACGACTCTAATTGTAGGGTGCCGCTATTTATACCCTCCAAAGGCACGCCCTTTTGTCAGTCAAAATTGGATTCCCTAGCCATTAAGGAATGACACCGATAATGACCATGCATCAGAACCCTAGTCTTGGCCACTTCAAACTAGAGAACAACGAATAGAAGATTAGGAATCACATAGATGAAAACTAACTAACTAAATTTTTCCTTGTTTCAAGATCATCCCCGGTGGACAAAGCCGAGTATTGTCACTATCAACAAGGCATAAAGAGTAACAAGGACTAAGATGTGCTCCTTTGATTGCTGAAAAATTCTGTTCCCCTAGTTTGAAGTAGACATGACTAGGAATCGGTGGTAGATCTTACGTACCACGAAAAGATGATCTACCCACGTGACGGGGTATCGATAAATTTTAATTAGGACCTAATGCATTGTTCAGCTTGATATAATTCACTCACTAATCATCTCTGTTGGGCATTTCTAGATAGAGCTGGAATTAGGGCCTAACAGATTTTGTAAACTATGACTTCTCTCGTAGATTTATAGGAATTCAAGGTACACCTACACAAAGCAACATATCCATTGGGTAGGGAAGTCTTCCCCTACTCGATAGTTGTCGATTTGCCAGGGCGAGCCATGACTTTGGAGAAATCATCGAGAGAAGTCATTGTTTACAAAAGCTGTTACACCCTAATTCCAGCTCTATCTAGATTTATAAGTGGGAAGTGAGAATAATGCTCCCTCATTTTCCTGTCCTTGCTAAAACTTGTTAAGTTCAACGAAATTTTTCGAAGGAAACGTTGGATTTTAATTTTCCTTGTAACAAATAAATATGTGGGTGCTGTTACGTTACAATGTTGAAAAAAATCCATTTATCTTCCATTTCTTAACATGATTTTTTACGTTCAATTGGCAATATCAATTCTTTTTTACGTACGCGTCATTGTGTACGATGCTTAATAAATCTCAAAACAAATCACAATTGACAAGCTCATAAGAATTTTTACTGTCAAAACAAATATCTTTTCAACGTGGCTACGTTTCGTGTGAAAAGTGAAGCAAAAAGTCTTAAATTATTGAATCGCTCCGAAACATTGTAACGACCATCATGGAACCAAAAGCTACACTCAAAAAATTTCACACGTTTGATCGAAGTGTTTAAACACTTGATTTTCTAAATGCAGAATCACATATACTTTAAGTGTATTTCACCTTGGTTCAATGTGTTATACACGTTAATTTATAGTGTTTCAAACTTTGAAATGTTGAAAATCTTTCACTATCTATTCAAGTGTATTGCACATTGAATCACGCTACTGTTCAAAACAGATGGATTTAAAGTGTTTTGCATTTCAATACGATGTGAATTGCTTGCTCAGAAAGGTAAACATCGATAACAAGAGTTGTGACTTTATCCTATCAACCTGCCTCATATAAATATGAGAACAACCGTGGTACAGTGAGATCGAACGAAGACTCCGGCAGCAGCATACCCCAACAGTCCATGATCGAGTCCCAAATCAGACCCATTAAAAATATATGTGAAAGCTCTGGCCTCTGGCAGTTTTGTTTATATATTTGTCGATTCATTTATAGAGTCGGTAAAGTAGAATTCGATAAAGTAGAATATTGTATAATATTGAACTATGGTGTGCAAAGTTATTGATATCACCATATGAGTCACATAGAATCCAAGTGTGTCACAATTCAAATCCGTAGTGTTCAGGCATGGTTCATAGCATAAGATTCACACATGAAAAGGATGTGTTTCACAATATGCGCAAAATTAAGTGTGAGACACATGATGATGACGTGTGGAATTTTTTTTATAGGAAGGGAGAGAAATATCTTATGATAAGGATGGAGGATATTATGTAGGATTTTAATAAGGGTGGAGCAATTGGGATGATTTTACAAAGTCTTACATTGGGAGAGGGCATTGGCGTAAATAGAGGGGGCCCCCCAGGCTTTGGGTTGCCCCCCCCCAGAAAATTGCAGAAATAAATACCGTAGCAATTTATTTTCCAGATTATTCAGAATACATTTTGCTGTGATTTTAAATTGCTTAATATATTG
Source organism: Ochlerotatus camptorhynchus (assembly GCF_037179485.1). NCBI lineage: Eukaryota > Metazoa > Arthropoda > Insecta > Diptera > Culicidae > Ochlerotatus > Ochlerotatus camptorhynchus. The sequence continues at coordinate 673,284 of NW_027041039.1, forward strand.
CATATTCATGGTTGATAATTGGTTCTCATCTTTTATTTATTGATTCCCTTTAGTGTAGAAACGTTATGCCTTGATGATGCTTGGTGCAGTAACTAACTTTTTAAATTGGCATACTGTTACTCTTCATAGACTTTTCTGACACCGTTGGTATTAGTGAGTAAAAAAACCCGCTGTCGGGTTAGACACTTTGACAGTTGATTTTGTGGTTAAAAAAAATAAACAAAATCGTTTTTACTCTGTTAGACTAGCACAATTGTGTTAGTGAGATCTCGCGGCAAGAAGTCTATGTCATCCAATGACGTTTATATAATGTTCGGGCCAATAGGCAGCTTGCTGATGTTAGAAGCAAAAATATTGTAAGTAATCTCCCTCCCCATACTACCGATGGTTTATGTCTTGTCAGCTAGGGACATGGCCCCCTCCAACCCAACATGGTAGTTACGCCTCTGGGAGAGGGCGAGTTGAAAAATCCCGAAAAACTGCTAACGTTATTGTATGACTCTTGTATTTGATGCTTGTCAACTTTTTTTCTGAAATAATTCTGACCTGTAGTGAAGCAAGCAAATATTGTGTTATGTTTAACCTAGAGATATATAATGATTTGCTCAACAGCTCAACGTTTGATTACTCAGAAATAACACCTCTAGCTACAATCCCAATATTTAGAGGGGAATTCCTATTAACGGAAGGATTTTTTTTATTGATATTGCTTTTTACGGATCCCTTGATACTTGGGCTTCGATAATGTGGATACGATATGCGATCAGCATCCTTATTATTGGAGCTTAGGCGTCATGGTATCGAGAAAAAGAAATAGCTGCCAAATCTCCATCCATAAATAAGCATTCGTGACTGCAGGTAGTACGTGTTCTTGAAGATATGAATTCTTACAATAATAATTTCTGGTATGATACGATTGTAGAACGCAGGAACGGATTTTTTCCTTGATGTAGCACAACTATCGCCTTATCCGTGATTTTGGAAGAAGAATGACCGTAATAACCGTGTATATGCTCGAAATGAGATGACGGTTAATTTATACGTCTGTTTATTTTTCCTCGGTGATATGATGGCAATGAACTGGATTATCGAGGCGAAGCAGTCGGTTAAGTTGTGTGAGTAAAACCGTCACTAATTGCGTTTACGTTGATTTTTTGGATTACTAATACAACCATATTTCACGATCTGCTTCACCTCTTCCTGTACCTCATTGAAATGAGGTACAGGATGACAGATGTTAGTGATATTGCGAATAAGTGAGACAAGCAAAATGACGATATCTTACAGTTGTTATGTCATACTGGTGAGAAGTTTTAGGGAGACAGGATTCTCAGTTGTTTTGAATGTTAACCGTAGGAATCTCATTTGTCAATCTAAAGGCTGTCGGTGCCGTGATGCAGATCAGCACTGCATTCAACACACATGAGCCGGGACGAACAGCTTTACTTCCCTTCCGAAGGAAGACATGGCCAGAGATTTGTATGCCTCAGAAATATCCCACCGACTTCGGCTGAGATTGAACCTAGACCCATTGGGATGAGAAAGCAGTCACACTTCCCACTACACCACCGTCGCCGGCCTTGAAGATCATGTTGAGCGCAGTTTATAACTGATTTGAAATCGCATTTTCATTTTTTCCACGCACCAATCACCTCGAAACCTAGCTCCGCCATAATTTTAAGGAGTTCGTCCACTACTAAAACCCACAATAAGGGTGATAGTACCCCTAATTGAGGGCAACCCCTCACCGATATTATAGTTAGTTGGGCATCTCCAAGATCAGCAGATATATCTCGATCTGTGAGCATTGCCATTATCCAATTAATAAGGCAGTTATCCAAGCCCTTTGCTTCCATAGCTGAACGCATTGAGCAATAGGATGCACGGTCGAATGCACCTTCAATATCGAGAAAAGCAACCATGGCTATTTCCTTGGCTTTAATCGATTTCTCGATTTTATCAACTAGCGTTTGTAGAGGCGTTTTGGGCCTTGTTGTATTGACTCCAATCTGAAGTAGCTTTAGGTCTATTGAACAATCGTCTGGACATCTTCCTTAATTTTGCCAGCTTGTCGGTCCACCAAGGAACATCCCTATTAGATGATCTATGTTGGATAGGGCAACTAGCATGATATGATGAGATAATTGTGTTAATGATAGCATCAGAAGCACTTTATAATTGTGAGTGCGTCTTAGTTTGAATGTCATTAATTGAATTATAATTAATTAAATGAAAATGATAGAGGTCCCAGTTTGTTTTTATTGGGTTTCTATAGTCTTCTAATAGTACTGATCCGGCTTTATAATCAAACCTGATGTGTTTGTAGTCGGAAAACGATTATCTATAAGATACTTGCAAATTCACAATTTTATCTGTCAAAAGGTCACCGCAGATCGTAAGATCGAGAACCTCTTGTCGAATTACATTGATAAATGTTGAAGAATTCCCTCTACTACATATGTCAATACCGTTTGATGGTATTTAATTATAAAGGTCCTCACCTCTTATGTTAATATGGGTACTTCCCCACATTATGTGATGAGCATTAGCATCGTACCCTATTATAAAATGAGTGTTTAGTATTTTTTACATAAGTTGACAAAATTTGCAACCGAAGAAGGAGAAACGTCATCAATATTTCTTTGGGAAATAAGCTAAAGCAACACATACCGCCGTTTTCCTTCGTGCCGTTGGAACCTTTTGACGAATTTCGTTCTCCTATTTACTAAAATTGCAGTTCTTGGTTTAGATTGACTCTCGTCATACAAAAGTTTACAATTATTTGAATTGATTTTTGTTTGTCTTTAACATAGTTAGAGAAAGAATTTAGGTTTAACTTATTTTCTACCTTCATGTTGTGCTCTTCATATGCATGTTTCATTTCTTAATTGAATTGGTCACAAATTGTATGATTTTCATCAATGTAATTTCTTTTGCAAGCTTTATGAGCTTTCTGTCTTCTACTTTAAAGATTGTTAACCTGTCTATTGCACCGCAATCAGGGGGCAAAATGATCAAAGGGTCATGCGTTTACAGCTGTCCCGTAGAACATGCTCGGTAATAGATCATAAGCGTTCTTTTTACTAAACTTAGTGTCACTGAATTCGAAGTATTTCAAATAATTTCTATGTCAAGAAATTAGAGTGTTTTAGGAAAATTTCAAACGATTTTTGAAAAATTGTCTACATTTAGGTGCAACTGTGATTCTTAAGACATCGGTTTTGGCTGGTGCTTTGGTATTTGTTTTTGCTTTTGCTTCTTAGGCACTTTCTGGTCTGAAATATCATTAATCATTAATAATTCGATTTGATCTATGTTAAGATTACGAATTAAAGTTAGTCAGTCGATACAGCTCAATTTGTTTTAAATAAGTACGTAATTTGCTTTGCTAAAATCAAAGTTCGGTTCGGACAAATTATTATCCAACACTGCGGTTTTCTCATGTATAAATATGGATTAGGGGAAACGCACATATATTGGTTATGATCCTATTTGGACATGTTTTGGCAATATTTAACATTTTTACAAGTTTGTGGTCTTGAGTTCTGATAATATTGTTGATTCAAATCATATTCATCGGGGTACACACACATATCGTTCACAAAATGCACGAAGATTGTTATTCAATCGTTTTTCTGAGGTATGGCCAAAATAGGAACCTATGGCCAATACTGGTGCCCTTACCTTATTCAATTGCAGTGTGGAACACTTAATTTTTCCAAAGCAGAGCGGCTGGCTGCGATACGCTCAAATCATTGGTCACATCAATGAATAACAAATCTATTTAGCATTTGTTATGGTTGTTCACGTGATTTACTAAATTGTGTCCCATTTCCGCACTTTGTCCAACAGAGAATGCAGTGTTTCATTGCCCCCCTCAATCGGTAAACAAAGGATTAATTTTCATCATAAGCAATAAACATGGCCTTGGTTTTATGATCCAAAACACTTTTCTAAAAAGCACCGATTGGCTATTTTTATATCTGTGCCAGTTCAAACGCTTTGTTCGAGAAATTAGCCGTTAGCCCCTACGAGACGAACTCCTTTTTTTGAATGTAAAATGAGAACCGCTGGAATACAAGACAAGATCTTCTAAGCGATGGTGGCTACCTTACATACATACATACATACATACATACATACATATGCCATGATAACCGCTGGAATTAACATTCAAGTGCTATTTTTAACCATATCGTTATTTATAAAATCAGCTGTGTCATTGACTGCAAAACTATACTCCCAATAGCATCGAATTAATTATAATACCTGTTCATTGCTATTCGTGGCTTCCAAACCAACCCAACGACAACGACGACTTTTGTTTTCAAGTTGTAAGCCGAAGCAGTGAACCTTTGCCTGCTCAACATAGCTCTATGCGGCAACAGTCAAGTATGGTTGAACCTTTTTTCGGTCACCAGCCAGCGGCACTGTGAGTCGTCTGATCGAGACGGGCTTTGAATATGAATATGCAAAACTGTTGCGATTAAGAGAGAGGGCCATCGGATAGATCGGATATTCCAGTCACACAACTACTGGGCTGCGACTGAAGAAAGGCGTTACTAAAGCTCATCAATGCAGCTTAGTAAGCTTATAGGACTTATGAATGAAAAGTGACATGAAAAGAAATTGAATTTTCAAACATAAGTACGCGCCATCAGTAGGTGACCCGACGAGGCACTTGAGTTGAACCGCCAAGCGCAAAAAAAAAATCAATTACCTACTCATTGCCTTTGATGCTTTGACATTGTCATATGATACTATTGTGGTTTGTGGCAGCACGGACAAATGTGGCATATGATGGAAACTAGCGGGATTGTTTTGTGCAGGTCGAGATCTCATCGATCTCAAACACGCTTGAGAACAAACATGGGAAACGGAGGCGTTATTAGTATAGGCGTAGCCAGATAGGGGCAGGGGGGGGGGCGACTGCCCCCCGCCCCTAAACTCGGCAACACAAAGGCTTTCGAGGAAATGGCGTTCGGTGAAATGGCATTCGGCCAAATTTTCCATGGTAATTTTTTTTTCGCCCCTCCCTAGCTCGAAACCTGGCTACGCCCTTGAGTACGAGTTATGCAGGTAGGTATTTATCTATACTCTACAAGCAAGACCTCATCCTCATCAATCATGGCATGGAACTGCCTCAAGGAGATGTGCATGTATTGTGTAATATCGGAAAGATATCTTTAACAGCTTCAGTGTTAATGATGACTAGATACTTTTAAATGCTCCGTGTTTAAACATTTGTATATATTTGCATGTTTGATAAGATACATTCAATTACAGTTGATATCCGCAGGGGAGGTGAACTAGTTATGGTACTACTATAATCAAAATTCTAGACGAGCATATCGAAAGGTTCTATCTGGTTTGATCGATTCTGTTCATCAACTTTTGACGGCTATGCAAACAGATTTCGTGATAATTTGACACATATTTTGATAAAGGAGGTTCTTATCTTGCGTCCAAAACGTAATACACAGCAGGGCATGTTTTTGCAGCTAAGTTATGGTAACGAAAAAGAAAGTCGAAGAAGAGAATCTGATGCACTTGCTATAACTGCTCTTAATGACAGCGTTTTTGTTTGGTGCATAATACTTCATTTGTTCACTTTTTGCTGTTTACAAGCAGGTTAGTGTTACATACATCTTTTAGATTGTTATTCCAGATTAATAGTTGAAGTTTGGTTCTGCAACATAGCTTTACATTTAAGCGAAGGCAACCTTGTTAACATTTCAACGATATTTATTTTGTAAGAACAATTCAAATGATATCTACGTGATCCTATAAGTATTTTATATAAGTTCTGAAAAATATTATATTTTTAATGGGGAATGTCTCATGCTTTGTCAAGTCGTTAAAGAGTATCCTCTACAGCTGGCATGCCATTTATACATATGATGCCAGAGAGCGACTATAGCTACTGTTTAAAAACAAGCAGCAAGCATTTGACACGAATAAAAACTGGTTTTGGCTAAAAAGATCTCACTTTTGATTAATCAAAGATGAAATTAAAAATGCTCAATCACTCTACTGTGCTGAGCTATTCAATCAATCATTTGCGAAACTAAGTATGACATAAGTCTCTGATTTTGTTTTTCTTGAACACATTTATTGTTATTCTCATTGGCATTGGAACCGTGTAAGAGATTCATAAAAAAGGTATTTACAATCTAATAGTTAACCCTCCCGTTTGATTCAGGGGTTGAAACGGTTGACGTTTTTTTACTACACTCGCTTCGTTGTCATGCGTAACATTTTTTTCCCTTCATTTAGGAGATTTTTAGCCGTAGGCTAGTTCATCTCCGTGGCAACAGTCTGTTTGTATTTGTACTCTACTCTCATGCTCTACCGTCGTCCTCTTACACAACACAAACGGTAGAACAACATTTGAGCAAAAAGAAAATTATCATTCAACTATCATATGACATGTGTGATTTCGTTCTAATTCCTCAATTTGGTGTAAATTAAACCATTTTTGATCACAAATGTTATTACTACACACTTAGAAAAATTAATGTAAATTTAGGTGTTATGAGACTGACATATACGAGCGTCAATTTTGACATAAAATTGAATCATATTAGACATTTTTAGTTTGGTACTGTAATTTGATAGCTTGTTTTGCAAGTGTTGTAAGCAAAGGCAGTCGATTATCACAGAAAATGTGTCGACTACGATGACCGCTTACAAGACTGTTCAGACCCCAAAATATGAGCCTGTTTAAAAAAATAGTAAATATATTCACTACAATCGCTCAATCTTTGGTTCATGTTGTCAGAATGCTTAAAGGTGATACGATCCAGCGTCCACAAATCATAGGCTATTTCACTGCCACTTCGAGTTTCCTAGGGAGTTAAACAGGGATTTTTTTTCCAGCAAGTAACATTTCAGACTTGAAATAATATATACATTTTTAAAACACTGCTTAAGAGTTTAGTCAGGGTTGATCTCCAACACCCTGACTAAACTCTAATCAAAACTCGATATTTGAAAAGCTTTGACCCAAAAATCAGATTTTCACTTTTAAAGATAGTTTTTAAAACCATTTTAGATGTAAAGGTTTTTGCCCTTCAATTTTTTTTTAAATATTCAAATTTACCACCAACAGCACCGTACGCAGCAGGTGGCGAAGGCGACTGGCGGAAAAATCCTGAGAGGTGATGCTTGGATTACAAAACTAAGGATGTGTCCCTGCTTTCTCAGTGGTTAGATTTTGATAACTGTGGCATAGTTCTCCTAGAAAACCGGACAATAAATAGCGCACTTGTTCAAACTGCAGAGTTATAACATGGTATAATAATTGTTATTATAGAAAAATACATCAATATACCCTTAAAACATGTTATAATTCGGCATTTTGAAAAATAAGACATGGATTGTCGAACATGGAATATAACTTTCAAGCTGTCACTAACTCCGGATTAAATTTAACTAGGCAAACAAGACACAGCCTAAATACAGCCATTCTTTAGCAATACCACCATTTTCCAGTGACAAGTGTGTTTTATATGCATTTTTATTAAATTATCCTCACAATCCCAACGAATTATCCAGCATTCTCGAAGTATTCTCCCAAATCTCCCTTAAGATATCGTTTCTGATTCCTTCGAATTCCCTTGAAATGCTCCTATTAATTCTCCCTTGAACTCCTCAGGAATTTTCGGTATTTATCATAGAATACTCCTAGGTACACCGTACTGTACCGAATACCGGATGGCTCGTTAATCTGAACTTGTCTGTTTTCATTATAATCTAAGATAACACTGATAATGCTTCACGGTACCCTTGTAACTATCCGCAGAATTTACTTGTTTTTTCGTCTGAACATCTATGGAATTATCCCCAGAAAATCCATTCAATTATCTTTTATATTTTATTCAGCAATCCTTTGGAATTCTGTTCAAGTCGAGAGTGCAACCACCCAGTGAACACTCGTGTTTATTTCAGTTACCATGGGGACGTAATTTGTGATTAGCCCCGGTCCCTTTCAAATTGCATCATTATTTGCGTACGGCCCTTATATTTGAAATGACATTTCACATTCATCTAGTGGTGGCCAATTTTCATTCGAATAATCGATTAATCGATTAACGAACCGAAAAGTAAAATATTTGTAATCGGTTATATCATGCCGAAATATGTATTAACTTCTCCAGTGGATCATCACCCATCTTTTCAAACATGTGCTGCACTCTCATCGGTGGAAAAATGTCAGCACAGCGAACAAAACATAATCGATTAGCTGTTAATCGAGCAATTAAAAAATGGGACATCTTTGATTTTGGTGTGATTGTTTTGATAAAAAAAGAGCACCAAATTTCATCTCTGCCGAGATGGTATTCATCGTATGAAAGCCGTGAACGGGGACACTAAAATCGAAAGTATTTCCTTCGACTGTTTCATCTTAGTATTCTTTCTATTCACTTTCTATTAGTATTCTTTCTATTCACTACACACATAGAGTATTTTACAGGAATCAACGAAATTGGCCAATTTTATTTATTAAACTAAGCCTGTACAAGTTCGCAATAAATTTTCTATTTTTTTTTAACTTTTACCGAACAGTTCCGCAATGCAAAAACCCAGTAAAACCTTACTGGATTAGTGTGTATTTATGCTTTAGAATGCATATGCTTTGGATACAGGGATTATTTATTTCATTTGAGAAATTACAACCAATTGTCAAAAATAGTACGTCACCATTGAAATTGATTGGCTGTAGATAATTTTTCCAATTCGATGCATTCCAAAAATCATGTGTCCCGATATTTGGGAATTTGTTTCAATTTCCCGGGAAACAGTTTTAACTAGAAGGATTCTTGGGTGAAAATATGAGAAACTTCTAAGGAGAAAGTTTGACGAAACTTCCACAGGAAGATTAAAGGTCTTCTAAAGGAAATCAGCAGAATGCTCCAGAAGAATTCTCCGAGAGCAGCCAGAAAAAAAAAAAATGTTCGAGGAAATCAGAAGACATGTTCATGCGAATCCAAAAACACTTAGCAAGAAAGCAGGAAGACACTTCCGAGGATGTTGAAAAAACTTCTGGGGTAGTTAAAAACGATTGAATAGATACTTCCAATGAATTTTTTTTTATGAAACTTTGCTGAAGATATTGGATGAACCTCCTAGCGGAAGTAAAAAAAAACTACCGTGGAAGCCAGATGGATGCCAGATGGAAGATAATTATTTTTAAGGGAAGTTGGAATAAACTTATGGGAGAATTCAGTAATATATTCTGGGTTAAACAATATCCTGAGAGTAGTCGTAAATAAATTTACAAGAATTCAAGAAAATATCGCTCGGAATTATTTTCTGATGGAACTAAAAATATTAAAATTAATCATTTTCTATTATGAATTGTTCTACGGATGTTATAAAATAAACATTCTGATGAATAAGTCCCATGAAAACAACTTATCACCTTTCTGGACTGCGTGCAAAAGCATTTCACGATTCCTGGGAAGAGCCAGCAGCTGTTTCCCGTATCCTGGTAAGCCAAAAATGGCCGGGAAATGGAATTGATTTACAATCCAATTAATAACTACCTATTTTCAAAGGTTTGAACTTGAACTCTTAATCTTAAGATAGTTCCAAAAAATTTCAAAACCAAACTCCCATTTTGTGGAGGATTCAAGGGAACTTCGAAGAAGACTCCAAGGGGAGAATGTTAAAGTACTTCTCAAGAGAATTCGATGGAACTTTAGGAGGAACACTTAGAGAACACTGTTGACAATTCCTATGAAATCAGGTGAATTTTTATAAATCTCTAGAAGCATTCCAAGAAAATTTTGGAGAGAACTCCTGCGATTTTTTGAAAAAAAATTTAAGGAATACTGAAGACGGATACTGGAGGAATTAAAGGATAATTCTGTGGAAAATTGCAAGATATTTCTGAATTTAATTCCATGGTTAAACTAAGAGATTTAAGGTGAATATTCCGAGGAAATGTTGAAGATAAATATGAAGTTTTTGATTTCCTAGAGCTTTTTGAAGAGAATAGCTCATTCGTTATGAAGAAAATTTTAAAGGATGTCAGAAAGTGATGACATATTGATAATCCTAAAATATATTTGAAAGAGGCGTCATTTTCATAATTTTACAAAACGACTGACGACCAGACCGATATAAAAATACGAAATACATAAAAAAGATCACCAGGACAGACTGGTTCAATGCCACCTATCACCTTTACAATCCAGATAAAACAATCAATTTTAGTTCCACGTCAAAAAAAATTTGTTCTGGATTAGAACTGGATTCACTTTGGAAAGTGATGCGATCTTTTAAAGTAATGTAAAGCAAAAACGGTCGCTCTAAGGCCACCGTGCCCCTTACATCGTAAAAAGCTTCGACAACCGATCGTTGAAGCCTGGTTACAAGAAACGATTCAAAGAAATGACGTCCCCGAAAGCAGTTACCAATGTTTTCCAAAGCATGCCTCATATTTTTTGCTTTTTCCGTACCATCATATCTATTTTTTTCAAAGGGCATCAAATCTTGAACAAAACGCTTAGCTCATCGCACATCGCGTAACAAATGGGAATCAATAATGATAATAAACTCAATACTTTATCAAATAAGTCTCTAATATAGTGCGGATTCAAACACAACGAATTAAAGTTGCACCAGATTTATTTTTGTTTGATCTAGAAATGACTAAAAAAAAACGAATATTCAACTCTTTCCACGCTTTCCAGAATTTCCTAATATTTTTTAAAATTACCCAATCACATCAACCGAAAAATAGATCTAATGCGATCAAAGTCATTGGAAATTGATTGGCTGAAGGTAGTGTTTCCTATCCGGGACAACCCGGAAAACTTTCCAAAATTTTCCAAAAATCACGTTTCCCGATTTTTGGGAATTTGTTTCAATTTCCCGGGAAACAGTTTTAGAAGGATTTTTGGGTGAAAATATGAGAAACTACTAAGCAGAAAGTATGATGAAACTTCCAAAGGGAAGACTGAAGTTCTTTTGAAGGAAATCTGCAGAATGCTTCAGAAGAATTCAGAAGAATTTTCCGAGTGTAGCCAATGTAGTCAGTCCGAGGGAGTCCAGAAAAAGAAAAACTTCCGCGGAAATCAGAACACATGTTCATGCGAATACAAAAACACTTATCAAACTTCCGAGGATGTTGATAACGGTTGAATAGATAGTTCCAATTACTGTTTTATGAAACTTGCTGAAGATATTGCAGGAACCTCCTAGCGAAAGTCGAGAAAAGCTAAAATTACCCAATTATTTCAACCGATCAAAGTCACAGGGTGACAAACAGAAATCAAGAACAATGATTATACATTTGTAAGAATTTTTTCAACTGGAACAAGCTCCCTAAATGTATCTATGCTCGATGTCCAATGGTGTGGATGCATACATTATGAATTCAAATTACATCTCATCGAACTAGTCCCTCGCTGTAATGATCACAGAAAAGTTTGCTATTTGTACTAATGTGAAATTTTCCCAACTACAACTTTGATTCAGACGGCATTTCAATTGAACGTCCGGATGATTTTTGATAAATTGATTACGAAGGTGGTGTGTTTCTGACATGCTCCATCAACTTCTCAGCAGGCAACATTAGTGTTCTTGGTACGAATAATAAGGTAAAATACCTATGTCATAAGTGTTGCTTTGAAAGCAGCTATTTTTTTCGAAATCAATTAGTTGCTAATTATCTAACTAAAAAGTGGTGGAAAGTTGTAGTTGATCAAATTCCACATAAGTGGAGATATCAAGCTTTCTCGTAAATGATGATGGTGGAGGGCTAGGACGTTAAGAGCAAAAGTTCACTTTTCCCATAGTAATTCTCATATAAGCCAGTGCAGTATGGGTTCACATTCAATGAACTCAAATTTAGGGAGAATGATCAGAAACTGATTTAAAATCGAATGAGCTTGGTTAAGCCAAATCTATATTTTGAACCACCCTAATACCACATACAAACAGATGTAACTATTTAAATAAATAATCCTTAAAATTATCGCCACGGATCTCACTAACGACATCTCGCGAGCTATTTGCGGAAAAAAGCTTGCTTGCCAAGTCTCAAAGAATGTTGCATACAACTTCGATAAAATGTATAGAAACATCGAAGTAATTCTAGCCACACAGTAATTGGATATGATACATTTTTTTTTCCATATAATATTCATTTTTGTTTGGCAGGCACTTTCATCGCCATTCCCGGCCATTCACTTCGATCAGCCAACGGCCATGCTCAAATACAGTATGATCGAACGTGTTATCGGTATCTATTCATTTACACCACACTCCGTGAACACAAGCGTTGCTCATCGCAGCAACCGAACAATAGATCAGCGCGGTTACGGTCATACCGGGTAGCAAAGGGAAATGCGAGAGCACACCAAGAACCATTGCATCAGCAACTCGAGAACAAAACATTTGCTAAAACTTATTCAATCAAATTAAATTATCGCACACGGGACATAAATCCCGCCGCAAATTGCAATCAACGGTCCACAATAACACAGCCGGAAAACTCAGATCGCTCAAGAATCAAGTTTCAACTGCAAAATACAATATTTAATATAACCTATTTCTCTTGGTTGACCACCTTGCTAGCGCAGTGCTGTGGTTTATCGTTATCGCGACGTAGGTTGGATTCAATATCGAATCGAATTAGCAAAACGTTTTTTCAGTAACAGTTCATTACAATTGATAAATTAACCATAGATACATTATACAAAACATGCAATATGACAAACATGATACCGATCCAGGCTGCTCCTGGCATAGCAAATTATATAACCTGCATGTGGAAAAAATGCCTTCACATGGGTTGCCCGAAGTGGAACAGATATTAGGGGCAGCCTTGGGAACTGCCAGAATCGATTGATTTCCCAACAAACAATTCAGAGTCACAAATAAGCATGGCAAGGAAATGTATATTAGTATCTAATCAAACGATACTTGACATGGGGTACAAGCATATACAGCATCGCTATTTAAGGAAGAAATTTCCAAGTAACAATTCAAGCTGAACAGTAAGAACAGAAGCGGATTATTGGTTGATTTAAGGTATTCACAGCTGCTCATAACCTGGCTGAATTTTTAGTTGATTAGTAGTGCATGAACTAAAGACTGAAAAAGACTTATTTAAGCTTACTATTATTCAACAACAATGCGCTTCACATATTTTGATGGCCTGATAGAAGTATATCAATCTATTGTACTATATTGTTAATTTTCTTCAGTGTCACGCGTTGCACTTCCGGTATTTTATTTTATCTTAATTCACTGCCTAACTTCCTAATCCCAAGCAGCACCAGCAGTAGATAGAAGGAAGAGGAGTTTTTAAGGAATATATTCAGGTAGAAGTGGACTGTGACGACGTATTCCTGTGTTTTGCACTGAATTTTCAGACCACATTCCAAAAGTTTAATCCAATTATGGCACTATAATAGCATCAAAATAACCATAAAAAAAAAATCACACACTTGTTTGCTGCACTTGAAATTGAGAGGAATGTTTCACTGTCACCATTTGTTGTTTACAATTTTGTTTGCTGTATAATACTATTCCGGTTGCTATTATTCAACTTAAATTTGAGGTGTTTCAAGTCAATGACCGTACCTTTTGCCACACATATGGTTAAATGGTCCAATAGGTATGGTTGAGGCCTGTAAACCAGTGACTGCCGGTTCGAATCCCAAAATGCATAGGTAATATTAATACTTACAATAACAATATAAATATTTGATCCCAATTTGTCAGCATCAAGGTAAAGCTCTTCTATAATAATTATAACGGTCTTCCATGATTATTTTTTAATTAATACAAAAAGGATGAACAAGGTTAGAAAAAGATAATTATTTAATGCCTTAAAAAGCTTAGAATTGATATTACTATTAAGCATCCGGCTGATTAAAATCACCAGATTTACATGATTAAAAGCTAAACAAAGGTTAACTTGTTCTATGTACAACAATTACTCAAACTAATGCTGAATTAAAGTCGTTGAAAGAACAAATTGGTATCTGGAAACACCAAGTAGTTGAATGTTGTGGTTGAATAGATTCTCCGAATTTGTGTGAACAATGCCTGAACAGAAGTTATTCTTTAATTTTGTCGAACCTTTAAACGGAATCCCTTTATGAAGAGCTTTTTTGAGTGTGTTGATTTATTTCCTTTTAATTCTGTTATAACTGCTTATCTTTCTACAGATATACGCGTATTTCGTATACTGCTTGCATACTTCATTAGTGCCAAGTAGTGTTGAGTACAACACCAAAAATGGGGCCTCCCTTAGCTCGGTCGGTAAAGGCGCAGCTACAAAGCAAGACCATGCTGGAGATGGTTGGGTTCGATTCCCGGTCTTGTCTAGGAATTTTTCGAGTTGTAAAATTTCTCAACTTCTATGGATATAGAGTATGCTTATATTTGCCACACAATTATGCTAATGCAAAAATGGTACAGGCATCGAAAGCTCTCAATTAATAACTGTGGAAGTGCATAAGTAGAGAGCACGCAATAAGCTAATATGCGATAAGCAATAAGCTTGAAATGCGAAGAAGAAGTGTTTGGTACTTAGAACTGATGAAGTCTGCAAGTAGTAGACGAAATACACGTATCTGTTTAAAGATATGCAATTGTAATGGAATTAAAAGGAAATAAATCAACACACTCAAAAAAGCTCTTCACATAAATTATTAATAAAAATAGTACAAGAGTCATTAAACATGCAGTTGAATAAAATTGCCGTTTCTTCAATAGGCGATTGTTCGATGGGTTTTTACCTCCCAGTATTTGAAAATGTTATACCTTTGCAAATTAAATACGAATGTGGCCAAAACCAACTTTAAATAGCGTGTATTCGCTATTATTATTAAAACTATTATTAGATTCACGTGACGCATTTTATCTCCGACATAAAACATGAAACGTAAAGTAACATGTCTTGTAAAATTAAGTGTTCCGAAAGCGAAACATACGCAACTCGACGAAAAGACGACATTTCATATATCGTTTCTTTCAACTTATTCTTACGTCACTAGGCAGCTCTGTCGACACCAAAGTTCACATTATGAGTTTTTCGTAGTGTAAGTAGTTAGTGCAGCAGAAGGTGGTGACGATTCATGCTACCTTCAGCAATGGCGCTTGCAAACTTAATGGCAATTTTTGAGAAGCTTTGCCAGTATAAATCTTCAAATGCCTCATGAGGGTGAGAGGGACATAAAGAAACCAAATGATTATGCCCAGATATTGGAGGAACTTGGTGAGCAACAAAATTCACTTTAATAGGGATTTTTCCACAATAAATACAATTGGGGTGCGATTTTTTGGTGGTATTCTGCTCTATTTTTGATTCGTGAATGATTGCCTGGATTTGGGACAAGACTCATCAAAGTTTTTCCTCGCTTTAGGCAGTTCCTGATTGTTTGATATGTACTCTTAATGATCCAGTCATTATTAAGTTTTTCTTCCCAAAAGTTGGTACAAATGTTATAATTTATCATCTCGAATCAAACTTTTGCTTGTAACTCTTCGAAAATTTAACATTTTTTGGTGATTTTTTAGGGGAAACTATCAAATCAAAGAATACTATTTTTCACGGGTTAATGAACAAACTTTTGCCCCATCTTATTCCAAATGTTTCCTTATAAATCAAGAAATAAGTGCACCGATGACACCAGCAGATTCAGCTTGCACTTTAATCACAGTTTTGAGTTTTAAATTGCATCAAGAGCAATAATTTGCTCACAATGTTTGTGTCGAATTCCAGAACGAAGAAAGAGAACGCAGCAGCTTCTTTGAGACGCAAAATTTTCCACATTTTTAAACCGGTGCTGATACGCCATCGTCACTCAGCAAGCTTTATGTTGAGTTGAACTTTCAGTCTCACAATAACCTACAGCACCTTGACCACTGGTTGATCAAATATTGGATTTTTGTTTTTGATCCATTTGAAATGGAAGGAAGTGACTTCGTGTGAAACTTGTTGATTATGTAGAGCAATTATTCTTGAATCATCATCACATTCCATCTCCAGATTATTTTTGTAACTACAGTTAAAACTGTCCACAATTTCGATATACGCCGAGCCAATATTGAATCATAGAAATAAAGTAGATATCTATGTCCCATAGCTTTGCTTTTAATGTCAACACATTATCATTTATAATTACACCTTTTTGAAGTCTGCCGTGCTCAACAATTCCAATTCAAGTCAAGCTCTATTTTTTTTCTACAATCGAAACATACTGAATGCGTTATGAAACAGACAGATGAAACACAATTTCGACAAAACAGAAACTTATTTATTAGTCATCGTGATGGCGTGGTACAGCTATCTCATTCGACACACTGATTTCTTTTGAGACCATGTTAGTTTTCCGATCGCACTGGATGTCTTTCGAAGCCCTAAGTCGCACAAACTGTTACACCACACCACTCCTCTTGCAACGTTCGTCGCCGTTGTTGCTGTAGTTCATATTTAGGCTGACCGCGACGCATTTATTGCAGTCGGCCTAGGCGTTCTACATTCTCGCTGGAAACCACCTAAGTCGTAGCTCGTAGGCTAAGATTCGCATCACGATTCGTTGGGAGGAAAAATGTCGATCTGATAAATACCGACTCGGAAAGTGACTCGAGAGAAATAGAAGCGGCATTAGACTTGCGAGCAAGGTAATCCACAATTTGCTCGTTCAGGGTCATTTTGGTTGGATTCTGGTTTTTAGGTTACACGACATCATTCCAAGACGCGCGAGTTTGGAAATCACACATTGTCGTTTCACATGCGATTTATGAGTTCCACCACTAAATTACTTTTTTTATAATTGTTCTCCCTTGAGTCACATTAATTTTTACTAAACATTTTCTACCATAGTATCACTTGATCGTTAGCAATTAGGTACATTTGAAATACTCACTGGCGACGAGCACAAATCCTTGATTCTCTGTTCCGGCAGTGTATTCTTCTTCTCACGCACCAACAGAATGACTTCTTTCACTTCACTCGTTCTGTTGGGAAGAAATGTCCAGATGAAAAGAAAACATTTATAAGATCGATGAGTATCACTACAAACTTTTCCAACAGTCCTTTTCCCAACTAATTTGACAGATTGCTCCACACTCCCACACATTTCTCTTACCGTAGCAGCTTCTCAACCACGATTTTCCCGATAAATCCGGTACCACCGGTCACGAACACGACCTTGTCACGATAGAATGCACTAATGTTCGACATCTTGTCACTGTATTCAAATCCGTTATCGACTCTAAGAATCACCTGCTTGCTTGCTATGACACAACGTTACCGCGTATGGTATGTTCAAAGCCCTACGAGCTACCCAAGATCCGTCTCGGTTGAGGTGCAACACGATTCTGAACCACTCGAGCTGAAGCTGTTGATCCACTGAGCTTACTAACCCCCTGGTCCTTGGTGGTAGCTAGCAGATAGTAAGTCACTCATGAAAGCCCAGAGAAACAAAAAATAATCAAAACACCAATAGACTAGCGAGAAACCAGGAGGCAAAGATCGGAAGATACTGACACGCACACGTACGGTTCGTTCCTAGAGTGCGCGCACTGCCAAACGACGCGACGGTTGACCAACGAGTAAAAGTGTGCCCCAAGCACGATGCCACATTTATTCGCAAACCTCTGAATCTCTACGAACCTCGCTGAACGTGCAGAACAAAGCGCGCGCGATGTTGATATAGGCTCTAAAATTTGTGCTTCCAGATGCCCAGGTGGTGATCGTCTAGCGATCGTTTCGTCGCCTCGTCGGTTGGCGTGGTGGTAAGGAAGGCGATATAGCGCTGTAGCCGCAGCAAGGTGCTATATTTAAATGCGCTGCAATATTGCCAGATAAAACAGTGATATAAACATATGATTATAAACATATCTGGGGTTTTTATTTAGCGTATGCTATTCTTCGATACTGTTAGTATCAACGCTGTGCGATAGTTCATTGCTATGTGGGGGATGTGAAGTATGCTATCATTAAATAAATGTATTTCGTGCGTTGCGCAAATAGGGTTTATTTGAGATGATAGATTCTTTTCGTCGATTTCATTTTGAGTTACCATGGATAAGCGATCTAATGTTCAAAATAGTGCTGTAAAAGGTTGTTTGGCTAGCAAAAATGCAGTTCCACACCATATGACGATTCGATCTGACGCGATCTTGTCCGATTGCTGAAGATGCTAATTTCAAATAACAGACTAAAGTGGTAATTTTTATACGATAGATGAGGAGATGAAAGTATAGAGTTGATAGTTCCGTTACAGTACGGCACCATCCCTCTCCAACGGGGGAGTTTGGTAAAGAAAATGATCAAACCGATTTGTACCTTCCCAAAAAAGTTGTCCTTGATCGCTTTCTACTCTCTAAATACAATTTTCACACTGCCGTACTCTAACAGAACTATCAACTCTATACTTTCATCTCCTCATCTATCGTATTAAAATTACCACTTAAGTCTGTTATTTGAAATTAGCATCTTCAACTATGTAAACCGTTAACTTCACGCAGAAGTATTTCAAACAAATAGTTAAAGTAGGAAAATACTGTCAAATAATAAGAGTATTTTAAGAATCGGGTAACGTAAAGGAACCGGAAACCCTTTTCAAATGCCAGTTTTGAATCCAAGATGGTGGCTTTCAGTTACAGAAACACTTTAAAATACTGTCAAATACTGGATACCACTATCTTGGATTTCAAAATGGCATCAGACATGTTTTTCCGGTCCCTAAACGTCAAACCGATTTTAAAAATACCCATATTGCGGGGTAGTTGACAGCATTTCTACGCTTTTCTGTAACCGGAAGTGACCTTCTAGGATTTAAAAGTGGCGTCAAACATCGATTTCTGGTCCCTACACACCTCTCCGATTCCCAATATATGCGTATTGTGGGGGTATTTGACAGAGTTTTTCAAAACCCGGAAGCCACCATATTGAATTTCAAAATGGCTTCAGACATTGATTTCTGGTCCCTACACGTCACGCTGATTCCAAAAATACCCAAATTGTGAGATATTTGACAGAATTTCTAAGCTTTTCTGCAACCGGAAGCCACCCTCTTGGATTTCAAAATGGCGTCAGACATCGATTTACGGTCACTACTCTGATTAAATTACTTTTTTTTTGTCACTCTGATTAAAAAAAAATACCCATATTGTGGGGTATTTCACAGCATTTCCCAGTTTTCCAAAATCACAAAAAACTCATTTCTTTTGGAATTTGCTTCGTAAAAAAACCTCGTAAAAAGAGGGACGTAAATTGAATACTGCGTAAAAAAACTTCGTAACCGGAGGTAGTGTATTCAAAACTATGGATAGTTTATGACAACATTCACTCACAAGATGGCTTAAAACGAAAATGATCGAGTTGCGCCATCTAAATACTTATTATATAAAGGCATCTACAGATCCTGCTTATATACATGGTTTGCGTCTTGAGGAAAGTTGTAATTTTACCTAGTGTCTCACTTTCCAACAGGTGCTTCCAAAAATTTAGTATTTTGTAATCGTAAAATTGAACATATTTGTAGTTCTGTGGTGAACGTTTCAGCTCAATTGATCATAAGTTAACAAAGTTACATCATGTCGAAGTTGACCATTTTGTATGGAAATCGGCATGCGCTGCTATTATATTGAACACAACTGTAACTTCATGACTAGATAGCAGGCTTTCTTCACAGTAATAAGACTTATCCTAAGGTAAAGAGTTTGGTTTAAAATTCACTCACCAGGTGGCGCTAGTGTAACATTAATATTGAATTGTGTGGCCAAACCTGACATACTAGATAGAAGGTGTTGGGTAGAGGTTTTCAAATGGACAAGATCTATCCTAAGAAAAAATAATTTAGTTCAGAATTCTTACATCAGGCGGCGCTAGTGTGGCATTTATTTTAAATTCTTTGACCAAACTTATCATCTTTACTAGATAGAAGGTTCCTGACTCCGGCAAAGTTTTTCGGATGGGTAAGAAACATTTTATGGTAAAAAATTGTTCTGAATTCACTCACAAGGCTGCGCTAGTGTGACATTCATATTGAATTGTTTTCCCTAACCTAACATATGTACTAGATAGAAGGTTACCGTGTTGGGTAAAGTTGTTTAGATGGACAAGACCCATCCTAAGGTAATGTTTTAAGTTCAGAGTTCACACATTAAGTGGCGCTAGTGTGACATTCATTTTGAATTTATTGTCCTTACATAACATCTTGACTAGATAGACGGTTCCTGTCTGTGGCAAAGTTTTATGGTACATCTTAATAACCAACCAGGTAGCGCTAGTGTGACATTCATTTGAAAATGTTTGTCCTTACTTAATATATAAAAGATTTCCGCCTTAGGCAAATTTGTTTACATGTTATTTCTTCTTTGGTTTTTTTTTATTTCGTCGTTGCTTGGACCTTACGCCGGTTCTCAACTATTCTAGATGTACTTCAACAGTTGTTAATTGAGAACTTTCTAAGCCATATATGTATTAGTATACTGTTTGACAAGTATAATCATACTCTATGCCTAAGACCAGACCGGGAATTGAACCAAGCCGCTTCCAACATGATTTTGCTTTATAGCTGAGTCTTAACCGACTGAGCTCAGAGAGGATCCCACGAACAAGACCTATTTTTTTGGTAGCTCAGCTCAGAATTCACTCACCAGACGTCGCTAGTGTGAAATTCATTATTTATTGTTTTCTCTAACCATTGCTTGTATCATAACATGTTTGCTAAAGTACATTTGAAAATTTTATATTTTTTATCGGCATGGCATAAATGTAACGACATTTCTAAACTGTTTTTTTTTTCGACTAAGCTACATTTTCGCATATAATAGGAAACGAGACCCAGCTGTGTAAGCGACACAGTTTTGTATCGTTTGGGATTTTGCTGTTTCTTGACTAATTACCACATATATTTGAAGTTTGCTATATGGAGTCTC
The DNA here is from genome assembly GCF_037179485.1 of Ochlerotatus camptorhynchus. Classification (NCBI taxonomy): domain Eukaryota; kingdom Metazoa; phylum Arthropoda; class Insecta; order Diptera; family Culicidae; genus Ochlerotatus; species Ochlerotatus camptorhynchus. The sequence goes on from NW_027041039.1 coordinate 694,203, forward strand.
TAGCTCTAGCGAGCCCTGGGCAGTAAATTCCAAACTATGAACATATAATTGTTTTTAATGAACTTACAAACTTGGCCAACAGCAGAAACCTTCTATCAAGACAAGCTGTAAAGTAAAACCAAAAAAACTCGAAAAAACGGGAAGCAACAGTGTGAACTGATGAGTAAATTCTGCTCTAAACTGTCGAATATCGAAAAGGTCTAGCATGTATGAACAACTTTACCGAACACGGGAGCCTTCTATCTAGTCAAGATGTTAAGTAAGGACAAACAATTCAATATGAATGTCACACGAGGGCCAAATGGTGAGTAAATTCTGTTTGGAGCTTATTACCCAAAAAATAGATCTTGACCATCTGAACAACTTTGCTGAATACGGAAAATCTAGTCCATCTGAGGGCAAACAATTCAAAATTAAATGCTTGGTGAGTGAATTCTGAGCTGAACTCTTTACCTTAGAATAGGTCTTGGCCATCTGAACAACTTTACCTTGTATCAAGTCCATGTGTTCAGTTAGGATAAATATATAAAAATGAAAATCACACTAGTGCCACCTAGAGAGTGAATTTTGAGCTAAACTCTTTATCTTAGGATATATCTTGTACATCTGAACAAATTTTACGAAGACGGAAACCTTCTATCTAATCCATATATTAAGTTAGGGCAAACAATGAAAAAGGAATGTCACGCGAGCGTTGCCTGGTGAGTTCTTTCTGAGCTGAAGTCTTAACAATAAAATTGTTGTTGAGGAAAGGCAAAAATTTCAAAATGAATGTCACACTAGCGACACCTGATGTGTTAATTATGAACTAAACTCATTACCTTAGGATAGGTATTGTTCATCTAAACGACTTTCCCGAAGACGGTAACCTTCTATTATAGTTCATATGTTAGGTTAAGGCAATCAATTCAATATGAATGTCACACTAGCGCTGCCTTGTGAGTGAATTCTAAAATAAACTTTTAACCATAAAATATGTCTTATCCATTTGAACCACTTTGCCAAAGACGGAAACCTTATACCTAGTCAAGATGCTAGGTTAAGGCAATCAATTGAAAATGAATGTCATACTAGCGTTACCTGGTGAGTGAGCTCTGAACTCAACTCTTTACCTCAGGATAGGTATTGTCCATCTAAACAACTCTACCCTAGACGGGAACCTTTTATCTAGTACATATGTTAGTTTAGGGCATAGGTGTGAGTGAATTCTAAACTATGCTCTGTACCATATAATTGTCCATTTGAATAACTTTGCCGAAAACGGGAACCTTCTATCAAGTCAAGTTGTTAAGTTATGGCACACAATTCAAAAAGAAAGCGACACTTGCGTTACCTGTTGAGTGAATTCTGAACTAAACTCTTTACCTCACGATAGGTCATCCCATCTATGAGCAGGATCTGTAGATAGCGTTATATAATGTGTATTTAAGAAGGCGTGTGTATTTTCGTCTTAGCGCTATCTAGTTTCTACCATAGTTTTGAAGGCCTTCTATTCTTAAATATCTTTGCAGAAGTAATCTACATCCCAAATGGTTGGGATCTGAAGATATATACATCTATAACAAAAAAAAATGCCACTTCATGAGTTTATTTTTACAATGACACCTCTTCCCGAGCGATCCGCCCCTCCAAAAACAATCTGAAAATTTAAATAGATAGTCCACTAAATTTACTTTACAAATCATTTAAAATTTTAGAAATTCATTGAAATTTCGTTAAAATACGGCAATTCGAATTTGGAGTTAAATTGACCCCAACAGACAACGTAAGTATTTCAATAAAAAATTCCAATAAATATTTTTAAAAGATTTTTGGAGAAAATTTCTTCTGGTATTACAGAGCTTTGGTGAACGCACCTAGTCACGAAAGTATTAGTAAAATCCATCGAAAAATAGAAAAGTAACAGCCTTTCAAGGTTGCGTGGGGTCAAATTGACTCCAAGGTACAGCCAAAGGGTTAACATTATTTTCAACTCCTTTTAAGACAATCTGTACCTTTTCAGTTGTATTAATCTATGACATGTTATAAAACGGTGTTTTCCACTTTCTTGATAACAAACCACCGAAAACCTCATAAGAAACTGTTAATCACTGCGTGAAGAGACTCGATGTCCACGCTAATGTGGAAAGTTCAGACTCACTTCAAGAGCTTTAAAATTTCCATTAAGATATATTTTGTTTTGTTTTTTGAAAAGTTTTATAGTGGTATTAAGAAAGTAAGATACATGTTTAAATAACATTTAAAGATCAAAGCAAAAGAAAACTATTTTGGAAAATGTTGAATTCTAGGAAGTATAAAGAACACATCTATAAATCTAATATAAAACGTGGGATGTTTTCTGCATCATTTATAATACATTTATATAACAAGCCAATCTAATTATTTTTCTAAAATATATTTTATGTGTTACGTGGAAATTTTGTTATTTCATAGTTCAAATTAACGATTTTGCTCTACTCAGTTTACTCGATATAATCATCTAATTTCAGTTCAGTTGGTTGCCATCTCATATTGCACAGTTCATATTAGAATTACTAAAGGGCGAACACGAAAGTATTGCAACACTTACAACTGGATGTATTCCTACTAGGCATAGTATCTTTTTGAAGTGTATGAGGGATGGAAGAGCATAGCAGATATAGTGCGAAATAGGTTAGTGAAGCCATGGTCATCAAAAGAGGAAATTGATGAGGAGAATTGACTTTCACCCCTCTGCCCTTAATTCAGCTCTCGTCATAGTAATGAAAACTAGCATCGCACCGCTAGGTTACACTTTCTGGTTGCAATCCTGCTGTTCGACATCGACGAGGACCACCAAAAAAACATGAAATTACACTATTTCCTAGGGATGCTTAAAATTACAATTATTCGATTAACGATTAATCGTAAAGATTTTTCCAGCTATTAGATTAAATATTAATCGAATTTTCAATTATTCGAGCGCGTAACCGACATCCCCTCTTATTTGGACTCGTTTGATTTAGCACAGTAGAGAAAATAAATAATAGTACTAAGTTATCTGAACAGGCATAGAGAAGGACCATGACGTAAAACAGGATCATAAATTCGCCGAAAAAGTGTTAAGCGTCTTTCTGCTAAAGGCAAACATTTACCAATTTGTTGAGAGAAGGAGTTTAACGAGAAAAACTAAAAAGGGGAGGAGCTTTAGCTGGGTGGACACTGATGTTCTGCGGCCTTCCAACCTGTTGCAGAAACCAGTTCAACCCATGCTCCAGCAGCAGACGGGCCGAAATTGTTGCAAGTGCCCATTTATTGAAACTAAGGATATCATATTCTTCCAAAGCCTGTAAGCCTGTACTACCATCGGCCCTTTTCAGGGCCACCAAGATTTTCCAAAAGAGTTAAATTTCGGAACATGTTGAAATTAAAATTCATATCAAAAGGTTCTTTTCAGCGCAATCATAGTCATACTAAAGAGTATAACAGAGAGAACCCTGCTAAAATTCCTATTCCTACACAAAACACAAACTCCTGCTGCAGTTAGCAAATAACATTTGATATCTAAAACCACGTAGTCCTACGTCACCATTGCGTACAACCCCATAGAGCTGTTCCTTGTAGGTTTTATTTTAACGTCAAGATAATTAGATATTGATTGATTTCAAAACCGATAGCTAGCGGCACCGGTGGTGTAGTGGTAAGCGTGATTGCCTCTCACCCCAGCAGGGTTCAATCCCAGTCGGCGCCGCCGGGATGTTCTGAGGCATAACATCTCTGATCACGCCTTCCTTCGGAAGGGAAGTAAAGCCGTTGGTCCCCGGTTCATGAGTTGATGGGTCGATAGATAGGGTCCAGGTGTAGTAGGAGCTGTCTTCCTGGCGTCGGTAGCATTGGTGCTCAGCACGGAAAACAAGATCGACGGAAAACAAATCAAGGAAAAAAAACCGATAGTTTTCAGATGTGATTCATCGACCTAGTACCTAGTAGCATCACACGTGCAATTACGTAGAATTCACATTAAACACGTAAAGAATAGCTATATCTCAATGTTCGACAATTTTCATTCCACTGTTCCAAATTGGGTCCTGACCATCAGCCCAAAATTTGAACTCATTTATCTGACAGCTGACTGCGAACAAACATCTGAAGTTTATTTGGGAATGTCTATGGGAAAAGCAAATTTTGTGATCATATATTTTCATATCATAGGGGAAATTGCTCTAATATTGGCCTATGGATCTAAGATTGGGCCCATCGCTAAAAATCTGCTATTTATCAATTTTATCTGAATGAACGCGTCATTGGGACGGTACTTATGGATATATTTGGTCGCTATTGAAAATTTAGTCGATTGCTGAATTTATGTAAGGGCCCAAGTTAGAGGCATTTAGACCGACATTACATCCATTTCCCTTATCTAAGAACTTTATAAAAAAAGATAGATGTGCTTCTATAATATTGTCTTAGGTACAAGTTTGCTAAATACCACTTTTCGATTAAATATAAGAAACAAAATTTTTTCATGATTTAAGACAATGCTCAAACAATGGCTCACCGGGCGGCATTGCTGTCTCTGGCGCGTAGAATAGAACACAACAATCATGACTACTGTAATGGCGTAATGGCACACTGCAGTGTTGCCTGCAAAGCAGCTGCTTGATCATGCCTTAAGATTACCATTCTCTTCAAGAATTAATAACTATTTGATTTGACGTTTGGCTGAATACGATCTTCAGCAAAGATGTAGTAGAGAAAATTTCTCATAAGTAAATTTGTTGTTGTTGTTGTTCATTATTTAAGACATTTAACATCCAGCGGATGCATTCGTGTCTTCAAAAGTAAAAATAACGAACTTTCTCTCACAGTAATATGGAAAAAGGCTAGAAGTAGATGAACAAAAGTTTGGTTTTCCCATAATTATTTCCATATAAACTTCAAATGGTTTGTGCCAGGTCAGTTTCTTTCCAAATGAGATTAAATATTTGAAGGCTAATCAGTACTCGATTTGAAACCGTTTGAGCACTGTGGAGCAAAAAAAATTTATTTTGTATCAGTCTAGTAACAAGTGAACAGGGAAACCAGGAATCGTCCAGGAATTCTAAATCGCAGAAATAAGCACGTGCATTTCCATGAACTCATGGACGCGCATAGACTCTTGGACTTGATTCCCAAATCTCTGTTGTTTTTAAGAATTCTTCAAGTAATTTTAAGTTAATTTTGAATGAATTATAGGGAGAGTACCAAGTTATTCTGGAAAATATTTTCTATGTAGTTCTGGGACGCATTCTAAAGTAATTCCATGAGAATTTTAAAGAGCGGTCTGGAAAGAACTTTCAGGTTATTCTGAGGAAAACTCCATTACGATTGACAGGAAGATTATTGGTCCAATTTTAATTAGTATTTCAACTATGTTTTTAGAAGCACAGAAGAGAATAATGAAGCAAATTCCAATTAGAAAACCCCACGGGTATGGCATTCAGAGGATAGTTTCAAAAGGGAAACGAATTTAAAAAAAAAAAAGAATAATTCCAAGTGAATTCTAATTAAAGTTCCAAGGGAATCTTTTCTCAGGATTCACCACACCAAGAGAAATGAATTTTGAGCGTATGAAAAGTGAACGAAGAGATTCTAACAACAGTTCCAAAGGAGTACTAAGGATTCCGAAAAGATTTTCTAGAGAATCTCGAGAAAAGTCGAATGGACTAAATTCTAATACAATTTGCGAATTTTAAATAGAATTGCGGAAGGAAACTTCAATTAATTCTTGAAAAAAATCATTAATAATTCTAGGAGAATCTTAGAGTGATTTTTCCTAAAATTTGTTGGAGGGTTCTGTACACAATTTTTGGGCAGTTTTGAAGATAATGTAAAGGAATACCAGAGAGATTCTCACGTTCATTTTAGAGGAATCATCTAACTCTAAACTCTATAAAAGGGAATGATTCTAAGGATATTGATCATTCAAAAGAATTTTAAGTAGAATTATCAAAAGAAACTCCAGTGTCTTCATGGGAAAATTGTTAATAATTTCAAGAAAATCTTTAAGTGATTTTTTTTTTAATTTGTTGAAGTGTTCTGAATAGAATTTATGAAATGTTTAAAAGCTAACATAAAGGAATAACAGAGATAATATAAATTTTATTTAGGAAGAATAATTAAAAAAAATTTACATAAATTTTTGTAAGAAAACTTCATTGATATAGTGGGAAACTTAATGCATCAAAATAATTCAAAACGAATCTTACAGTGATTTTATCGATTTATTAATTTAAATAATTATTTGAATTAATATTTGTATTTTTCCTTGATTTGTTTTCCGTCGATCTTGTTTTCCGTGCTGAGCACCAATGCTACTGACGCCAGGGAGGCAGCTCCCACACCTTGACCCTACCTATCGACCCATCAACTCATGAACCAGGGACCAACGGCTTTACTTCCCTTCCGAAGGAAGGCGTGATCAGAAATGTTATGCCTCAGAACATCCCTACGGCGAATTAATATTTGTATCGGCCAAGACTCATGCTTGACGATGAACCCATGAATGTTTCCAGAAATATCTTTAGCATCGGCATGTTTCTTGGAATTCCTCACATGTTTGAATATTGACAATATCTATAAATAGCAGAAAAGTGCTAAAAGATCACTTCATGATCAGGATCGCATGATCTCATAGTTTTAATCGATCCATTACTAACCGGTTAAACGTTGTTACTTAGTGTAAAAATTGCAGCACTGGCTTTATACTCGATATAGTGGCAATAATCGGCTTCCAGTCTATGCTCTTGTGTATAACACGAATGAAGACAATCACGATCGTATCGTGAGAGTAACCGCAAATAGCATCGTGCACTCCGTGAGCACCTGTTATCTACTTCGCTCCATTGGGTTCGTCGATGACAACGATGACGGTGACGAAGGTTGGGTTTGCTTTTTTCTCCGTAAAACAAAGTTAGTTTGCTCTTTATCCAAAGCCACTCCAACTATTATGAGTTACGAATCGTCGTACATTATAAAAACACTCGTCGTACGTTCAATGTCGCTGACGACGGTCTTCTAATTGATCGGTTTTGTATTTGTTAGCATTGGCATTGTGTTGAACTAGGCGCTGAAGTGTTGTAGCACCCGTGTCGCACATATTTGCTCATTTGCTTTTAAAGCCAATCAACGCGATTAATTGATATTGTTTCTCTAATGAGGAATATGGGCAATGGATACTTTAATTTCTGGGTTTCTCTTTTGTGTAATAATTTTACAGTTCAAAGTTGTATTTCTCAAAGTTGAACTACCCACCAAAACCTGGTTTATAAATAGCCAAGCGCGTATCAGCTTCAGAATTCCCCAAAGTGGTTAAAACATTTCCATACACATCCTGCATTATATGTTATCCATTCCTTCAGTCGTTGACACCATACAGGGAAACGGGTCTTAAAAAATCGCAGCACGTTCTAAGGATGAATCGCGTCACTGTCTGGCGAACCCCTTTCGAAAGGTAGCACCACCTTATTCGAGAAATTCAAAAAAATCACCTGATCCATCTGAACGTGCTCGGGACAACCAGGTGACCAGGTGAATATCAATTAATCGTCCCATTCCCGATAATCAACGTACCGCCGGCCGGTAGCTACGCGGATTCACCACCCGGGCCCTGATGAGCTGTGAGAAGATAAAATTCAATCCCCAAACAATGCCGCATGCTTTGTCTTGGTCTTGGATGGATGCGGCAAACTAAATGTACCTATGACAGCAATACAAAGCAGTCACGGTATTCAAGCTGGCACTGGTGGCAGTCATTGAGGAATAAATGGAGTGATAGACCTGTGAACCGATGGATGAGCTATCCCATCAATAAGTTTAAACATGGTTCAAGTTAGTAAATTTTATCAATACATAATATGATAGGTAAATCGAAGGGTGGAAAACAAATTTTTATAAATATTTTCTCGACCTTCTCCAATTTGCATAAAACTTATCGTAATTGTTCGTTATGGGCAATCATTCTCATTTGTGCTAAAATTCGATAGTATTTTAATTTTGGTAACCATTTTTAACCATTTGGTAACCAGAAATGTCAACATGAATCGACAAGAATTTTGCTCGGGGCTTTTTCGGGTTTTTCCGTTCTGGTTAGCCAACCACAATCGGGGTTTTTATCTCTCTCAAATGAAAGTAGATAGCCATAAATTTTGAATGGTGGCTGAATCATAACGATTGATCATCGCATTGTCGAGAACCAGCCATGTCAACCATGAATCGACACGCTGTGTGCAGCTTTGGTACTTTGAGGAAGTTTTGATGGCTTGGGGTTCTGTCAGTTAAGCTCGTGATTTTGCCATCTCCGACCACTACGATGATCTTCCAAAGCATGCAAAATGACTACCGACTCGGAAGATTATCGTAGCCCGTCATGTGAAGTTTGATGAAATTCGTTTCCCATATGCTGCTTAACCGGATGAACCGTCCAAAGCTTCACTAGTCCTCGTCTTCCCGCTAGACAAGAAGAGGTAAATAATAGGAATTGTTCAGCGAGATACAACAGACGGTGGAGATCATTTCGAAGATGCAGATGATCGATTGTTCCAACATTCCGATGATGACACCGAAGCTCAACACGTTTAACCAACACCATCAGCGCTCCTATCGCATCCAGAACTCTACGAGTCCGACGGCTAGTTTGTTGGTTACAGAGCAACTTCTGGCAGTCCATGGTCCATAGATGTCTCACAAAATTACGATGAGATCACTACACGAGGCTCTCAAAGAAACCAAAGTTTGTCATTTGACGTCGTGTCCGAACGGTGAAACACCCCTGATATCCAAATGGGTGTATCGGTTAAAAAATGACAAGAACTGTAATCCGGTTCGCCACAAAACTCGGAGGGTTATCTTTTGCACTTAAGGCAAGCTTGGTCACAATTCTAATTGTTTAGGCTATAGAGTTCACCCCAAGTTTCATTTCCATTAAATGGATGTACTAACAGCCTTCTTGCATGGTCGCCTCAAGGAAACCCAGATGGATTTCCAGCTAATCCAGGACAAGTTTGTCGATTGACGAAGTCTTTGTATGGCTTGAAATACTCACCTCGATGTTGGAACGAGCGATTCAACACTACACAAGCTACACAATACTCAGGGTGGGTAAACATTACAACCCCATGCTGCCCACTGCTCTTTCGAATAGTATTGAGGTCCTTAACAACTGTGTAAAGTTTAAGTAAATTGAGTTATGATCTGAATTTGCGGGAGATTTTTAATTTTAAATGGAAAAATTCAAAAATTGCTCTTTTTTGACATTACCTCGGACTTAGATTGACAACTTTGTTTAGTGTTCACTCGGCTGTCGACAAAAGCAGGCCACTCTCGATGTGTGCTACGCGATCGTCTGTCTCGGCAGCAACCATTGTGTGGTCCTCCTCATTGTTCTTCATCAGCAGTTCTTTCGGTCGATGCGTCGTCGACTTTGGAAAGCAACCGTTTCGTGATGAGTGTGTGAGTGCTGACCACATTTTGCGTCCATTGCTGCAATGGACGCGCTCTGACCCTCGTTGGCGTACAACAATTTGCCATACAATGAAACTACTGGAAGCGGCTCCAGTTCTGATGGAGGAGGCTTTTTGGATAGCGGAAGATAAAGTGTTTATTGTGTTGTACCTTTTGACTATAGCTTTAAGATGTATTGTATAGTGACCAAGAATCCTCGGCTCTGTTAAGTTAATTCGGTTGAGCCTTATCAAATAAATTAATAAACAAAAAAAAAACAACTTTGTTGAAGGCTCCAAATTTATTTGACTTCTGTGTGTGTGTATGTGTGTGCTTGCCACACAATATACAAATTCATGCATTGGTATTGGCATCGAAAGCTCTCAATTAATAACTGTGGAAGTGCATTTAGAACACTAAGTTGAGAGCACGCAATAAGCTAATATGCGCTAAGCAATAAGCTTGAAATGCGAACAAGAAGAAGAAGAAGTGTGTGTATGTGTGTGTTTATGCATTCCCTGGCCGGCAGTGTTATTATGGAAGAACTTTCTCTACAATGTCGCATTTATGGTCAATGTAGACAGCTTTAGTCCGGGAGTTAGAAGGTGATACAGTACTTGTTCTAGCTGGGCTAAAAGCGCAGCCCAATTAGCGAATTCCACTAGCTAACTGGGCTGGCTTGTTAAACGTCAAAAAACATTAAGGGGAACTTCAATGGATTGTTAAATCGACGTTAAACAATTTCACGTGCATCGAATTGAAACAGTTGTTATTGTAATTTTTACAGCATTCAAACTCTCGAGTTTAGAAAAGCTTAACGCTTTCGCTAATACTGCTTTGCAGTCTAGATTTCAGTGTGGAATGAACATAATTTCAAAGTTATTTATATTAACACTTAATATTCCATTCGAATGCCCCCCCCCCCTCTCACAAATTATGGCAACGAAATGTCAAACTAAATGTGACATGTAGTTTTGATGTATAACTGCTAACAGCCCAGTTAGGGAACAAGTACTGTAGCTCTATTGTAGATCCAGAAACCCATTTCCGAATGTCTGGAGAGTTAGTATCGTATCCTTTCACTTCACCGAAAATTCCTATAAGAAATTGTCAATCTTTGCTAGAAGAGATGGTTTTTCGACGGTGCCGAAAAAGTTAATTCTTACAGTTACAATGGCAATAATAATTCTGTCAATATCACGTGAAAACTTTTAATTACAATGACAGTTTTCAGCACTAGTTGTTAGTTCTTATTGATTGAAATTAGCGTTGATTGATGTTGCGCAAATGGCAACAACGGAAACGCCAGACAAAGGCTTAAACTTCTGGTTGACAATACATAGTAAGGTGAGAATACGTTATATTATACATTTAATTCCATGCAAAGGAAGTGTTAGTGATATCGGAAATTAGTAATATGAAAGTTCAACTTCTGGGTTTGTTTATATATAATTTATTTTGAATGCATGCACATACTATTTTAAATAAGTATTTCGAAATCGCTAAAACAGGTTCAAGTTTTGGTTTAAAATCAATTTTATTTCGTCGACAATAATTTATCGTATTTATGAAAAATGTTCCTGATGTTATCTACAATACGGAGCACCATTCGCTTCGCAACGGACGAAAATATCTACTTTCTATGAACCGAACACTGCATTTGAACTTTAGATTAAATGCGAATTATGTCAATCGCAATCGTGCGATTACTGTCTGAAGCTACCGTAGGCCATTGCGGCTAGCAGTGCCATTGCAATAGTTTTAATCGACACAATAATGCTCATGGCAGCATCCGTGTGGTGTCTGAAATTGCATCCGTGTCCATCGCAAAGGGTGCAGGATTGTTCAACTCGGCAGAAATCGCTCTGAGAGAGGCATCCGCGCTCGACCGTACCATCAACGACGCTTGTGAAGCACTGATCTTCCGCATCAAAGAATCGACAAAGTCGGGGAGTTGTTGTAATCTCTTGTCCACAGGTATCATTGGCCGCTCCAATACACTGATGGCAGTGAAGTCTGTGCTCCGGGAAAATCTAAAAAGAAAACATTCATTACATTCAAGGTCACTCGACTGGTGCATTCCATGCGTGAAGTGTTCAATCTGGTTATGATCGGATTCATACGCCCTTGGGACAATGTTATTTATTTATGTATTTATAAATAACAAATGGAATCAGCAGGATTTCCTCTTACCAGTCCGTTGCATCGACCTTGGTTTGCAACGTCATGACAGAGCTCGCAATTGGTGTCACTGTTGCAGTTGGTTAAATCTGCAACGCTCATGGTTGCCGAACAACCTCGCTCGATTTCACGGTCTGGTGATGAAAGGAAAATTTATCAGCAGCATTATTATGTAAGAAATTATTCATAATTTTTTGGAGGACTTACTGACTATCCGAGTGAAGCAAGTGTTGTTGTTTGCTGCGTTACAATCCCGCATCAAGAGGGTTCCCTCGGGAGACAAACAGTACGGGTCTTCTCGGCTGTTGCAAACGAAGCAGAAATCTGTGGATAAATACGGTTTGTGAGTTTATGATGCATAATTCAATAGCATACCCGTATAGGGTAGATGTTCCGGTACTAGGGGTGTACCTATAGATGCGACATGGTGGTTGTACCGGAATAATGAGGGAAAATCGGATAAGGTTATTTTTTATCGATAGTTCCCCTAAAATAAAGCACATATGCTTGTTTCAAACTTACAATTAGCCCAAAATTGACGGAAAACAATTAATTTGCCTTAAGATTTTGAATTGTTTGCACCTATAGTTGCGGTAGTGTTCATATAATAGTGGAAACCAGTAGATACCAATTCGTTCCACTATAATAGGAACCAAATTTAGCAACTATCACTACTACTGGAACAGTGTTCATATTAATGGAGGACGAGGTTTTGAAAAATTTAATCCTAATGTTGAAAGCTTTCTGCTTATTTTGACGTACCGAAAAACGGAGTAGCTTTGCACATCAGTTTTTTGTTTGTTTTGGTGCTACTTCGATAATATTCAATGACTGTAGCGACAATGACACGCGTGAATATCAAACAATTTAGTTCAAGAAATATGACATTTTGAATAAGTACACAATCAGAAAACATCATAAGTAATAAGAAGATAACATTGAATTTGTGATGGTAATATTGGAAATACATGCAATAAGAAATTGATTGAGTGCTTTTTCAATCAGGCGAAGAAAAAATACAAAATTGTATATCGTAAAACGAGGTCTTTGATACTGCGGGTAGCTTTGATAGTAGAATATAATTTTAGTTGAAGATGCTAATTTCGAATAACTGACTGAAGTGGTAATTTTTATACGATACATGAGGAGGAGATGAAAGTATAGAATTGATAGTTCCGTTTAGATTACGGCAGTGTGAAAATTGCATATAGCGAGTAGATAGCGAGCTAGGACAACTTTTAAGGAAGGTACAAATCGGTTTTATCATCTCTCTTTACCAAACTCCCCCTTTGGAGAAGGATGGTGAGGGGTCCCCCCCCCCCGCCACCACTGGCAAAAACAAATACCACTTCAGTCAGTTATTCGAAATTAGCATCTTCAACTATGTAAATCGTTGACTTCACGCAGAAGTAATACTAAACATATAGTCAAAGTACATAACTCTGATTGGGAGCATACTATTAATTACTGTCATTGGTCGAAAGGTACAGTAGCAGCACCTACCCCACCCGTGCCCCCTCGAGATCGTCAAGTCGACGATGACAGGAGCACATACCGTGGTAGGGGTAAACAATAGCTGCAATTTCCAAACCTACGACGATGCCTTCCTTCGAATAACAACTGGAGTGCGGTAAAAATCGGTAGAACTGTTACAAACACATCGTTGGTACTTGAGCGGTCGGCGATCATCTCCTTTTGCCATTGGTGACGGGGGTAGGCACCCCTCACCATCCCTTTCCAAAGGGGGAGTTTGGTAAAGAGAGATGATAAAACCGATTTGTACCTTCCTAAAAGTTGTCCTAGCTCGCTACCTACTCTCTATATGCAATTTTCACACTGCCGTAATCTAAACGGAACTATCAATTCTATACTTTCATCTCCTCCTCATCTATCGTATAAAAATTATTTGAAATTAGCATCTTCAACTAAAATTATATTCTACTATCAAAGCTACCCGCAGTATCAAAGACCTCGTTTTACGGTATACTAATTTTACGCAGATCGTTTATTTATTTTTTAATATATAAACTGTCTTAGTTCCTCCATACTGGAATCACCCACCCTATCATTATGACGATGGGTTAGGACGATGAAAACAGAAAGTTCACTTTTCTATAGTGATTCCCATTTGCCAGTGCAGTATGAGGTCGCATCCAAATAAGTTTAAATTTTGAGAGGATCAGGATCCGATTTGGAATCGATTGGGCTTGGTGGAGCCAAATCTTTATTTTGAACCACCCTAATGTCCATCTTTAAGTATGTCAACTGATTCGGCTGTCTGTGAAGTTTGGAGGGGAGGAAAAAATAAAAAGAAAATTGTGTTACTGAATAGTGTCAGGTTTTAAACGCTTATTACTTGGCAATTTGTTTATGGATTATTATTTTCAGTGTACCCTTTGAATCAGATTTGGTGTAAGACTTGTGTGGTATTACAATTAAAATTATTTATGGTTGCATGGTTGCCTTCGAGGGATTGACTAGATAAAAGGATGCTGTCTTTGACAAAGTTGTTCACATGGACATAATCTACAGTACAGGTGGACAGTACAGTTGAGAATTCTACCATCTCGTGGCAATAGTGTGCCATTTGAGTTGCCAATGTCTGCTCGAATAGATAGAAGGTTTCTACCTTTAGTAATTTTTCTCATAGCCAATACCTAATGGATGGTGAACAGATCACCCTAATAAAATTATTATGGTTATTTTGCTTAACGACGTGTTTGGGGTCGTTCGTTTATGGTATTTGTTTATTAGGGAGTTCGACGCTAGTGTACAATTTGACATTGAATCTTATGCTCTGCTTTCTTTGGCAAAGTTGTTCAGATAGTTGACTTTAATTGCGGTTAGGTTGTTGTTGTAGCTCGATTAGATAGCTTGGTAAAAGTTGTTCAGATGGATGATAATAGTTGGATTGAGTTGAGTTCAATTCTGTATTCATTGACAAGGTGATGTTGGTGCTTAACTTGACTTTATCTCAAAAACCACCTTGTGTCATTAAATGCTCCAAACATTCCAGCAGACTAAACTAGATTTCTAGAGTTGGTTGGAAATGCTTTCTAACATAAAGGTTTAGTGTGATAATTTATTAGCTAGAGAATGGTAGATAGTTCCGTTAGAGTACGGCAGTATGAAAATTGGATAGACGTTGCAAATGAGCGAAGGGCCATTAATGCGACAGTACAAGTATGAAGTAACATAAAAACACTTTGAATTATTATTATTATTTAACTTTATTAATGAGGCTTTCAGCCTTGGGCTGGTTCGCCTCCAAAAACACTTTGAATGTAGATTTTCAGAATATAATCACTTTGAAAAACTATTAAAAGGAATTGATGAGCATTTCATGCAAGGTTTCGCAATTGTGTGAGTTCAGAGTAATGTTCAAAAAACTCAAAAATTCAAGTCTCGAACTTGAAATTATTCGCCTACGAGGTTTACCGTGCGAAATGTAACTGCGCAAAAATCACCGATTAGTTTTCGGGTTCAAAAATTCATTGCTTCATATTTGTTAGTCGTCAATCAGTGTAGACCATTTTACAATAGTTGCCTTAAGTGCTATTATATGTTCTGAAAACAGATTTGGAATTAAATATTGCTTTAATTTGTTTTTTGTCATTGTAAAGTTAATGTATTGCATGTGTCCAACATTTGGTTCAATGGTCGAAATTTGGCATAATTCGTACGATGGCGGATTGTCGCACATATATTTTGGCGTTGCTCATTGGTATGGTAAGATAAGTGCCAGCTTTTGGTCCTTATGGTCCCCTAAATGCCCCTATTTTAAATTAAAAAGTTATTCATGCTTTCCAAAATTTATTTTGATACAATATTAGAACATATATTTTACCATATATCTTTGCAAATAAAATCATAAAAATGTATTTCAAATTTGATTAAGGTCCTACGGCCAGCTTTGAGAAAAGTTCAATACCGTAGAAAATGGCTTGCTCTTCGGCGAAAGACCCATTCGGCGAAATGACCAATTCAACGAAATGACCCATTCGGCGAAATGACCCATTCAACGAAATGGCCCATTCGGTGAAATGACCCATTCGGTGAAATGATCCATTTGGCGAAACGTCTTTGGCGAAACGTCCTTCGGTGAAATGATCTTCGGTGAAATGATCTTCGGTGTAACATCTCTCGGCGAAACGTCCTTCGGTGAAACATCCTTCGGTGAAACATCCTTCGGTGAAACATTCTTCGGCGAAATGTCCCGCTCCGCTCAACGATTACGTTTTAAGTGGTACCTCTCTCAAACGTGAGATCACTTTGAAAGATCTTGGAGTACTTCTTGACTCTTCACTGGCAGTCGCATCACAATTGGGATTCATTTTTCGATTCGGCAAACATTTCAAGCATGTGTATTGTTTGAAGGCATTATGTTGCGCTTTAGTGCGTTCAACGCTCGAGTATTCTGATGTGATGTGGGTGCCGTAGTATCAAAACGGGATAAATAGAATCGAAGCCGTTCACCGGAAGTTCACACCTTACGCTCTTCGTCACCTGTCATGGTATGACCGTACTAATCTTACCAGCTATGCTAATCATTGCAGGTTGATTCATCTTCATTCACTCATCGTTAAGAGAGATACTGCCAAAGCTTCTTTCGTCAGCGGTTTACTTACATTCAAATTTCGATTGCCGAGAGCTTCTTAGTCAACTGAACGTGACGTGCACTTCGTTCGTTCGTTTTTCAATATAGCTAAATCTGCACACTTCGAAAAAGTTTTGTAAATTTCTGTTACTATGATGCACATAAATGGAGCGTCATACATCATGCAAGTTTACATTTTAGATCATGTGAAGTTATGATACATTTCATGAAATAATCCTAATATTGTATGCAATCATCCGGATTTGTAAGCAACCTTTATAACAAGTTGCTAGTTTACGTGAAGAGGAAGTTTATATGTATGAATGTTTGCATGCATGGATGTTTGCATCACCAGTAATATTCCGCATTTTTTTCTGAGTAGGACTTATTATGTAATGCACGATACCATCAAGAGTGTGTGCCGTGATTTTGACAATAGTTTAGAATGTTTCGATTTTAACTTGTCTAGACGTTTGATAAAACATAAGCTTGTGAGAGCTCTATCTGTTTGATGTTGTTTTTACATGTTACTTAATTTAAGTTAGACATTGTGGTTGTTTTAACCTAATAAATAAATATTTTATAGCATGCTGAAGGACCACACTACCATTCATATGGTGTTTGTTGCGTTCAAATCAATGTAGTGGTAGTTGCGAATATGATCTTACCCTTAGTTTGACTTCCGTTGATCTTATTTATGAATTCTCATGTAATTGGAATGCATATCAGAATGGGTTTGGCACTTTTCCGGTCGGGTTTAGTCTCATAATCTACCCAACTTACAGTTTTAGCTGCAAAATTACTTATACAGGAAAACATTAACTGAATAAGTCAATTTTTTGTCTGTATAAGCTAATCTGCAACTAAAATTGTTAGTTGGGCGTACTCATCGGAACATGTTTTGACCATCCGGAACCAGTAGAATGGTTTAAATCATATTCAAAAGTGTGCTATGAGACCATGGTACCTTTCATTTGGCGTTTGTTGTATTCTGAGAAACCGATTTAAGCCAATTTTTACCTGTATGCACCGGAATATTTTGCAGCTTTATCTCTGGAACTAGTTACCCTTTTATTCGGCGTTTGTTGTGTCTTATTTTGAGCAGTGGTTGCTAAGAAACATATGTCGGAAAATTGGAAACTGTATTCACTAGAATATGTTCTGTCCATATTCCCGGAACCAATTTATCGATATCAAAAATAGTCAATAACATTATATGAGACTATTGCCCCGTAACGTGGGTAGATCACCTTTTCGTGGTACGTTACGGGATGTAAGATCTGCCACCGATTCCTAGTCCTGACTACTTCAAACTACGGGAACAGGATTTTACAGTAATCAAAGGAACACATCTTAGTCCTTGTTACTTTTTATGCCTTGTTGATAGTGACAAGACTCGGCTTTGTCCACCGAGGATGATCTTGAAACAAGGAAAAAATGAGTTAGTTGGTCTTCATCTATGTGATTCCTAATCTTCTATTCGTTGTTCCCTAGTTTGAAGTGGTTAAGACTAGGGTTCTGATGCATGGTCACTATCGGTGGCATTCTTTAATTTTGTTGCTAAGGAATCCAATTTTGACTGACAAAGGGGCGTGCCTTTGGAGAGTGTTTCAACACTCCGACGAGTATAAATAGCGGGACCTTTCAATTAGAGTCGGATCCTTGCGATAAATGCAAGAATGACGACAATAAAAAAAATCGAATACTCGTCATTTCTCAATAGTCATGGAGTAATACGACATGCATTAAACTAAGGACACGGGATATACTAGAATAGATCAAATTACTGGTCGCAGTGGTGTTTGGTCCTGAACCTAGGAAAAAAATGGCACCTTTCATTTGGTACATGTTGCGTCCATGTACGTTGCGTATGTTTGTTGCGTGGTGGTTTTCGGAACTTCGGAACCAGTGAACTAATTTCTTAAATATGCGTACCTGTCGTTTGGCATTTGTTGTGCCCAATGTGGTACAGTGGAGGCTACGAAAATTTTGTCGCAAAAACATACAGACATTGTCCGATACATGGCGTGAAATCCGTTAATGGGAGAGGAGTTGTGTTTATATTCTCTTAAAAACTGCCAACGTTGATTGTGGATATAAAAGGTACCTCATTCAATTTACTAACCTATGTTAATATTTTTACACGAGACGTAATTCAGCTTTGACGTATATCATGGAACGTAAACAAACATGGCATGTAAAATTAAGTGTCCTGAAACTGAAACATATGCAACTCGACGAAAAGTGCGTTTGATTGAATTGATTTTCTCGTCCTTTTCAACTGATTCTTATGTCAAAAGGGCCGCTTGCATGTGTCGGTCTCAGGGCACTGAAATTAACATGTCTTTTTCGTAGTGTGTATGCTTCAATATTAGACCACAAACGTATATTATGTTACCTTTTTGTTAACAACTTAGGCCCAACAGAGCTCAACTGACATTGACTCATACGTTTTGAAAATCTGATTAAGTTAGGGTGTGACACTAATTCGTCATACTTCACTTCACTTCGGTACACCCCCTTTTAATCTGAAATTGGTCAGCCCTGTAGAGTTTGTTTTGCATTAGTTGCAATCATACTTGTGAGCAAAGAATTGAATGCATAAATGTTATATGTGGTTTTTTGTCTTCATTATTTTTGAGGCGTATGACGAAAATGGGTCCCATATGCTACACTCTATTTTTAAAGTAGAAGTCAAGTTTTTAAATCGATGGAAACAACCGGTATTCAAACATTATCGGATAATATAATAAATTGACATTATAAACCTTCTGATCTCCACCATATGACACTGATTACGAAGGCAAAATGAATTTTATCACGACGAAAGTAACAATTTTCGTTCTATCACAGTCTTGTAGGCCGTGATTTACACTTCAGAAATGCTTTAAAAGATGCAATGCTAATAATTCCATTCCTCAGACTTGGGTATTGCACCGAGGCTACGCCAGACAGTTTTTATCGTGGTTCACTTAATTGAATCCAACTTCTATTCGACAGATAAATGTTCCAGCGTGACAATGAAATTAGATCATACCGTGAGTTGAAAACCTTTTGTGAACCGCAGTTTTCGTACACCAGTGTGGTTTATCGTGCGAAGCCTGCGTTTCCTGTCCATCCGTTATAATAGGTCTATTAATAAAGCCTACCGTTCAATATTTTTCGTATCAGTAACCAGTAAGTTTTCCCCCCCAAAATGAAGAATAAGCAGAAAGTTCAACTTGGCACCCCAGCAAAAACTGAAAAGATCGGCCTCAGTACGAAACGCAGAGAATCAAATTTACGAACGTTGCCACAGCACCTTGGATCGTTATCTTTCCATGGCTAATGTTAAGCACAACCCTTATCTCGTTAATCACACTCTCTGTCGTTACGTTAGGTAACCAACCACACACTATCCCTCGTGAGTCAATATCATGTCGATTTAAAAATTATCGATCTTGAATTTGATTCAATTGGCAAATAATTTAGTTGGTTATAGGGGTTCTTAAGCGTTGATTGATAAATTGAAGAAAGTCGGTTTCGGTTCTGTATTTATGAATAAGACAAAAAGCCAGAACATAAAGGCCAATATAGATTGACGCTTGATTCATTGGAAAGACTAAAATGATTTTTCGCAATTCCGCATTCATCACTAGGAAGAAATTACGTTCATAACTAGAATAAGCGTGTGCAAATAACTATTTATGCAACAAGTTGCGAAAAAATTGTCATAGCTATTCCATTCGGCAAGGCTCGTTAGATAAATGAACAACTCGTGCTAAAGAAATCTCCATTTTGTAGCTTGTTTCATAAATAGCTATGTCGGCACTCAGTGCTGAAAAGTGTCACTTTTGGACGCTGTTTTGAATAGCATAAAGGTCTACTTTTCCTAATTAAAATAACAGTGTCGAAAAGCACCCAAAAGTTCTATTTATCGACACTCTTTTGAGTGAAAAAAATGTGGTATGCAACTCGTTGCAAAATTTGATTTTTTTTTTTCAGGTCATTCATCCAGTGAGGCTGCCGAGTTAAAAAATTACGACAAGTGCACTGAAATAATGGATTTTTGCAACGAGTTGCACCACTCAAAGGAGTGCTGGAAAGTAGCACTATGCGGCACTAATATTTTAGTTATGAAAAGTATGTTGTTATGGTATTGCAAAGGGTTCCAAAATCGTACAGCGTATCAAAGAATACAGAGAAAATCTTCATTTTTCAACTTGTTGCATAAATAACTGTTTTGGTTCCTATTAGGGAGTGAACATATTCAGTCGAAAAGCTCAAAATATTCGATATTATTTAGTTTTTATTGGGATAAACTTTGCAAATAGGGTACGTGTCCCAGTCTTGGAAGTTGTGCTCCAGTAATTGGCCCTTGGGTCCAGCAAGTAAAAACATATGTTTTCATGATTTTAGTCCCGTAGATATGTAACAAAATATATGTTCTAATCATCTACCGAATTTAGCTATGTTAAAAATTTAAAAATTTTGATTTTAGGACTGGTTCACTTAAACGAACACTAAGATAACTAACTGGAGCAATTTTCCTATACCTAAGTTATCTGAATTTTGGCTCCTGCTAGCAAAGATTTTTTTTTCCAGTGCCATCAAATTTGGGCCATCGTAAATTAATGTTCCGTACAGACACTTATCTGAATATACGGTAAATTTCTGGTTCAATGTTACAGACAACACCCTAATTTGTGAGCTACCGCTCTATAAATGAGCTTGATAGATCGCCAACCAAATATCCAAATTTTGCGCAGTCAGCGTTGTCTCCATGAACGATCAGCACCAAAAATTAAACTCATTTTACTTACTCGCACTCACGGATGCAACCACGCCCGTCAGGGCGACCACAAACAATAGATTCTTCATTGTACACTACTCGTTCTAATTAATATTCACACAGCAAATTTGGAATAGCCTCGGCAGAGCAGTACGATGACCACGTTTTTCGGACGCCAATTTTCACTCGACTAACGAGCAGTTGAACCTGGACAATCCTTTCGAACGCGGCAGAATGCTTACCGGGTGTAATTTTTATTTTCGGCCCATTTATCTTATCGGCAGGCGAATGCTTAGGCCGGGTGTAGAGATAAACAAACGAAGGAGTTGCTAGCCAGCGCGCTCGTTGGGTTGTGCGATTGGAGTATTTACCCATGAGAGAGTTCTCTGTGAGGGTAAATTGAATATAGATGGATCGTGTTTCCGAATTGATATTTGGGGATAAATATTATGGTTAATGTGGATATATTCTCACATCTTCGCCAAACGTTAACCGAGTCATAAAAGTATTCATGAGCAATTCATGCAAGGCTCAGGCGTAGTAGTATGACGCGATATTCTCGCAACGCTCATTGAACGGCCGGTGCCTACCTACGCCTATGTCTGGAACACTCCCGCCGAACGGAACCGAATACGCAATGTTTACTCGACACACATTGCTTAGTCTTCTTTCGAAGTATTCATTCTCTATTTGCGAACTGGAAATGTGGACTAGTCATCGATTTAGAGACGCTACAGTGCCGACAGAAAAATTCGAACAATCAAGAGTAGTATTACAAGCTCAGTCTTAAATTAAATCACTTTCTGAAAACCGTATCCGTCAGAGTAAATGTATGTTTGCATCTCTGCCGAACTATAAATGATCATTTAAACTGCTTAAGGGAGAACAATCCATAATGCACCACTGGGGTAAAATGGCCCACGCTGATTTTCGTTGCTTTTACCATTACTAATTCTGGGACTTTATATTCCATCCTACCCTTAACCTAACATGCGCTTGATAAATTATAGAGAAAGTTTCTCACATTCAAATTTGATATCATTTACAACCCTTATGATCTGAACCCTACAACTTGAGAGTGATAACAGTCAGTGTATAGTATCGAGGACTTGAGCAGATAAGAAATGATAAAAAATCGATTTTTAAGAAGTCCGGATGACGTTGACGTGACTCATTATCTCTGTTGTTAGCAGTTTCGAATTATTGTTTCATTCGCGTTGTGTTTGAGATAACATTTTTCTCCGCAAGAAAATGATGTGTCAGATATACTGTACTTACTTACAAGTGAACAGTGCTCCCAAAGATGAATTTAGGAAGGCAAAAAATGTTAGCGCTTCAGCCATTATTTAGTTTTAGCTAAACATACACTTTCAAACAAAAAGAGATTGCAGGATGGTTGCTTCACTAGTGCTGAAGGAGGCTAGAATAGTCATTTTCTAAAAATCGATTAAATGCAATAAACCTGTTTTTTTTAATCGATTGAGTAGTGTGGAGCAAAATTGATATTTTGAAACACTCTAGTGTGCATGTGTGTTACTCACTCACTTTTCTCGGCAACGGCTGAACATATTTGAGTGGAACACGTTCCAGTTTGTGTTTTTATTTTAGGGCTTTATCAAAAGTTTATCGCAATTGAACCTGAAATGTAAAATTTTGCAGAAAAAAAAGTAATACTCACTCACTTTTCTCAACGAATTGAATTCCATCTCAATTGAACATTCTGTTCCGGAGATACAGTACCATACTTAGCAGGTGGCAAAGGTGGCATTTGTCACTAAAAAAGTAAGAGGTTGTATCCAAGATACGACCGTAGATTTGACGTAGGATTACGTACTCGGTATCAATATTTGGTGACTGCGTTAGGGAAACAAACCACTTTTTCCCATCACGGAAACGCCTCGTTTTCTGATGACAAAATTACGCGTCTTCATGCACAAAACGCGAAGAATTTTTTGGTTTATTCAATAGATAATAAAAAAAAGTGAAAATTGATCGGAGGAATTTCTTGCAAAACTTTTCCAATCCCCAGATATTATATAAATTCGAGATTTTTTTTTTGCTTTTTATAGCGTACTGGAGAAAACCTTACCTTAATTCGAAATGTTTCTGGTGACCTATTGAAAATCGATAAAGTGTGAATTTTAGCAATCGATTGGCTTGTTTAGAATTACAATCCAACCGCTATTGACAGAGTTATAAGTAGTCAAAACCTGACCACTTTTCGTAACGCGGTCGATTTTGGTTTTTTGAAATTGCACCCCCAATATATTTCCGAAAGTCGAAATCCTTCTTCAAAAATTCTGAGTAGAGAAAAATTGGTCGAATGTTCCTTGAATTATCACTTTTGATTTCTTCTTGAAAATTTTCTCTACTGCTACGAAGCTCCATCAACTTCTTCCAAGTTCCATAATTATTTTTCCAAGACATCTTAATTTGAACAAAATCTCAAAACGTTTATGACCTTCTCTAAACTTTAGGTAAGATCATGAACCATTTTTACGAATTTCCCTAAATGTTCTTTAATTCGTTCTTTCAAATTCCAAAGTATATGTCGACTGTGACCAATAGAGTGATGCAAATTTTGAAATTTTCGCTCCACAATACTTAAACGATTCCAAATCGGATCCTGATTAACCTCTCAAAATTTGAACCCATTTGGTGAGAAACTGAGATGGCACAAACCATTTGAAGTTTGTATGGGAATTACTATGGTAAAACCAAGATTTTTGTTCATGTCTATCTAATAATTCACCATATCGGTCTGCTTCAAAAACTTTCAACTTTACTTGTAGGAAATTTTCCCAGCTACAACTTTGCTCAAGACCACTTTTTGATTAAATGCAAGGATCGAAAGTTATTAATGGTTCAATGCACTAATGTCTTATGATCATGCTCAATCAACTGCACAGCAGGCAACATTGGTGTTTCTGGGGCGTTGAATAGGACACAAAAATTATGGCTACTATGTCACACTGCAAAATACAGTGTTGCCTACAGAGCAGCTGCTTGATCATGTAATAAGTTTACCAATCTCTTAAATAATTAATAACTATTTCCTGTCTCGTTTTACATAGAAACAATCTTCAGCAAAGTTGTAGCTGAGAAAATTTTCTATAAGAATAGCTATCGAGCTGTTTTGCAGCTCAATATGGAAAAAGACTAGAAGGCAATGAACAAAAAGTTGAGATTTCCCATAGTAATTTACATGTAAACTTCAAATGGTTTGTGCGAAGTCTGTTTCTAACCAAATGAGTTGTAACTTTTGGAGGCTAATCACGACCCGATTTGAAACCATTTAAGCACTGTGGAGCGAAAAAGTCAAATTTTGCATCAGTCTACTGACCATGCATAAAGGCGTATACGCGATGATCGATTCTCTTCATCGATTTTCTCTTTGCATTGCTACAGCTAAGCGGAACAATTTTCTAGACTTTGTTCAATGCAGAGTTTTAAGGTACTGCTGCTATTAGTGGAAAAGCGCTACGTACGTGGGAGAATCACCACAAAGGCGGTGGTGGTCGAAGTGGTAGTCGAAGCAAGGAAGCCCATGTTTGCTTTCACTATAAGAAACATTTGAAGCGGTTTTGTCGTGCGTTTCAGAAAGAGTATGGTATTGGAACTACGAAGACCGAAGGAAACCGTAATTCGAAGGACGATAAAGCGAAGCATGTTTGAAGTGTCGTTGTAAGTCCTGTGGCGTGGATCGCTGGTTCACCGCTCCGAAAAAAATAATTCGTTATGATTTTTCTAAAAATATTTA
Organism: Ochlerotatus camptorhynchus; assembly: GCF_037179485.1. Classification (NCBI taxonomy): domain Eukaryota; kingdom Metazoa; phylum Arthropoda; class Insecta; order Diptera; family Culicidae; genus Ochlerotatus; species Ochlerotatus camptorhynchus. The sequence continues at coordinate 718,950 of NW_027041039.1, forward strand.
AAAAAGGTAAATGACGGCTTCGGCATGACAGACTGTTTTCGGCAACCCAAATTGAAACACTATTTTCACTGGATTTTCTTACGAAAACACTTCGCTGAATGCATGCAAACGATTCTTTATGCTTTCAGCTTCAATTTGACTATATTTTTACCACTGAGAAAAAGTAATCTAGCAAGGTTTTCTTGAAATGAAACACACGCACTACAGCTGATTTCGAGTTGCCGATAATAGAACAGCAGATTTACATGCAGTTCAAATGGAACGGTTGCCGAAGAAAAACTGGTTGCCGACAATACTCGCTCTCTCACTAGAGAAGATTGGAGCTTTGTAAAAGCGTTTCAAAACAGTTTTTGACAATCCTTTCGACTGAAATTGTTAGAGCAGCTGGCAGCAAAAGATTGTAAACAAACCAATACTGCATATGTGTGCGTTCCTTAGAGAAAAAGGCTATAGAAAGAAGGTCGCTGCTTAGGTTGCCGAGAATACGTAAATTCCCCTATCAAAAATCCAACAAAATCGCATTTTTTTTTTCTAATTTTTCAAAGAAAATTCACGCGCAAAAACATTTTTTATGAGTCATTATGGTGTAAATTTGGACTCAATAAACTACAAAACATCGACTTTTCGGTTTTGCTGAGAGTCAAATTTTTTTCATGATGAAATAGAAAAAATATTTTTAAATATAATTTTTGACAAAAATCTAAGGAAGAGACTGATATTCTTTGATTTTTGATAATTTTTCCCAATATTTTTAGAATAATAAACGCATTTTTATTTTCGGGCCGGTAAACTTCCCCATAATTGGCGTGAACAGTGATTGCAGTCCCATCGACTGATGTGTTGTTTGTTCCCAAGTTGGCAAGTGGGCCGGTATCAGTGAGTACGCTAGCGAGTAAGGATTTTCATGTTGTATTCGTCGACAAGAGATGCGAGGTGGGCAATGCGAGTGGGGAGATTACGGCAGTTGCTGACCGCTACGGCAGTCTGTATATTTAGATTGCAAAGCCACGAACACGCGATCGTCAGTGTTCAACCATCACATACGTTGGAATGCCAGCATATATAGGCGGCTAGGACACCGTCACCCAGAAGCTGTCAAAGACATGTTTTCGAAGGGACAAGTTGTAGGCATGCAGTTAGTGGATTGTCGAGTTTGAACCACAGGCCAGTGTTGCCTCGAAGGGAAGGTGGCGCGGACTCCGTTTCCGAAAAGGTGAGCCGTGGCGCTAAATAATTGTTGGATATAGTCCTTACGGATGTGAGCGCCTAATCAGTATTTCTTATTGTTTATTGACGATTACACTCGAATGGCATTCGTGTTCCTCTTGAGACCCGACTTTCGTTACTCCAAAGATACGGGTGTTCGTGGAATTTTGCTAGACGCAGGTTGGAAAAACGCCGCGTATTCTACAATCTATAGGTGGTGGCGAATACATCGGTGGTGATGTGCAGAAGTGAAGGGATCGTGAGCCAGCTCACAGCGCCATTTTCTCCCCAGCAAAACGGGTTTGTGGAAAGGCGCAATCGGTACCCAAAAAGAGATGGCTCTATGCATGCTACTTGAAGCGGTTTGGAGCAAAAGTATTGGGGCGAAGGTATCCTGACGGCAGTGCATATCCAGGTATGACCGAAAACCATCGGTTGAGCATTTTTACGCACAAATGCGAAAACGAATGCTGAATTACAGGAGATCGAGGTGGAGTTTAATCTACTTCCCAAGTTGTATGAAGTTTTGAATGACCAGGAAGAGGACCCACAGGTATCTGATTCGACTGAATAATACGAAAGCAGGGAGGAGCCACACCAGCAAGACGGAAATGAAGACAATGCAGAACGAACGGTTCCTCAATCTAAAACTAGAGTTGTTCTACCTGCTAAGTTGAATGACTACGTTCTTGAAATGGCTGTTTGGGAGAAGGACGAGCCGACAACTTTCGAAGAATCAACTAGCTGTGACAAAAAGGGTAAGTGGATTGACGCTATTAACGATGAATATCAGTCTCTTATATCAAACAACACCTGGGAGTTGGTTGACCCACCAGCTAACTGCAACATCGACCAATTCAAGGATCGAGTTGTCACTCAGGGTTTTTCCGAACGTTGCGGATAGGATTATGAGGAAATCTATGAACCCGTTGCTATGCAATCAACGCTGCGTGTTTTACTCACTGACGCCGGTCATAAGAAGCTAGGGGTAACGCTCCTATAGTTGCGGTACGTTAGAAGCGTTAGGTTCCTATAGTTGTGTATGGAGTCTCCATCGGTCCCCTACAGGTCAAACATCTTGACGTAAAAACCTGTATGTCGAGACAATATACATGCGCAAGCCTGCCAGTTTTGTTGCTGCTGGGAAAGAACATCTAGTATGTCGTTTGATCAAAAGCATGTGTGGACCTCAAGCAGGCCGCAAGAGTGTGGCACAAGACGGTGACAGCGATTTTGCTGGAACTTAGGATTAAAACAGTGCAGTGGACATTAGACTATTCTGCACAGTTGTAGCTGAGAAATTTTTTCCAAAAGAATAGCTATAGAACTTTTGAACAGTGCAATATGGAAAAAGGCTAGAAGATAATGATCAAACAGTTTGGATTTCCCATAGTAATTTCCATATAAACTTCAAATGATTTGTGCCCAGTCAGTTTCTTATCAAATGATTTCAAATTTTGGGAGGCTAATCAGGACCCGATTTGGGACCGTTTGAGCACTGTGGAGCGAAAAGGTCAAAATTTGCATCAGTCTAGTGCACATACATGGCTCTACAGGAAGCGTCTCAAGTATGGTGAATGGATCTACCTTCTTATTAATGCGGATGACATTATTGTGATCAGTAAGCTGAATGAAGAAATCGTCAAGATCGAGGATTCACTGAAGAAAAAGCTGCAGTTGACGAAGCTTGGTGATATCAATCTTCTCCTTGGAATGCGGGTTTGGAAAGGCGCTGACGGATTCTTCAATATCATTCTGGACCAATTCATAAGGAAAATTATGACAGATTCTGTTTGAAGGGTGCAAAAGGTTCCAAGTACCCTCTGGATACAAACTACTTCAAGATAAGGATCGATAGCAAAATGCATAAGGATAATTTCGACTATCACAAGCTAATTGGATCTTTTCAGTAAGCATCCTACGCCGAAGCGTGAGTTGTCCATCGGAGGTTGATTGGATAGAGACTAATGGGCTGTTTACACTTATGCTAGTTCACTAGCTCAGCCAGCTCATCCACCTAGCACGAATTTAAGTTGTTCCTGAGATCTCATGCTGGTAGATGCTGACGCCCTGTTTACATTATGCTGGCTGCTACACTAGCGCTAGAAAAAAAGCCCAGATGTAAACACCACATAAACGAATCGTTTGCAACCTGGTTCCTACAATCAACTACTTTTGAGATTGGATGAAAACGACAACGGGGATTTAGCATTGGCGGGTTACTGTGACGCTGACTGGGCGGGAGAAACTTCTGATAGGAAGTCCTGCTGTGGATCCTTGTTCCGTCTAGGAGGAGCAACTGTTTATTGGACCAGCCGTGCAGCAAGAAGTATGGCTACGATCGTTATTGATGGAGCTGAACGAGGAACAAGCTAAGCCAACAGTAATCTATTAGGACAACGTAAGTTGTATGAACTTTGCTGCTCTTGACTACCAAAATAAAGGTTCAAATACATTGACACGCGAGACCACTACACCTGGGACCAATGTTATGGGAACCACCTGTTCGGATCGAATAAAACAAACCGTTCTTGAATCAACCTTTTCTTGCAGGTAGATCAAACTGAAATGTTTATGAGAAAGTCATTGAAATTAGTACAGTGTTTTCATGAGTTTTAGTGTTAGTATTACTCACAATTTTAGTTTGTTTTCCTCCTCTCCTTGTCTTTCGCTTCCAATACTATGCCTGACACAATTAAGCGCATTTATATTATTTATTTTCAACGTTTTCTGCATGTTTTACCTGTCTGCCAATCTACTTGTCGACCCGTCTATCATCGACTAACCTCCTCTTTGTGTCGTAAAAAACTGTAATTTAATTATTTCGTTCTAAATGTGTTTCAATTTTTGTATGTTGAACTAACCTGGTGTATTAAACTGCGGTCGTTTAATAATTTTAACTTAAAAAAACGCACCGAAATTTCACCTTTTCCAACAAAACACGCTCTAAATCTCAATCGACAAAGAAACTAAACTTCAGCCTTTATTATCAATTAGTTTACTTCTCCTCTGCACGACTTCTGTCAGATCAACTTCTAACTATCTTTTGTCTATCTTTCTCACCCGTCATTTATACTTCACATGTCATCTTGTCACGCCTCATCGGCCAAACCGCTTCTCGCCTCATGTACAAATGTACTTCAGGAACGATCAGACTATAGTATCAACAATCAATACAAAACTAACGATTTTAAATTGGCTCACTAATTGACTAGCCTATTGGTCCCAAGCAAACGATTAACGTACCTCATTCTAGTCGAAATTCTACTACTACACAATGTTTGTTTTGTTTGCTATGAAAGTTTGACAGATAAAATGAGGGGTTGTTGGATTTTCCTATGTTTCGAGGGGTGAATCGATTAGCTTGGGACCGAAGAGAGTACCAGAGCTGGGCCAAAAAGTTGATCACGTTTCTTCGCGACCTTCTGGTCTTAGAGTTACCTCTATGATAGTATTGTCCATCGCAAGAAATGCTTGTTGGAGATGGTCTTGTACCAATACCGGATCAAGGAGGAGTTCGTCGGGGTAGAACTCACGAGGAGGAGTATTGAAAGAATAAACCTATCTGCACGCGAATACATTTCTGCTGGGAACAACTACTATGTGACAGACACCTATTAACCATTTTTCTATTCAGCAATAAACAAGACATAAAAACGTGAACAGTCTTCACCCTAGTAGCACGCTTGTCACATATCGGTTGTAGAAACTTCTTTACGACTTATTTCAGTCATAAACAAGTTGCTGCAACTTTTCTTAAAGGAAGTGTGCTACTCGGGCACGTACTTTAATTCGTTCATCTGAATTCGGAAGTATATTTCCGGTTCTATTCTGCTGTTGATCCGCCCATATGAACTTCTACAAAGTTTTCTAAACGTCCACGGAATGTCCTGATCTATTTCAAGTCCATTAAACTTTAACGAAGTTCCCTGAAGCTAAAAGAACTTTTATGAAGTTTCCTAAAATTGAACAAAGTTTTACAAACTTCAACGAAGTTTCCCAAACTTGAACAAGGTTTCCAATTCTGCAAAGCTTTCCCGAATGTTTTCAAAGCACCCAAAAATTCTTCAACAATATATGAAGCTCGATGAAGTTCCTCGAATTTATATTAAATTCCAGCATTTCTGCGATGTGCTCTGAACAAAATCCATGAAATTTAAAAAGGCTAATGAAGTTAAAGAAAAATCCCTGACCTTCATCGATGCTTCCCTTCGAAAAAATCGCTTAATTTCTCTAAGGTTCGCACATTTTCAGTAATGTTTGATGAAATTCTACAAAGCTCTCTATGCTTATATAAACCTGGCTGAAGTCTATTGTAGTCTAGTCTACACATACACAGCCGGTTGAAGTTAGTTCTCCAAAATTCTCTGAAATTCATTGAGCTTTTACAAAGCTTTCTGAGCTTTTAAAAAGTTAGTTGAACTTTTATAAAATTTTCAGCACTTGTAGAAAGTTTCCAGAAGTTATACGCCGTTTAATTAATGTCTACAGAGTGTTCGAAAGTTTTATGATGTTTCTTGTAAATCTATGCAGTTCCTTGAAATTCTAAACCGTTCCCTTTACTTTTAAGAAGTTCTACGAGCATATACTAAGTGCTCTGAATTCAAATGAGACTCTCTAGACTTTTAAAAATTGTCCTTGACTTCTAAGAAGGTCCCTGAACTTCTGGAAATGCTCAGTATCATAAATCTGAAATATTGAGGTCCTTCCCCCAACCATAAATTTTAACAGCAGCGTTGAAGACATCTCAAGTAGCATTGAAAAATTTATTAGGGCTATAAAGCAATCTTCAAGTCCGAATCATGGTCTAAAAGATTATGATAAAACCAAAATTGTTACTTGGGATGCGAATACATCTCGTCGCTCTCGTTGAGATAAAACTATAGTAGTTGTTTTTTTCTTAATGTACCTTTAGGCATAGTTGCATCAATAATCTCACAGCATTTACTATAGACATTCATCATCCTATTGATTGGTCCATTTTTTCCATAAGTTGTTCTATGAGGTAAAAGTTATAATAAATTCCAAATTCATAGCATGTGTGATGCTGCATACAAATTTATACTTGCTAATATTTTTATTTGAATTTCGCGCTGTGAGATTACATCATTGACAAAAGAGATCACGGCAATTTCTCTTCGTTTCTTAAGTGTTTCAATGTTGATCAACATGCAACTTGATTCATAAAAAGGAAGGGGAAAAGAATGCTCAAGCGTAGTAGTATGACGCGATGTTCTCGCAATGCTCATTGAACGACTGGTGCCTACCTACGCCTATGCCTGGAACACTCCCGCCAAACGAAAGCGAATACGAAATGTTTACTCGACACACATTGCCTTGTCTTCTTTCGAAGTATTCATTCTCTATTTGTGAACTGGAAATGTGGAACAGTCTTCAATTTAGAGACGCTACAGTGCCGGCAGAAAGATTCGGACAGGCAAGAATAGCATTAAAAAGCTCTGTATTTAAAATAAATCACTTTATGAAAACAGTGTCCGTCGGAGTAAATCTATGTTTGCAACCATGCTTGCCATGCACAGTTGTACACACCAACTGCTCATTTGTTAATAACTTTTCATTCAGTTGTTGAAATTTGGTTTCCATTGAAATAATTGATATATTAAGATCATAACTTAGTATAGATATGCAAAGAGTAGGTAAATCTTAACATTTGAATCAACACCAATGATTGTTTACACTTAAAGTCCGAGATGTGCAGTGAGCATTTCTCACTTCATTTTTTCAACGCAAAAACAAACACAGTTTATTACTAGAATTAAAATCTACTTTTTTTTACGTATCTATACCAAGCTTAAACTCTATTCTATCTATTGCATCGAAAAGAACTATGTTTCGTCAACTATCTTCTTCTTCTTTTTCGCATATCAAGCTCATTGATTATTGCATATTAGCTTATTGCGTGCTCTCAACTTAGTGTTCTAAAATGCACTTCCACAGTTATTCATTGAGAGCTTTCGATGCCTGATACCAATGCATGAATTTGTATATTGCGTGGCAAGCACAATGATACTCTATGTCCAGGGAAGTCGAGAAAATTTCCCACCCGAAAGATTCCCTCGACCGGACCGAGAATCGAACCTGTCGCCTCCAGCTTGGTAATACCGTGCGTTTACTGACTAGGCTATGAGGCCCTTTTCCTCAACTATGTGCTAAGTTATTAGCAAATGAGCAGTTCGTGACCAAAACTATGTATGCTAAGCATGTTTGCAACTCTGCCGAACTAGAAAAGAAGTCCTAAGAGTGAATATCAAAAATTGGTTTTGAGCTGATTCTATACGACTAATATACCCTAGCAGCACACTTGTCACTGAACAGTTATGATTACTTGTTTGGAAGTTTCTTGGTATGAGCATGAGCATGACTGACTGCCCGATAATGCTACTACGTTATTTCCAGATCAGCTGTAATTACACAGAGAACCAACCAACCACAGATGGTGCTCAATACCAGTGCCGGCCGCGCCCGAATGCAGATCACGAAAGGATTGGGTAGGAACGTGTTGACGTCGTTTTGATGCAAGCCGACAATTCCTCTGCACTTCAACAAGAAATCACTGGGATGTTAGATAGAAGGGTTGGGTATGCAGCAAGGTTCGTTTTGGAAACGGTACGCTGAATTATAGTAATAGGTTCGAGTTAAAAAAAGTGACTAACGAATCTTGAATAAGAAAGAGCATGAGATTAAACTCATGATGTTCTGCTCAGTAAGCAAATACGGTCACTCGGTGCAATGTTCGTCATTTCGATTAGGTCTTAACGTAGGATAAGAGCAGAAATTGTAAAGCCTTCATATTTTTCTTGGATTTCTTTTCTGATTTAATTTTAATATTTTTAATTGCGTCCAATAAGTCTAATGGTTCGTATTCATACACGATACACAAAAATTGCACCCCCTAGCAGGCCTGGGATCAATCCCAGTCGGCGCCGCCGAGATGTTTGTTGGCATAAAATCTCTGATCAGAAGGAAGTAAAGCCGTTGGTCCCCGGTTCATGAGTTGATGGGTCAATAGGTGGGGTCCAGGTGTGGAAGCTGCCTCCCTGGCGACGCACAGGGTCTAAAAGTGCCAAAACGTGCGTTTTTTAGTTTATGCAAAAACGGTCCATTTAAGCCATATAGTGTCTTAGGAGAAGTTTGTGTTTTAAAATTGATTAATCCACCTATCAGGGAGATGAAAGCTTTACCTTTTTTGTTTGTCGAGATAGCAAAATGGTGTCTTGAGCAAAGTTTTAGACAATATTAAAACAAACATTTTTGCTCAGTACGTCAGCCCTCTATCTCTTACGTTTACAGAGATATGTCATTAAGAGCCTTCAGAAAATCATTAGTATGTTCTACACAAATGTTTGTTTTTAAAAAATACGCAATGTTGTCTTGGCAAGCAAGTCCCTATCATCAATATTTCTTAAGATATACAAGTTTTTGATCCAAAATTAGGTCAATAGTTCGAATTTTTGCAAAATTGGGCAAACCAAGTTGATTACATATGAAAGTATACTTAAAATGCTGCCCAATGCATACCAAATCATTAATCTTCTTTAGTATTCTCTGCTGATCTGCTTATTACCAAACTATAGGGTCATGACTGCCCGTATTTATGAACATTAATAACAACATTACTACCTCAAATGATTACTACCTATAACTCAATATAGTTATATTTCATCAACCGTCTCATACCATATCAAAAAAAAAAATATTCATTGCTACCCATTTCCTCGTCACTTTCAGAATTGTCGCTTACTTCTGTTTCACCATCGGTTCATGCATCGGTAGATGGAACTAGAAGAGTTTGAGCATCTTCCGACAAAAGCAGTTTTGCTTGTTTTGGAAAGGGTCTTATTGTTGAAATTAACGGGTCAGATGATTCAAGGACCAATGTTCGTTCAGTTAACCGCTTACTACAACAAACACCGAGAATCACATTCCGAGAAGAACAAGGACCACTGTTCGTTCAATCAATCGGTCACTACTACCGACACTGCGAATCACCTGCCAAGGGAAACAGAGACCAATCGTAGTACAGTCATTTTTTTAAACACTACAATAGACACCGGGACTCACATGCCACGAGAAACAAGAACCACTGTTTTGAATAAACAGTCACTACAATAGACACTACAAATAGTCACTACAATAGACACTACAAATCACCTTCTTGTCCAGTCAACCGGTCACATCAATTTATAATTTGGAATCAAAACTTTTACCACGCGTGTTTTTGCAACGCCTACTCTTTTTTTTTGCATGCCTACTTCGATTTAACCGAATTCGAATTTTCTTCCTTCAACACCAAGGAGGTATGAAGGAGCCCCTATGTAAAAATGCAAGAAAACGATTATCTGTACATGGTTTACTATAGTTTGGTAATAAGCAGATCAGCAGAGAATACTGAAGAAGGCTAATGATTTAGTATGCATTGGGCAGCATTTTAAGTATACTTTCAAATGTTATCAACTTGGTTGGCCCGATTTTGCCCAACTTCGAGCTGATGACCTTGGAAATAGTGCTAATTTTGGACCAAAACCTTGAATATCTTAAGAAATATTGAATATAGGGATTTGCTTCCCAAGACAAAATGGCATATTTAAAAAAAACATGCATTTGTGTAGAACATTCTAATGTCAAAAAATTACTTCCAGAAAAGTAATGCAAAAAATTGATTTTCTGAATGCTCTTTCCAAAAAAATTAAATATCTTTGTAAACATAAGTGATAGAGGGTTGACGTATTGAGTAAAAATGTTTGTTTTAATATTGTCTAAAACTTTGCTCAAGACACCATTTTGCTATTTCGACAAACAAAAAAAGTAAAGTTTTCATCTCCCTGCTAGATGAATTAATCATAAAAAGGCCAAGCTCAAAAGAAGGGGCTTTTTAAGTGCACAAACTTCTCCCAAGACACTATATGGCTTAAATGTACCATTTTCGCATAAACTAAAAAACGCATGTTTTGGCATTTTAAGACCACTGTGCGACGGTAGCATTGGTGCTCAGCACGGAAAACAAGATCGACGGAAAAAAAGTCCGCATCGTGCTCTCTTGCCGTGCGGATCTATTTGCTTTTTGCTGAAGGAAGTGTTACTACTACCTAAAGCTACAACAAATTTAAACAGCACTTTTCAGTGCTCAACCTGTAAAATTTCTACCTTGTTCAACTCTTATTCCTCTTCGATCCTTGTTTGGACCCTACCCGAGGTAATCCTTCTTGGATATCGATTTGGGAAATTCCTCTTCGATCCTTCAGATTCTTATAGTAATCTGCTTGGAAGTCGATTTGGATAAAAATTTACTGCCACCTTGGCGCCTAAACGCAAAAGAAAAGGGCAAACTCTTGATCCCCCTTCGGATGAAATTAATTTGAGTAATCAATTTGATTTGCTCACGGATGATGAGAATGATCCATCATCCAAGAAAAATTCTAGTAAACTTTCCCGGCTTAATGCCAAGAAGGAAAAGATTCGACCTATTGTGATAACCACTTCCGATTTCCATGCCCTTCGCATGGAACTTTTGAATTTCGTGAACGTTAAGTTTTCACTACAAATTGGACGTCGGGGTGGCAGAAACCTTGGACGGATTTAAATGTCTTCTCAAGTATCTTACTGAGAAGCAGCACAAAATTTTTTACTTACGACACCAAAACTGAACGTGTGTTCAAGGTTGTCATGAAAGGACTGCCCAGTGGTGAATCCCTGGATCAGATCAAAGATGAACTAGTAAAATTACTTGGAGTTGTGCCACTCCAAGTAATCAAAATGAAAATGAAATCCCGTCCTGGCGATTCGCGCAACGGGATTTCTAAAGATTTTTATTTAGTTCACTTCAAGTCTAGTGAACGGTGGGTTCGAATCCCACCGGTGCCCTTAGATTTTTTCGCAAATTTTCTCACACACACGTCTCTTACCGATGATATGTGCTTACCTCTCAGTATGTTCAAATTTTCTCATAAACAATTAAATTGATTGCAAAGTCGCTATGCCGTAAAATCAAAGTAAATTTGCGGCTTTTTAAGATTTAAAAGTTATTTCAAGACACCTTTGCTGAGAAATTCGAAATGAGAAAACTAGAGCAAATCAACTGTTTTTTTTAGACCCACCCTAACTCAATTCAAGAACATAGCTCTAAATCGGCCAATTTAAGAGATAAAAAAAAAGTTGTTTTCAACAAAGTTACTTGAAATTAGTTCAGCTATAACTTTTTCCAGAAATGTATACCTTAATTTATTCAAACAAAAAAGTTAGATTTTTGATTTTAATGATAATAGAAACCACCCTAGAATTCATTGTCATAAACATGAGGGCCTAACTACAAGGAACAACTTTGTAGAAGAGAATTTTAGTCTAAAGTTTCAATTTCAGGCTCAAAACATATCATTCCACCTAAATCTGAATTCTGGACCACTGTGCAATGTCATGGAGAACACATCCGGCTTCTGCACGACTTATACAAATTTCTTGGTATGGAGCCCAAACTAAACTACAATAAAGGGCGAACACGAAATTATTACGACACCGAAAATGTCATGCCAATTTTCTTATAATGTTTAGAATCATACCAAAATTTTAGGGTAGTTTTATACATAAATTTACTTCAAAAATCAAAAGAAAAGTTAATCGATGGAGCCTTGAGTATAAAATTGAACGCATTTTCGCTTGATGCCCTCCATCAAAGTCTTTACAGAGTCATCCGGTACCAGTTTCTCAGTTTTTTTCCATTTTCTTAACATGTCCTTCTCGTCTTTGACTGTCTTCTTGCTTTTCCGAAGTTCCCGCTTCATTATTGCCCAGTACTGCTCCACCGGGCGCAGCTCCGGACAGTTTGGCGGATTCATGTCCTTTGGAACAAAATGGACAGAATTGGCCTCATACCACTCCAGGACACTTTTAGAATAGTGGCATGATGCCAAATCTGGCCAAAATAGCGGAGCTTCGTCGTGCTGCTGCAAGAACGGCAAAAGGCGCTTCTCGAGGCACTCAGATTTGTAGATCTCGCCATTTACTGTGCCCTTTGTCACGAAAGGCTCACTCCTCAGTCCGCAAGAGCAGATGGCCTGCCAAATGAGATGTTTGGAGGCGAACTTCGACATTTTCTTCTTCTTAAATTTGTCGTCCACATCGAACTTGCTCTTGCCGGTGAAAAACTCCAACCCCGGAATTTGCTTAAAATCGGCTTTTATATACGTTTCGTCGTCCATCACACAGCAGCCATATTTTGTCAGCATCTTCTCGTAGAGCTTCCGTGCCCGAGTTTTAGCCGTCGATTGTTGCCGCTCATCGCGGCTTGGGAAGTTCTGTACCTTGTATGTATGTAGTCCAGCTCTCTTCTTTGCATTCTGGACTTAGCTCTGCGACATGCCGATCTTTTTAGCCAAATCACGGCTTGAGACGTTGGGATTTGCTTTAATGATCCGCTTCACCTTTCCCTCCGTCTTTTTGTTCTCCGGTCCCGGTTTTCTTCCAGCTCCTTTGCCGTGGTCCAACGTCAACCGCTCCTGGAACCGCTTCAACACTCTGGAGACGGTTGAATGGTGAATGTTCAACATTTTTCCCAACTGCCGGTGCGACAGGTCAGGAAATTCCAGGTGTTTGGAAAGAATTTGTTGTCTCAACTCGCGTTGGTTCACCTCCATTTTCGTTGAATCGAAAAACACGACTTCGACAGCATGTACACAATACACATCAATGAGAAAGTGTGCAAAATTTGGTTGATTTTTACCCAATGGTAAAAAAGTTATGCCCTGTTGAATGTGTCGCAATAATTTCGTGTTTGCCCTTTATTCCAGAACTGATCTAACGTAAGCTACAGAAAGTGTTTTAATGATACATGGATCCTTAAAATGATAGCTAAATATTTCAATAAATCCTAGTATATTATATGGTTTGTGAATTATAAGTATTCAAATGATCTGCAAAAGTCAACTTTGAAATCCAGGGAAAATCCATAGACGGCATAGTATGTTAAGGTGAACGTCTATGTAGAAAAATGCGCTACAAAGTTTGTGCTTCATCAAACGTAAACCATCGTTAATCTTCCGTAAAGGGCCACCCACATTAGATCCGTTTGCGTTGCGTTGACGTAAATTTGACAGTTAGACAATAGATTTAGCTGTCACTTTGCCACAACGCGTCCGATCCGGATCTAATGTGCGTGGGCCTTAAGTCTCTAATTTTGCTACATCTGTCAACTAATTGATTCCCTAGAGTAAATTTACCTGGCACCCCTGGGCTGAATAATTTCGACTTCATGTCAGCGAGAACAGGTGAGAATATGTAGCAATATCTCTGTCTCTTTTACGATAAAAGGGAAAGAGCCAGGGAAAGGGGTGCAACACTGAAAGCTCTGTGGAGATATGAGCAATAAAGTGAAATTTTATAGTAAACCAATTTAAGCGCAAATGTGATGAACTAGCCCTCGACAACAAATCAAATTTAAAAAATTAAAAATAAAAGTGCAACCAGTTCAATTATTTTTCTATCTCCAATAGAACTCTATTCAATTGCATTTTGATTGAATATTTGGCTGATCTGCATTTGAATATTAATTTTTAATCTCAGAGATGTTATGCCTCAGAACATCCAGCCGGCTCCGACTGGGATTGAACTCAGACCTGCTGGGGTGAGAGATAATCACGCTTACCACTACACCACCGGCACCACTGAGAATTTTCATGTTGCATAAAAAACTCTTAGGGAGCGACAACATACTGCTCACAAAAATGTAACAAGGGGTAAAATTATCACTTAATAATGTAAATATAGAAATAAATGTCTACTACAAAAGGTATTAAAACCAGTAGCTGTGAGGCCTCTATCATTCTGTACGGTTACTTATCAAAATTGTCTTCGTGTCAAGTAAAACGCAACTCTAAATGATCAATTTTACCCCAGTAAACAATTTGCACCCGGATTACGGTACGTTACAATCTGGCGCAAATGTAACTATAACATTATTCTATGTTTAAACGAAACTTTTTGGCAGCTTACCTGAAGAAAGACATTTTGAATTTCGAGAATACAACGGGGGATCAAGTGTCCTTAGGAATCAATTGTGTCCAGTTTCCTGTGCAGAAACTATCATTTTCAAGATTGTACATCTTGCGCCCAGCAGCTGTCCGATTGTACCTAAAATGGATTGAAAGCTTATCGACTGTTTTAAAACATTTTGGCACATTTAAACAACGACCCATTTTGGCCATGTTTTGATGATATTTCGTGATTTAACCATGTTTGAAATATTAAGTTGTGTTAATATTGTAGATTCAAATCGTATTTATCGGGGTGAACACACAAATCGCCCGCAAAACACACGAAGATTGTGATGTAACCGTTATTCTGAGTTATGGCCAAAACAGGAAATTATTACCAAAACTGGTGCCCTTACCCTATATAGTTTGGTAAAGTATGTGTTTAACCTTCAGAATACTTTTTTTTTTTTTTTTCGTTTATTTAACGTCGGTCTCTGTTCCGCAATCTAGTGCCAATCACCGACGGACATCGATTGCCATCGATTGACGGCAACCGAATGTGCAGGAAGGCAGCTTCCACACCTGCGTAGGATATCGCACCCATTCACAATACACATGGGCCGGGACCAACGGCTTTACTTCCCTTCCGAAGGAAGACGTGACCAGAGATTTTTATGCCTCAGAAAAATCCCACCGACCTCGGCTGGGGATTGAACCCAGACCCATTGGGGTGTTAGAAAGCAGTCACGCTTACCACTACACCACCGACGCCGGCTGTCCTTCAGAATACTATTACATGCGAAATTCTGCATTTATTGTCGATAAAACAATGATAATCCTTAGGGTGTCCATTTTACTCCCACTTACTCTTTTCGTTGTATTGCTCAAAAGCTTGATTGACATCTGAATTAATTATTTAAGGCCTATGTACGTTGCATCCGTTGCTAAAACGTTGAGGAAAACTGAAAGCTTATACTATTGCCTAACTGCCATATTTTCGGCAACGTACACTAACGGATGACGTAAAATGACTTATTATTTCCATTGATTAAGGTGTTACATTTGTGGTTACATTTGTGGTTACATTTTAATTGATAAAGACTGAGGGCTCTTCACCTTTGGATTAGGATTACCAGATTACTATCAAATTCGTTCAATTATTGCACTCAATACTCAATACACATTAAAGGAGCGTTCCCAGTGCTCTAACAAGGGTTGTAAATGGTCATGAAAACAGCAAAACGTAACAAAAAATTTAGATACTTTACATGAAAAATTATGAGACATCATGAAATGACCACTTTGTCAAGCAGTTTTGGCGGGACTTTCTACCAGCGATATCACAAAACTGGACCAACTAATTACAATTTTTTTATGAAACGCACAAATGTTGGCTACTTTTCTCGAAGTTCTAGAAGAAAAAATCTCAAAATATTGTAGGGTAAAAGTTGTTGAACGAAATGAGGTTGATATTAGTCGCTAATACCTGCTAAAGATTGTACTCGAAAAAAAAAAATGCAACACTTTCTTTTGTGTATAACTTGTTATTGCATGGGTAAAAGTTGATGAAATTTTGAGTGAAACTAGTTTAGAGCGTAATGTTTACATGTGCAAAATCTCGTCACAATCTGTCAAGTGGTTATCGAGATGGCTTCCAAGCAAGAAGTGCTTCGACAAGAAAGTATGGGAGCGGTCGTGGAAAATCTAGGCCAGTCCCTTAGGTGGATCGAGAAACAGTTTGGAATCGACAATTCGACCGTATCCCGTGTTGTAAAATTGTTCAAGGAGACCCAGACGACTAGCTGGCACTGGAAGAAAAGCAAAGACGACCAAACCCGTGAACGCAAGGAAGGTAAGAGATTACTTCAAGCGCAATCCTAACCCTTCGATTCGGGACGTGGCCAAGAAGGTCCATTCTTCCGCCTGGTTCATCAAGCAGACAATGAAACGGGCCGGATTTCATGTGGTTAAGGTAAGGAAGGCGCCCAACCGAACCGATAAACAGAATACGGTGACCAAATCCCGCGCCAGGAAGCTGTACCACGAGTTGTTGGTGCAGCCGAAATGCATCGCAATGGACGACGAGACGTACATTAAAGCGGACGTCAAGCAGATCCCCGGCCTGGAGTTTTTCGTAGGCAAGTCCCGCCGGGATGTTCCGGAGAAGTTCCGAACGAAGAAAGTCGACCAATTTGCCAAGAAGTACTTAGTGTAGCAGGCGATCTGTGGGTGCGGCAAATTCAGCAATCCGTTCATAACCTACTGTCAGCAAGCGCCTACTGTCCTTCCTCCGGTCCCACAAAGGTGACACTCTGTTTTGGCCGGATCTGGCACCGTGCCATTACGCGAAACCGGCGACGGAGTGGTACGAAGCCAACGATGTTATTTTTGTGCCGAATGAGGCAAATCCACCAAACTTGCCAAATTTTGCCCAATAGAAAAATTCTGGGCGATTGTGAAGGGCAAACTCCGGAAAACAGGGAAGGTCTTCAAAAACGACAAGGATTTGAAGAAAGAATTGATGAAAGTATTTATGAAAGATGGCGCAAGTGTTGCAAGGATTTGATGGGTAGCGTTAAGTCCAAGGTGCGGGCATTTAGCCTAGGAGAGGAGGTTGAATAAACCAACTTTGCAAGAACATAGCTAATAAGCGTTTATTTATTCGCTGAGAGATTCAAAAATATCAGACTTAAAATTAATTTTGGGTGAAAATGTTTGTCTGTTGCATTTTTTCGAGTACAGTCTTAACCATAAATGATAGTGATAAAAAATATTAAAACAGAAAATCATTAAAACAAGAAGATAGCGATTTACTTTCACCTGCAAAATATGGATTTTGAAAGCACTTACAACTTTGCAGAACATAAAAAAAAAATGAAAAATTCAAATAAAAAAGTTATGTTAAAAAAACTTTTTTTAAGAGGGTTCCAACAATCAATTTTAGGTGCAGATTAGCTTATACAGTCTAAAATAGTCTACAGCTGAAAGTGTTTGGGGTTCTACCGTTTGTACTCTATTTTCACCCTATAACTTTGTCCACTTAAGAGATAGTATGTTTTTGTTTTCTACAAAGTTTTTTCAAATGACGTCATCTAGAATGTTTTTATGTATGTTCGTAAATTTTAAAAATAAAAAATAAATACTAAAAGAAAAGCAAAAAATTTCACAACTCAAATAAAGTACTTAATAAATTAATAAACATTCTAAAAGACATGTGAATGCTACACTCCATATTATCCTCGCAAATGGCCATGTCCCACTTTTTTCGATTTCGTTCCATTTTGAAAATCAAACACCATCTAGAAGCCTCCATTTTGAAAATAAATCAATAGTGGAATTATCATAACTTTACAAAAATATTGTATTTTGACAAAATTTCAAAACTCCATTTTTTGACTAATTTGCAATACTGAGTGGTATTGATGCAATTTTAATATGAGTGCTCTATGACCGGCTGAGGCGTCAAAACCACAGGAAAAGCATTAACTTTTACTCTAATGCTTTTGGATGATTTGACATGGCCAACACTTCGTCAGCTAAAATGTTCGATTCCTCCTGTCCCATGATGTCTCCTCCATGCGATGGCTGCATTTTCTGGAATAAGCAGCATCGTGTTGACTTACGATTTTTTTGTCCGAGATTATGGGAGCTGACAAGAACCTATTACAGCAGGAGTTATCAGATGAACCATGTAATCATCGGAACGATTCAGGCAAACCAGTGGTGAAATTGACCTAGGCTTATTCCTGATGATTCTTCTGGTTAGTTTCCAGAAAGGCTTTTCAGAACCTGGGACAGATCAGATATTACTAGCAAAGTCATTGATTCAGAGGTTCCCTGGTTGATCCCTAGTTCGGGATATCGCCTCCTCAATGGAACACAGGTCAACTTTTTTAGACGTTTCTATAATCTCAGTGTTGAAACTGATCCCAGTTGACATGATGGTAGTTGCGCCGGGAAGCTTGGAAATGGTTCACGGAGAAATTCACTTTGGCTACCAGCGGATAGTAGTCCTAGCCAAGGATGCAAATACTCATTTCAGCTAAAACAATGTTTTTTTTAATTATGGAATAATTAGATGCCATGATCATATTTTGAATTGGTAGGATACAAGAAGAGGTTGCAAAGAATGTGTTTGACATATTAAAGCTGTTTATTTCACTTCATGAGAGTACAATCAGCGATTTTTCACACACTCACTCACTCACTCACTCACTCACTCACTCAGCGATCAGAAAATCGCTGATTGTGGCTCATAGAAAGCAAAATTTAAAGGTTTTATGTTTCAAACGCATACTTTGTAACTTCTTCTTGTAAGTTACAAGTAAAACATGCTATCATACCATCTTTTGGTTTTATTATTCCAAAAAACATTATTTTAGCTGCAATGAGTATTTTCAACCTTGGTCCTAGCTGAGTTCTTAGTCGACGACAGGTTGCGAGATGTTGTTGGCCATGTTGCTGATATAGATATCGATGATAGCGGACCGACTAAAGTGAGTTGGAGAGTCCAAGCTCAAGATGTTGTTGTGGGCTTCATGCAGATCTTTTCACCATCATCAGTTTTGATTAGTGCTGTGTTCCTAAAATTTAAACTAAGTAGTCGTACCCAATATTGACCAGCGCCCTTAAAATATAAACCTGCCTAAAATAACGATGCGTCCGCCCCCGATGTTGATGGAAACCTCGTAAACCCAACCTTTGCTACTTTTAGCAAAAGGGGAATGCCAAACTCCTCGAGCATATGTGCGTGTCAATAACGCAATCGTCATTACGCAAATCTTTGATATAAGAACAAGAGATGTTTGTGCTGTTACAATTAACCACTTCATTCGAGCAGTTTAAATGACGTTTACTACCACTCGAACTTTGAAATAAAACATTAATTTGAGATTTTTTCTTATGGAACCACGAGAAAAGTAATCAACTTTTGTGCGTTTCATAAAAATAAAATAAAAATTAGTTGGTCCAGTTTTGCGGAATTGCTGGTAGAAAGTCACGCCAAAACTGCTTGACAAAGTGGTCAATTGATGTTACCTTTGAAAACCTGTATAGGCAATTTGTTTACTGTTTCAGTACTAGGTTCTTACGTTTATATCACGTTCTTGTTTTAGACGTTCCCAAAAACTCGTGACATTACTGCCGAAAGTGTTAAATCTGACCAAAGAATTTAACACTTTCGGAAGTGAATCTGTCTTTGAGTGATTCAACATTTTCCCCACTGAACTAAAACTTTTCTGAAGTTATTAAATATGTTATGAGCTGAATACACGGATCCAGTGTTTCCAATTTTTCCGAAGTGATTTAAAACTTTTGTAAAGTTCAGTACTGTTCGAAGTTATTCTGTACGAGCTTTTTTTTCTGAAATGTTCCAGTACTTTCCAAAGTAATCCTAAGCTTTTCTCAAGTTATTCAGTACTTTCTGAAGTGATTCTGAACTTTTCCAAAGTGATTCCAAACTTTCCTAATGTAATGTAATGTTAGTATAGACAGATCTCGTTTTTGGAAAAGTAACTACAGTGCACTCTCTACAGCTCGAGTTAAAGAATAACAATCCCATACAAATTCGCTATCGTAGTAGCCATGTCATTCATTTTTATTATGGTCATACAACTCGATATCGAGTTGTTAAGAGTTGACTATACTTCATCTATGTTGCCAAAATCGAGACTTTTTTCGATGTGTCACAATTGAGTGGCTTAGCGATAAGAATCAATACTCCCTTATGTGAATCCAGTTGAAAAACTATTGAAAAATTCGTGAAAGTGAGGAGGATCTCTCGGTTTTTTACAGTCTAATTGACCTACATTTGGAAGCGGCCAGCGCTATTATTGTCTATCGTAAAATATGAGATCACCAGGTTTTACACAGATGCATGCTATGTCCAACGCATCGTTTGTTGCTTCTCTGTCAGATAATCTGGTAATAATAGAGTAAAAACAGCGAGCGGTTAATCATACTCATGCTCAATTATGTCTGTACTATCTGAAGTAATTCAGTACATTCTGAAGTTTTTCTGCAGTAATTCAGTGCTTTTCAAACTGATTCCGAGATTTTCTAAAGTGTTTCAGTACTTTCAGAAGAGATTTTGAACTTTTATTAAATGATTCTGTGCTCTCCAAAGTGATTCCGATCTTCCTGAAGTGTTAATATTTTTTGAAGGGATTCCAAACTTTTCTGAAATGATTAAGTTATTACAAAGTGATTCAACTCTTGGTGAAGTGATTGTAAACTTGAGATAATTGATACAGTACTTTCCGAAGTTTTGTGAAGTTGTTCAGTTCTTTCCGGAATTATTTAGTTTTTACGGAAGCGATTACTAATTTTCTGGAAAGATTGAGTATTTTTCAAAGGGATCAAGGAATTTTCTTAAGTCATTCAATACTTCAATACTCAAACTCAATTTCAAACTGTTCAAAAGTGATTCAATTCTTTCTGAAGTGATTCAGTACTTTCGGAAGTGATTACAAACTATATGGAATTATTCAGTACTTTTCGGAGTGATTCCAAACATTTCTGAAGTGATTCAGTACTTTCAGGAGTGATTCCAATTTTTTCTGGGTTGATTACAAACTTTCTGGGATGATTCAGTACTTTCAAATATGAATCAGAAATTTTCTGAAGTGATTCAATATTATCCGAAGAGATTCCGAGCTTAATGTGATTCAATACTTTCCGAAGTGATTCAGGGCTTTCTGAAATAATTCAGTACTTTATGAAGTGACCATGCACTTTTCCAAAGTGATTCCAAACATTCCTGAAGATATTCAGTATTTTCCGAAGAGATTCCAAACATTTCTAAAGTGATTCAGTGCATTCCTAAGTGATTCAATTATTTTCAAAGTGAACTTTCCGCAATGATTCAGTACTTTCCAAAGTGATTTCAAATATTTATTCAGTGTTTCTGGTCTTATTATGAAGTTATTCAGTACTTTGTGAATTGACTCTTAATATTTCTGAAGTAATTCAGTACTTTCTGAAGTGATTCCAAACTGATCTGAATCGATTCAGTACGTTCAGAAGTGGTTCCGAACATTTCTAAAGTGATACAATACATTCCTAAGTGATTCAGTAGTTTCCGAAGTGATTGAAAACATTTCTGAAGTGATTCAGCACTTTCGAAGTGAGTTCAAACTTTACTGACGTGATTTCGAACTTTTCATAAATTATTCAGTACTCTCTGATATGATTCAGTACTTTCCGAAGTGAGCATGAGCATGAGCATGAGCATGATTGACCGCCCACGGTTGCTACTCTGTTATTGCCAGACCAGCTGTAATTACACAGAGAACCAATAGACGATGCTTGGGACTAGCAATCATCCTCAATGTGTAAAAACTGGTGATCTCAAACTAGGCAATACCAGCGCCGGCCGCGCCCGAACACAGGTCAAGAAAGGAAGCGGTAGGAATGTGTTGACGTGACACTCGCTTTGATGGAAGCCGAGAACACCTCTGCACTTCCACGAGGAATCACTGGGATATTGGGTAATAGGGTTGGGTTTGCAGCAGGGTTCGTTTTGGTAAAAGATAAGCTGAATTGATGTCCTAACAATCATATAACGCGAAGGAGCTTGGGATTGAACCCACGGTCTTCTGCTCAGTAAGCAAAAACGTTTGCCACTAGGCAGACGAGCTCCTTTTTTATCATCGAGTTGCTGTTATTACCATGTAGTCATGTTAACAAATAAAACGTTTGACGAATCTTGAATGTGGATGGGCTTGAGATTAGACTCATGATGTTCTGCTCAGTAAGCAAAACCGGTTGCTCTAAGGCCACCGAGCCCCTCATATCACATTATAGCGTTACTCAAGTTTTTATGACTATTCAGACCCGGCACCGACGACAACGAAAAGTTTTACGAAATACACGATAAACGAACGATCTAACCATACATTTAATATAAACGGATCTGGGATCGCATTTTTCTGCTCAGTAAGCAAGCCACTGCAACCGAAGATCTTTGGAATCCTTAAACTAAAAGCTATGAAAGAGGCCTTCATTAAGATCCATTTTCACGCGACGTTAAATGTTTCAATTTTCTCTTTACACATGGTTCAGGTAATCATAACAAGCTATGACCGACGTGACGATTGTTTAAGACCTGGTTTAACAAGCTATTCAAATGAAATTACGTTCTCGAATTTTACTTGGCATGTAATGAACAACAGAAATACGCGATAATTCATATTTTCAGCGGTTGGTGGTTAATTTTAAATATACTAACGGTACTGCCTACGCCTACGACGGCGATTACGACAGCGACTACGACGGCGCCTACGACAACGACAACAGCGAATTTGTAACTTACCATTTGTCTAGGATAAATTTGTGATACGGATTTCCAAAATCAACCGGGAATGCACGAATTTCACCACACCCAACTACGAAACACGTTCAGAAGCACTCTTGGTACACTTTCGTTCGAAAGCACTTAATTTTTTTCAAAAATAGTTGCGAGTGAACCAACATCATCACCGCGTAAATAACCTAAAATTCTTTAAGGGAATTCTGGGAAGGACGTGAGAAAAACATGAATCAGAAATCTGATTTTAAGGATTCTGAGAAACTCCAGATTCCATGTGAAGCCTTAGGAAAAATCCAAGGTAGTTCTGGGTAGAACTATACCTATATTATAAATAGGATTCAAAGGAATCTTAAATGAAAATTCAAATGAAGACCATTCCGATAATTATAAATACACTAACGATGAATCGTCATTACAAACTGCGTGCGATTCAGTACTTTCCGAAGTGATTCCGAATTTTTATGAAGTGATTTATTTTTTTTCTTAAGTGATTTAGTACTTTTTGAAGTGATTCCGAGCTATTCTCAAGTGATTCAGTACTTTCCGAAGTTATGTCGATCTATTTTTATATGATTCCAAACTTCTCTCCCATACCTGACCGTGATTTTTTTTTTTAAACAAGAGGGCAAGCCATTTCAAATTTAAGATTTTGTCAATTTCTCCCGGAACATGTTCACCAGCCATTTAAAATTTAATATTTTTTTAAAATGTCTTCCTAATATTTTTTAAAAATTTCTTCTTAACTACTTCACATTTGAAGATTTTTATCAATTTTTAAGTATATTTTTTCCCTGAACATAGACATGTTCATGACACCAGGGGCGCTAGCATTATGCTTTTTTTTAATTTTTCCTTAATCATATTTCCAAGGGGCGCAAGCCAATTAAAATTTAACATTAGGCAAGGGCAAGATATTTAATTTTTTTTTAATTTTTCCTTAAACTTGTCTACCAGGGACACTACCCATTTTACATTTATTTGTGTTTTTAAATGTCTTTCTGATCATGTTTAGCAGGGACACAAACCACTTCAAATTTATCAATTTGGATCAATTTTTACCATTTCAAATTTCACATATTTTTAATTTTTTTTTCCTGAAGTTGTCTACCAGGGGTGCAAGCTATTTTCAATTTGACATTATTTTTATCAAATTCGCTGAACCAAATTTAATGTTTTATCATTTTTTTTCTAGAACATGTTTATCAGGCGCAATCCATTTCAAATTGAACGATTTTGTATCCCTGATCATATCAAATTTCAAATTTCATGTTTACCAGGTACACTAGCTATTTCTAATTGTGACCTGAAGTTATCTACCAGGGGCGCAAGCCACTTGAAAATTAACATTTTTATTCAACTTTTACGGCAACTTGTCTACCAGGGGCGCTAGCTATTTCAAACTTTATTTTTTTTTAAAGATTTTCCAGATTTACCATTTTTGTTTTTTTTTAAATTCCCTGAACATGTATATTAGGGGCGCTACCGACTTTAAATGGAACGATTTCAATCCTTTTAAACATGCGTACCAGGGGCGAAAGTTATTTCAAATATATCCTTTTAAAATGTTTTCCAGAACGTGTTTATCAGGGGCGCTTGCCATTTCAAATTTACTGATTTTTAAATCTACCTGAACATGTATATCAGACGCTAGTTATTTCAAATTTAATATTTTTTAAACTTTACATAGAACTTGTTAATTGGGGGCGTAAGTGTTCGAGGGGACTGACTTGGGTGCAGTGTATATTTAAAATTTAACATTTGCGGTGAGATTTTGCTCTCATTGGATTGCTGTATTTTATCTATTTTGTAAACATTTTTTCGGTTTGCAGCTAAGTAGTCGCTGACTAACTGCGACTACCCACAACCACGGCACTGGTTTTGATTTCTTCGACTGTTACCCCAGGCGGCCCATTACAATTTGTCTTATACAATCTGTTCCGTTTAGTATTTTGCCGCTTATTTTTATTGACTGTAGAGTCTCTAGTTGTCATAGCAAGAAACTGTTGACATTGTTTTAATTTGGAAGGATTATTTATTCAGTGGTGAAAATTTCATCAGAATGCATAGATCCGTTTAAAAGTTATCGAAGATGGAACGCAAAAGACGTGAACAAATTCTGCAGACTCACGTTGAAAACCCAACATGTTGAGAAGGAATGATCGCAAAGGTTCTCAAATTTCCAAAATCGTAAATACCGTGCTTATACATTACCCTAATGTTGGATCGCTCAAAACAAAACAAATGTTGAAGTGGAACATATCACCGAAAGTTATCCATGGGATCACCGGACGTGATTAGGCGAAAAGGTTTAGTGCGGCACACACTACAGTTCGGCGAATCTGTATGTGAGAAGGTTTTTGGTCGTACCATGCCAGCACATCTATGTATAATTAAATAATAAAGGACTGGTTATTGCTCAACAGTAGTAACAGTTTTGCACTAAATAGATAATCTTTTAATGACTCTTTAATGCATGGTGCAAATGCAGACAAATTAAAAATATCCCTATTTTTTAGTATTCATATGGCGCACTGAATTTATGCTCCTATTTGGTATAATAATCACCACAAATATTGCACGGCATGCTGGTAAGCATATACAGAATGGTTTAAAATTGTAATAAAGTCGTCTTATTTTCAATATACAATAATATCAGGTATTATTACCAACTGACAAGGATCATGATTCCACATCAAACATCGAAAGAATAAAACCACAATAAAGTATTTCTCAATATTAACTATCATCAAAAAACCCCAACTTAAAACCTTCAAGGTTGTCAAAATGTTTTGCGTATCATGTTTTATCAACTTCTTCAGGAGCGATTTATGCGGTTGTAATATAGTTTTATGGTAGTCATCAAAAGGTTGTTAAAACTTTCTGACCTGGAGGAGGTTTTATGTTTGCATTTTTAACAACCACGTGTAGAGTGTGATAAAACTAACATAAAACCTTTGCTCCTAAGGTAGTTCGCATATCAAGTTATAATGAATGCATTAAAACTGGGCCAATTGGCCATGACATGGCTGTATAGTGGTTCTCAGGAGGTTGTTAAAGCAATGTGGTCGTCAGTGAAGGTTTTATAATTTGGTTGTATCAACTGCTATAGAACTTCAATAAAACAAAAATTGTTGCTTGGGTACAGTTCGGCGAATCTGTATGTGAGAAGGTTTTTGGTCGTACCATGCCAGCAAATATCGCAACTGGTTGTCGAAAGTCGTCGAAGGAAGCTGTACGAACAAGTTCTGACCAGGTATAACGGATGTATTTTAATGGACAATGAAACTTACGTAAAAATGGACTTTGGACAAATTCCGGGTCAATAATTTCACCTTGCCAGGGGATTTATGTATTTATTTATTTATTGTTCCAATGATTCATCTGACATATGGATGTCTTAATGAATTAAAAAAAGTATAATTAAAACAAAAACAGGACACATTCTAATTCAGGACAGTCTTCTAATAAAAACAGTTAACGGCACATTAAAGTCAAACAATGCATAGACGTCATTAAACGCATTAGCGACGGCTTGGATAGGTTCATTCAACCCATATTGCCAATTACGAGCTGCGAGATGTACAAAATTACGCTGTCTAATCACTCTCTCAGGTGCGTAAGCTGCCGAAGTAATTCGGGGGAATCAATCTCGCTGGTAATGATTTTAGCAGCAAACACAGCTTGAGCGTTTCGTCTTCTTTGTTCCAAGGTGTCAATTCCAAACAGACGATAGCGAGTTAGCCGTGTCACGCCAAGGCAGATGACGAAGCGCGTAGCGAACAAACTTTCTCTGAACACTCTCAAATCTGGCTATCCAGCATGCTTGGTATGGGCACCAGATGACAGCACTATACTCTAAGATTGAACGTACTAACGAACAATACAGCGCCCGCAGGCAAAGCGGATCGGAAAGTCTTCAGATATTTTGAACATAAAGCCAAGCTGCCTGTTAGCTTTACTCAGGATGTCATTGTAGTGTGGTTTGAAGGTCAATTCACAGTCGAGTGTTACTCCCAAATTTTTGACCTGGCTGATGGTTGCCCGGAAATGGAATAACCAAATACTATCGGGTTTTGTTTGCGGTGAAATGATATCACATTGCACTTGTTGATGCTGAGCGTCAAGACATTACGGGAGCACCAACTCTGCATACGATCCACAATCAGCTACAACTCCTCACAATCAGCAATGCAATTGATAACCGCATACATTTTGACATCGTCAGCGTAGAATAGCTGGCATCCAGGTGGCAGTAGACACGAAAGCTCGTTGACGAAAAGCGAAAACAGAAGGGGTCCCAGATTACTTTCCTGGGGAACGCCGGAAACGTTCGTGAACACTTCAGAACGAGAAGCTCCAATCTTAACGCAAAGCGAACGGTTCGTAAAGGGTGATACGGTCAAAATTTGGTCAAGGGAAAACTCGTGTAAATCGGTGAAATCGTTTATTTAAAAAATCAAATTAAATTTCTTTTTCTAGTTCAATTACATAGTATAAAATTCAGGAAAAATATTCAGTTAGGCTTCCGCTTTTCCAAATCCGAATTGCCGGGCCTTACGCTTGACCCCTGCCATCAGATTTTGTACAGCCACCTTGTCCACCTTCTTCGCCGCAGAAAGCCAGTTTGCCTTGAACTGCTGCTCGCCCTTAGCAGTTTTTTTGGTCTTCTTTAGGTTTCGCTTGACAATAGCCCAGTATTTCTCAATTGGGCGGAGCTCTGGCGTGTTGGGAGGGTTCTTGTCCTTGGGAACCACCTGCACGTTGTTGGCGGCGTACCACTCCATGGCCTTTTTACCGTAATGGCAAGATGCCAAATCCGGCCAAAACAGTACGGAACAACCGTGTTTCTTCAGGAAAGGCAGCAGACGTTTATTCAAACACTCTTTCACGTAAATTTCTTGGTTGACAGTCCCAGAAGCTATGAAAATGCTGATTTTCAAGCCACAGGTACAGATGGCTTGCCAAACCAGATATTTCTTTGCGAACTTTGACAGTTTCATGTGCTTGAAAACATCTGCTACCTTTCCCCTTCCTTTTGCCGTATAAAACTCCTGTCCCGGAAGCTGCTTGTAGTCGGCTTTGACGTAGGTTTCGTCGTCCATTACCACGCAGTCAAACTTCGTCAGCATCGTCGTGTACAGCCTCCGGGATCGCGCTTTGGCCGTCGTATTTTGTTTATCATCGCGATTTGGAGTCACTACCTTCTTGTAAGTCGATAGTCCGGCTCGTTTTCTGGCTCGATGCACGGTTGTAGACGATACACCCAGCTTATTTGCGGCATCTCGGAGAGAGAGGTTAGGGTTTCGCTTGAAACTACCGGCAACTCTCTTTGTCGTCTCAGCGGCTTCCGGTTTTCGATTTCCCCCCGATCCAGACTTCCTGGCTGTCGACAAACGTTCCCCAAACACTTTAATTACATTTGTAACGGTTGATTTGGCAACTTTTAGCGATTTTGCAAACTTTGCGTGCGAGTAGCTCGGATTTTCGCGATGCGTGAGCAAAATTTTGATACGCTGCTCTTCTTGCTTGGACGGCATTTTGACAACTGAAGAGTGAATTCCAAAATCAAAATAGGAGCAACATTCTACACACACACACACCTTCAAAATGAGGGGTGTTCAGGTTTTTTAAATGCAAAATTGAAAGAAATACGTCAAGTTGATATTGACCAAATTTTGACCGTATCACCCTTTAAGGTAAGATATGAACCATGAGATGAAGGATCCAGACATTCCGAGTTTCTCATGCTTGCTCAAAAGAATTTTGAGGTCTACTCGGTCAAATGCAGCCTTGAGATCAGTGTAAACCGCGTCGATTTGTCCGCCAGAGTCCATTGTCCGAACGCAGAGCGACACGAATTCGGTCAAATTGGATGCTGCGGATAAGTTCTTATTTGTCTTTGCAGATAAGTTCGCTCGCAAGTTGATGATTTGGCAAGGCATATGCAGTTGTGGAAAGAAAAGCGACTGTGAATGGACAACCTTACAAGGAGGTACGTCTCCAGACGAGAATTTTACCATTCATTCTGTCACACGAAGGTCACGTAAAGTTCTGGTTCGACTTAGCCAGCTGCCATCAGGCATGGAAAATCATTTGCATTCATTTCATACATTCATTTACATTCATTTGCCTCTAACTTTTTTCATCAACAGAATTCCGCAAAATGATGTATAGAGCTTTTGTAGCTACAAGTTTTGGTCATAACTCAAATCTGTATCTCTCACTAGAACGGGCTATTACTGTTTTTCAGTGAATGTAAAATACATTCACTGAAAAACAGTAGTGGCTTCTGTTCGCTCTGCTTCGTCATGCATAAGAGATACGGATTTGACTTGTTAACAAAAGTTGTAGCTAATAACAAAACCTACAAAAGCTCGGTACATAATGCTGTTGGAATGCTGTCGAAGAAAAAAGTTAGAGGCAAATGAATGTAAATGAATGCAAATGAATGAATTTAATTAAAAAAAGGATCAATCCACCAAATTATCAAGATTTTCGTCCCATCGCGATGCATTGTAGCGGAGAAGTGGTGGAAAAAGATAAAAGATTCGGTTGAAAGTACTGCCATAGAGGTAACTCTAAGACTAGTAGGTCCCGAAGAAAATCATTATTATTTTTGGCTCACTCAGTACCAGAACAACGGTCCCAAGCAGTCCCAAGCTATTTCACTCACCCCTGCATGTTTTGCATGAATCCACACACCCCTGATGTTATCTGTCAAACTTTCATAGCGAATCAAAACAAACATAGTGTAGTAATAGAATTTCAACTAGAATAGGGTACGTTAATCGTTTGCTTGGGACCAATAGGCTACTAAAGTGGTGAGCCAATTTAAAATCGTTAGTTTCGTATTGATTGTTGGTACTGCTGTGCAAGACATGATGGGAGGTATTCAGCGATAAGTTAGAAAATTCACCCGAACGGCTGACGAATATTTGTTCCAGTAGTTTTCCCTTAAAGTTAAATAAAACACTTACAAAATTATACCATTAGCGTTTTTGTACGTTATTTCTTCTTGGAGAAATTATCAAATTCTAAGTCTGTTACATGACTTAAGTTTCACAGTTAGTATATCGGTGGGGAAAAGTAATGATTTTATATGGATTGGGCAGCAATTTCGTTCATTTTTTTTTTTCGAATGCAATTAGTTTGGTTCGTCTATTTTTTGTTGGCTTCAAGTTGTACTATTTTTGACTATAAACACAGCAAAAAATAAATTTTAATATTACATCCAAGAGAATGCACGTCAATCATGTCGAAAATCTCATGTAATTTTTATGGCCACAAAAATAAACAAATGCAGTAAGAGCAGCGTAATGTCAGTTCATGCATTGTATTAATGATAATTTTGACCTTTTTGGAAAGTAATATTACACCATATTTTCGACACGATTGAAGTGCATCCACTTTGATGTGATATTAAAATATTTTTTTTGCTGTGAATGATAGAAACATACTTACGAAGACAAAATGGAGCATCTTTATGATAGAAAAACTGTTGTAGAACATGTCGATGATGGGAAATGGCAAACAGAAAAGTTAATGACAAAACATTGATTTTTAGAAGGCTCCATTCAAAAACCTTAAAAATCTCAAAAATTGTAAGAGATAGATAGCTGATATCTTTTACAAAAATGCTTGCTTTAATGTTATCTATAGTTTTGCGCGAAATACGAGTTTCCTATCTCGGCTTTCACAATAAAATGCTTTATCCATCTCCCGCTAGGTGTGTTAATCATGAAAAATTTAAGTTCAAAAGACACAGTACACAGCAAAAAAAATAATTTTGATATCACATCAAAGTGGATGCACTACAATCATGTCGAAAATTTCATGTAATTTTCATGCATTGTATTAATGATAATTTTGTCCTTTTTAGCAAGTAATATTACACCATATTTTCGACATGATTGTAGTGCATCCACTTTGACGTGATATCAACATTATTTTTTTGCTGTGTATGCCAGAAGTAATCCGTTTTAGCGCTTTTAAACCACTGGCCAATGGCTTCGATGGTCTTCAGTACGAAACACGGGAGCAGATGTTACTATTTACGTAGTGGAAAACTGGTAGCTAAATTTATTATCTAACTGTCAGATTTCCTAAAGTTTCGCGTGACGTACTAAATGCATCAGTGGAAAGAGCTAAAAGTTCAATTTTTGATTCAACTATCAACTTTCCATTTAAGTCACCGCTGTGACGGCGGTCAAAGTGAATGCTGGGCATAAAGTTTAGTTTAGCTAAGATTGTATGTTACATAATACGCATAACTATACGCCACATCCACCGAACACGGTAGAAGCAACTAAGTCGCCGATAGTGGTTTGTGCGCTGGACGCTAATTTCCCATTCAGGCACCGAAAAGTTGCAACCAAAGCGACATAGAAGACGAAAAAAAAATGAAAATCAACAGTAAAGCCTTGCGTGCAGCTCATGTTTTCATAACAGAGTGGCCATGGCGCTTCCAGACCGAAACGAAGAAAGCAGCACATAAAGCGCAGCTGATTCGAGGCTAATTTTTCGGTTTTGCACTGGCCTTGATACTGTAAGATTAAGGTTTAGTAACTATCTTGTCACAGAGAAGGCACAACATTGAAACATTTTCTTATGTCATATATATATAACTGAAAAAAGATTGATAGCTAGCAAGCTGAAATTGTTGTCACTGTCATTATCGGAATTTAAATGTCTGTTGAAGTGAAAAAGAAAAAAAATCAGACTTAAGTATTCACTCTTGTCACCACCAAGGTGTAACCTTTCCAAACAAATATATTATGTTATTTAACGAGGCCATCATAGCATTTCACCGATATTGGACTTGTTCAAAGTATGCAACGTTTGTAACTATTTGTATCTGTTTTGAGTAGCACCTGGTTTGAATACTCACTGTTTATGTTATTGTCGGTTCTGTATAGCTTTGCAGCGCAATCCATCAGCTTGTGTTGAAGTTCATGGTTTACGGAAATAATTGCGGCATAGCAGTATCCAACACTTAGAGTACAGTGAATGTGAAAACACGCAACAGCAAAACACTACCGGCGGGCGATGGTTCCACTAATTTATGCCAAGTTCCACCCGGCCTACCAGATGTTCTGTTATGTTAGAATCGGAGGTGGAAGGTACTCGTGGGGTGATGAAAACATCAGCTGAACCATATCAATAATTTCGCTGGATCGTATGGCGGAGTTATGGAAAAAATCTCACAGCTAGATAAAAGATGTGCCTTGTTCCGGTACACCACACGGTTCCCATGCTCGATATGCTAGGGCATCAGATCGTACACTAATAGGAAAAACAAACTGACCAGGAAGAGCATTGCTCAATATCAGCAACAATTAGCCAGTGTTAGCAGATTGAATGGAAATTTTCCTATTCTGTTGGAACAAATTTCGGATGAAACTACCCACGATACTGCCAAACTATTATTAGCCTCGGTGAAAGTACCCGTACATGTAAAGAGAGCACCCAAACAAATTTCAGCGGCAATGTGCTCATTCTCTTGTGCCTTCGTCATCAGGAGTGCGCCGCGTCCATGCTCGTCATTGGTCCATCGTACATCATCTGTTGGTATGGTATAATTCCTTCTGGCTACAAGTGACGAGCTTCTATGTTCAGTGTGCGAGAACGGGAAAACTCCTACATTCGAACGCATCTGCAATTTATGGGTTTGTCATTGTGGAACTCCGCCCCTTCTAGATCTTCGTGGTAGCGGGAATTATCGGTAGTAGTTGAGATTGGTTGATGTATGTGAGAAATTGGTGAGAACAGAGCAGTGTATGATTGCTATAATTGGCTAGACTCGAATGATTTGTTTTGATTTCCAAAATTAGAATGAACTTAGGATAACATCGCGACGTGAACCAACGAGGAAGTAAGCAACTCAAAATAGCATCTGTCCTGAGGAAAAGAGCAACAGGGAGTGATTGAGTAAATGTTTGATCATCTATTTTTTCCGAACATCTTCAACACATAGTGTAATCATTTCAACTAAACGAGTCAATTATTGAACGCTGAAATGCTGCTTTGTAAATTGTTAAATGCATTAAACAAGCGTAGCGAGTTTCATCTTGATAAGCCATGAAGTAAAGTCCAAAACCAGTTAAAAATAGCCCAGGTATATCACGATCTCAGGAACATACTAATTTCTAGATCGAAGGAACTTGGGATTGAACCGCTGAACTTCTGATCAGTATGCAAAAGCGGTTACCACTAAACCACTCCTCATTATAAACACTTATAAAACAATTAAAGTCGAGTTTCCTATCGAGATGTTGTTATTATCGTTAAATCTTGGCGTTGGCTTCACCTACGACAACAATGACTATCACGCGAACGCGTAAGGCACCTCCCCACCACCCCTTTCGCTACGCCGCTTATGAATGTTGGTTTTCAAATATCTCTGGTAGCGGCGCCGGCGGTGTAGTGGGAAGCGTGATTGCTGCTCACCCCAAAAGGGCTAGGTTTAGTAAAGCCGATGGTCCCCGATCTATGAGTTTTTGATGGGTCGATATGTATAGGGTCCAGGGGTGGGAGCTGCCTCCCTGGCGTCGGTAGCATTATATGATGAAAAATTACCACATTTTGCTGAAATATACTTTAACGTCTATTGTTTACATCCTGTAAATTTAAAGAGATTCTGTTGTGTAGATTTCAAAATGGAACCGAAATAGCAAAGCAACCGTACAAATATTTTGCTCGCACACCGTGAAAATACAACATTATCCTACCGCGAACACGGAAAACGACTCGTAATAATGGATGACGAAACATACGTCAAAGCCGACTTTCAATAATTACCAGGGTTGAAATTTTTCACTGCCCTTGATAAATTTGATGTAGCGGATAAATTTAAACAGAACAAATTTTAGAAGATTTCCATTTTTTATTTGTCAAGCAATTTGTAGTTTCGTTAAACGAAGTGAAATAGTCGTCACAGCCGGAACTGTGAATCAAGAAATTTATCTAAATGAGTGCCTCCAAAAACATCTACTTCCATTTTTGAAGCAACACGGTGGTTCATCATTGCTTTGGCCAGGTCAAGCCTCGTGCCACTATGCAAAATCGGTATTGGAATGGTATCGGATGAACAATGTAAATTTTATGTTCAAATATAACAATCCGCCAAATTGCTCAGAACTCCGACCTATCGAAAAATACTGGACGATTATGAAGCATCAGCTGAGAAAAAAAAAACCCTGGTTTGGCCAAAAGATACGTGGAAATGAAAAGAAAGTTGGAAAAAGCTGAGAAAAAAGTGGCAGATACGAATGTACAAAAGCTAATGGAAGGAATTAATTGAAAAGTTCATGTGTTTGTATATGGTAAATAAAAAAGACCCAATTAAAGGTAAAAATATTTTTAAATATATCAAAGATCACACTCTGAATTTTTTATTTCTTGATTCTGATAAATGGCTTTTGTTTGACGATATTTTTGGTGAGGTGCAATTATTTTGTGGACAGCCTTTATTATTTGAGTGGTGAAACATTAAAGTTTATTGTATTTATTTCATAACAACGCTTGGGAGAGCCTTGAAAGCATAACCGTTTGATCACGCTTTTTGTAATGAAATATTCGAAATCCGGACATCATAAGGATATTAAGGATCTTAAACTTAAGAAAATTATCATGTTAGATAATTCTCAGGAATAGATGATTCCATGAATTTTATAACGATTTTCTAAATTTAATCATCTAAATCTCAGACATAGGTACCAACATTAAATTAAACCAAAATTATAGTTTTAAATGTCAGGCTTTGAAATATGTGAGTGAGCACATAGAATAAATACATTTAGGACATAGGAAAATGTTCAAAACATATCTTAATGAAAAGTTCTTAAAATTCTGAAAGCTAAAATAAAAATTATTTTTCAAATTCCAAACCCATATGTTTTCAAGATTTTGTATCTAAAAAAATAGATATTGCTTCTACATTTTTCTATCAACAATTTATAATTTATGAAGCTTTTGTAGACTTTGAAATTAGCCACAACTTTTACCAAAGATTTAAATCTGCATCTCTAATGCATGACGAAAGAGAGCAGGCAGATCATTTTATTGTTTTTCAGTGAATGTAATTTATATTCACGGAAAAACAATGGTGGACCATGTTAACGCTTGTTCATCATACATAAATGGTACAGATTTCAGTTAATCACAAAAATTGTAGCTAATATTAAAATCATCAAAAGCTTCAGACATTATTTTACGGAATCCTGTTGATGAAAAAGTAAGAGGCAAATGAATGTAAATGAATGCACCAAATGAATTTAAATAATTTTCAGTCTGATTGTAAGTATGAATTCTTCGAATTCAAATTTAAATAAAATATTGCTAAATTTGATCAATGATGATAAAACTATGATAAAATTTGCTGATCGTTCCTAGAATGTAATTTCATAAAAATTCTAGAACATAAATATAAAAAAAAATATTAAAGAATTTCAATAAATGTACTCTAAATCATACCTGAAAAATATTCGATCCATTTATTTTTCAATATAGATGAATATCAAATAACAAAAAGTTTCAAGCTCTTGGACCAGCTTTGAATCTCCCAGACTTCAAAATAAAATCATAGTCAAAGATCTTGGGAAACTTACCTTGATTCTGAGACTTGGAAAATTCTTCGAGATAAGAATAGCATCAAAATTAACAAGGAAATTAACAAAAGACTAAGGACAATTTCATATATTATTATATAGGGTAAATGTCGGCTTCGGCACTCATTGACTGTTTTCGGCAACCAAAATTTAAACGTTAATTTCACTATGTTTTCCCATCAACACACTTCCCTGAATGCATCCAAACGATTCTTTAGTCTTTCAGCTTCAATCTGATAGTATGTGTACGTCTGAGCAGTCCTGTCATGCCAGATTTGTATTCAAATGAAGCATACGTACTCTAAAATGGGGTTGATTTCAAGTTGCCGATAATAGAACAGCTGGTTAACACGCAGTTCTAATGGGAAGGTTGCCGAAGAAAACGAGGCTGCCGACAATAGTCACACTCACCTGAGAAGTTTGGAGCGTTGTAAAAACCCTTTCAAACAGTTTTGAAGAATTCTGTCGATTAGAATGGATAGAGAAGCAAGCAGCAGATGAATGTAAACTAACAGACACGTCATATATGTGCGTGACGCTGGGAAAATGCTAATAGAAGTGCGGACACTGCTTAGATTGACGAGAATACGTAAATTCCCCTATTTAAATATTTTTTATATAAAACAAAAACTACTCATAACCTTACAAAACCTAAAATAAGAATCAACGCCCGATAGATTGGAAGTGATTTCATCAAAATCTGATCGTAAATGATGAAATGGCAGCTTTTTTTTTGTTTTAGACTTTATTTAAGAGATTTTTAGCCTTAGGCTAGTTCATCTCTTGAAATGGCAGCAATATCTTATCATTAGACTGAATAGCATAGGTACCGAAAGCTTAAAAACATAATGTTTTAGTCCCTTGGGGCAAGGAGGGACAAACTGGGAACCATACATTCGAAAAGTAGAGGTAAAATAAAGAACATTGGTTTTTCATACCATTAAACGTATATCGTGTACATTTTTTCATTGTTTAGTTGTTATAACAATTATTATTTACATGGGAATATTAGTTTTTTTCTACCATTCAAAATGAAACCTGTTGTGATCAAAATTAAACAGGTAATTTAAGTGAGCCTTAAATTGTTGGTTTGTGAACATACAAATCATCAAAATCAGCTGACGTAGCAACGTTCCAGGTGTTATTAAAAAATAAAATCTTGTCCAATATTCACGAAATTTTGAGAAAACGTTATTCAATGTGTGGGAAACCTAGTAAAATAATTTAAATAACATTATTTTTTAACTCGTGAGCAGTTCCACGCCAAATGACGAATTTGATAAACTTGACCTTCTTCGAATTGCAAAAAAAACTTTGCATAATTATGAGTTTTGGGCAATCATTTACATTTTACAAAAAAATCGGCTAGTTTGGATTGTGTAATTTTATTCAAAATGGCGTTTTATTCATTTGTCTTCTGATTGAAATGAACTCTCTAGCGGCACCGGTGGTGTAGCGGAAAACGTGATTACCTCTCACCCAGCAGCAGGCCTGGGTTTAATCCCAGTTGGCGCCGCCAGGATGTTCTGAGGCATAACATCTTTGCTCACGCCTTCCTTGATACGAAAATCTTGAAAGGGTTTAAAATGCGTTTTATTTTTCATAGCTCAATGCAACAGCTACACAGAAAAAAATTCTGAATTTTAACTATTGCGTGAAGTCTCTCTTCGTTTAATTTTGAGGTATACTTGGCATAAACAGTGAAATCGTTTACAAACTTGTTTACAATATTGCTAATTTAAGCGATATTGCGCTTAAATTTACACGAAATATCGCGTAAAATTCTGCAAAATCTAGCATTAATTTTATGTACGTGAATTTTTCGAACGGTGTATAAATAGGTAGGTATTATGCTTATTGTAAGACCATTGTTTCAATCTTCCATCTTACCATATGCCATTGCTCGAACTTTTCTTCGTACACGGCCCATCGTCATTTGAACGGGCCCTGTTCCCACTTCTTTGGCTGCCAAATTCCATTTCCGCTTGAAATCCTTCAGGCCAATTGCAGCTCCACCCTTTTTCTTCAGTATGTGCTTTACAATTGACCAGTACTCCTCAATTGGCCTTAGTTCCGGAGTATTGGTGGGAATCATCTCTTTGGGAACCACCGTAACGCCATTTTCGCTGTACCACTGCACAGTGGTCCAGAAGGCAGATTTAGGTGGAAGGATACGTTTTGAGCCTAAAATTAAAACCTTAGACTAAAAGCAAAGACATCATATCAAGAAGACTGGCAACTCTTCCATTTTCTCGTACGACCGCTATGAGACAGGTACAATTGCGTCATCTACCGCTAAAAGGTAAATGCTTCGAACGAATTAGATAGCCAAGATTACATCCTCAGAAGAAAGGTTTGTGTATTTGCTCATTTTTCTATGCGTTGCTTCCACCTTCGCTCAAGTGCAGCGCTACTGTATCTGTCGCTTTGATCCTGGCAAAGTTGCCAGTCTTATTGATGTGTTGTCTTCGCTAAAAGTCTAGGCCCTAGGCCCTCATTTTTATGACAATGAATTCTAGGATGGTTCTTATTATCATTGAAATCAAAAATTTAATTTTTTGACGTAGGACTACGTCTGTGATTTCTGTATGGGGGTACACTTTGTGAAAACCGAAAATGGAACATGTAACAAAATTATGAAAGATTTTGAACTGAGCTGCCCCTGAATCAATTTCAATAATTTTATCACCAGAAATCAGAAATTTTCCTACGCAGCTTTTAAATTTAAGACATTATTATTTTTCAGAATGTCACTAATGAAAATTGCACGAATGTTGCTATGATAATTAAAATTATCACAGGTTGCCTGCGAAAAGCGATTTCCCTAACACAGATTTCAAAGTTGAATTCCATCCGGTCTCACCAAACGGTGTTTATTCAATCACCACGTGGTGAGTGGTGGTGTTCTCCACTACACAACGAAAGGCTCCCCGCAAGCAGCTAGCTATCAATGCTGCCCACAACCGCTGAACGGATTCAGTGCCAATCACCGTGTGTGGTGGTGTCACTGCAGCAGCAGTGCTTTAAGCGCGTGGCGTTGAACATTGTCCTCCAGTACACAACGAAAAGCTGCCTGCAAGCAGTGAGCTGCAGCCCACATGAGCATCCATAGAAGGAAGAAGAAGCCGCACCGCTATTGATCGGAATCAGTAGCTCTTCGTGAGTCACTGTGGGCCATCTATGCCAAGAGTGTCATACTAAAGAGTATAAACAGAGAGCCCTACTCAAATTCCTATTCCTACACAAAACACAAGCTCCTGCTGCAGTTAACAAATAACATTTATTATATGTATAAGACCACGAAGTCCTACGTCGCCATTGCGTACAACCCCATAGGGCTGTCCCTTATAGTTTTTGGTTGAAGAAATTAAGATCTACATCCTTGGGCAAAGTTATAGCTAAGTTAATATCAAGCAACTTTAAGAAAAAAAAAACTTTTTTCAGCTCTTTGACCGATTTAGAGCTATTTTCTTGAATTGAGCTAGCTTTCTCATTCCAAATTTCTCGGCAAAGATGTTTCCGCATAGCTTTTAGATCTTTTAAAGGCGCAAATTTTTGCTTTACAGAACTTGTCGATAACTTTCGCCGATCAAGAGAAAAACGTCAATTTTCAACAAAAAAAAAATATTCCCTTTTAAATGTTAATATCTCTGGTTGGGGCAAACAATGTCAAAATTAAAAAAATTCACAAAGATTTCGTTTTCGAGTTTTTTATTATTTATTCAAAGAGGGGATTTTTTTCAGAGTCTTGAACTATGTTAATCATCGATCGAGTTTCCACTTGCTGCAATTAGGGCCTCCACATGCTTCCGGTATGCACGGCAGGTTCTAATAATGTAGTC
The DNA here is from genome assembly GCF_037179485.1 of Ochlerotatus camptorhynchus. Lineage (NCBI taxonomy): Eukaryota > Metazoa > Arthropoda > Insecta > Diptera > Culicidae > Ochlerotatus > Ochlerotatus camptorhynchus. Next base: position 757,894 of record NW_027041039.1, read on the forward strand.
TGGATCCATTTCTCTCCAGGTATGGGTCAATGTTTGTCTGAGGCTTGCTGTGGCGTTTAGAACAGGCCTTGGCCTTAATGATGCGCCATATTGAGTAATCCAGCGGACTAAGATCGGGGCTGGATGGTGGCCACATATCCTTTGCCCAGAACGGAAGATGTTCCTGCAACCACTTCCGAGTGCGGTTCGAGGTGTGGCACGGAGCCCCATCTTATTGAAATACAACATTTGGCTTCGGACCGTACTGTTCTTTGATCCACGGATGAACATACTTACTTAAAATCCCGATGTAGACCTCCGTGTTGACCTTCTGGAATGAACACCTGGTCCATTTTTTGCCATCGGAAGCCACCAATCCAAACACCATAACGCAGCGGTGCTTTGTCAGATAAACGTTCTTGTGCTCGTCGGCCACGTCTTTTACCGGAAGAGAACTAATATACCGGTCGGTTTTGAAATTTGATACGGGATCGACGGTAAACATGCTCTCGTCGGTACAGGATTACCGGATTTTTTCGCTTAAGGATGTTCAAGATTTTCTTGCATCGTTCGACTCGTAGCTCCCGGATGTGGTTGGTAATCATGTGATTTTTTTTCCGTGCCCTCGACTTCACCCCGCAATCTTCCTTTACGATCTTCCGTACCATAAAGTCACTGTTCCTTCACGTGTTCCTTTGCCATTTTCTTTATTGAACGCACTGGATTCACCCAAATATTCCTTTTGATAGCAGCGATAACCATCGGAACCCGAGCTGACCTCGGACGACCTGTGGCCACCTTCGCGGATAGTTGTCCTTTCTTTTCTCGGTCTAAAACCCTTTTGACGGTCCACCGGGACACTCCCACGGCGATTGAAATGTCTTTTTGTGACATTTGCGCGTGGGACAAATCACGAATAAGCTGCCACTTCGTCATGGTGCAACCATAGAGGTAACTTCAAGACTAGAAGGTCCCAAAATAACGTGCTTAACTTTTTGGCTCAGCTCTGGTACTCTCTTCGGTCCCAAGCTAATCGATTCACCCCTCGAAACATAGGAAAAACCAATAACCCCTCATTTTATCTGTCAAACTTTCATAGCGAATCAAAACAAATATTGCGTAGGCCGGCGCCGGTGGTGTAGTGGAAAGCGTGACTGCTTTCTCACCCCAATGGGTCTGGGTTCAATCCCAGCCGAGGTCGGTGGGATTTTTCTGAGGCATAAAAATCTCTGGTCACGTCTTCTTTCGGAAGGGAAGTAAAGCCGTTGGTCCCGGCCCATGTGTGTTGAATAGGTGCGATATCCTACACGCATGAGTGGAAGCTGCCTTCCTGCACAATCGATTGCCGTCAATGGATGGCAATCGATGTCCGTCGGTGATTGGCACTAGATTGCGGAACAGAGACCGACGTTAAATAAAGGAAAGAAGAAGAAGAAATATTGCGTAGTACTAAAATTTCGACTAGAATGGGATACGTTAATCGTTTGCTTGGGACCAATAAGCTACACAGCAAAAAAAAATGTAATATCGATCAACGTAATTCAAGCTGATCTATGAAATTATGATGTAATAGCAAAAAGCAGATACAATATTACATCAATGGATGTAATTCTGTTCGCAAAATTGATGTACATCGTGCAACGTTATATAACACAACCGATGGATTGACCTGGTTGCAGCAGTTTGGATGTAATATTCAACAACTTTTTTTTCTGTGTAGTCAAGTAGCGAGCTAATTTAAAATCGTTAGTTTCGTATTGATTATTGGTTCAACTGTCAAACTAAGTAAATCATTTTCTTTTATACACAGCCTACTACGGTATGAGCTATGGGTTACGTGCATGCAAAGAAAACCAAGGCATTGTATGCACAGGTGAAATGGGAACCTTATTTGTACGATGGTGCAAACATTATCACGCATACGGTATGTTATTTTTTAAATTCGTATAAAATCAGTTTGAATTTATTATTTTTTATTATCTTTTTTATTAAAAGAGATACAGTCAACAATTTTTACAACAGAAAAATCATCTTAAAGAGCTTTAAAAGCCTTTCGAACATAACTTTCATGAGAAACTATAAATAAATAAGTAAATGCTAATAAACTTTTATTCCCAAAACACTCTAAGTCAACTCCGAAAAATTTCTCTAAAACGAGAATGTTAAGAGATAAAATAAAATTATGTTCGACAAAGTTGCTTGAAATTAACTCAGATACAACTTTTTTAAACAAAACATGTATTTTTGTAAAAAAATAGTTTTAAAAAATTCTATAATTAAGGACCACCTTGAAAAAAACCCTACAATAATCATGAAATGTTTACTCCAGTTTTTGCACTGAGAAATATCTTGAAGTTTCTGAGTAATAACTCACACAGATTTGGCTCCGAAAATACGCCGCAAGACTTGAACGGTTCATAAAATGGCAAACATAGCATAATATAGCCAATAGGATGACCAAGGAATCAACAATATCTACAAATGACAAAATGACTGGCTCGCTGCTGGATGATAACGCATTGTCAGCATCAGCAATGGAAAGCAATAATTATATTATCTTCTACCCTTTTTTCATGACAAACAGCCTTTGCAATACAGCTGGTCGGTAAAAGAAAACGACCAACATAATGTAACATAAAGGAATAATTATTTGAAATACCTCATGCCTTTGTATGCTATACTTGCAGGTTATGGTTTGTCTCTATCATGCGGTGTGTTCCCCAATGTTGTCGTACGTTTTGGCCATTGTTGTCGTGTGTCGTTCCCCAATGTTGTAGTGCATATTGCATCATGAATCAGGCGTTTTGCCCCGCTATCAGTTTGGAATCGATTTAAAAAATGCCTTGAAAATCATGAAAAATCATCGTTTTGTAGTTTGAAATCACTCGATCTTGGTAGATAACATTGTAGTGAACCATACTCAATTACTTTTTCCTTAATTTTAGCTTCCATACGCCAGCAACTGACGATTTTGCTTAAACGGTGCGTTTTGCACCGTCCTACCCTACAACAAAGCAGGCAAGCAATATATCATTATCCTTCTACAACTCCGATCAAGCTGTATTACAGAGAGGGTTTAGCGTGGTAGTTGTAGCAAGCGTTTTGTCTTTATCGTTGGTTGCTTTATGTGTATGGGTTCACTGAAGATGACTCAAGTTTGTATGGAGGTCTAAACCCCTACTACACAGTGCTCTTTCCATTTGTATTGAGGTCTTGAATCGAGAAGTCGAATCAATTTGCAGTATTCGACAATGTTATTCTGCTTAGTTTGGCAACTGTATGTCTTTGATATACATATTGATATTTAACAATGTGTGAATTTTTGACAAGAAAATTAACATTTTCTTTGCGTTTCCCATACATTTTCCAAAGTAACTTTAAAACTCTCCCGTAAATCCAGATCGCCACCAAATTAATTCAAATTGAGCATAGTTGATAGACAAACGTACCGGATAGCAGAGCGAGGGGAACGACTCTATCTACGATGCAGGAAAAATTGTGTTTTGTTGTGGTTTTAGCTGCGCACACGCTGAGTAGATATAAAGAAGATTGATAACGATTCTGAATATTTCTTGCAAAAAGATGATGTGCAATGCAAGTAGATGCGAGAAATGAAAGAAGATTGTTCGAAGATTGATTCGCTAGTGTGAGATTTGTTGAGCATCTAGAATTGAGATTTAGATGTGTCGCCCTCCTCGGAGCAGAGGGATTTGACCCAGCATACAAACTTCACACATCCTATTAACTATAGCATGATATATTTGCCATTTTGTGTACCATACAAGAGTGGGATACGTTGGGTTGCCAAATCAGTACAAGTTTGTTACTCAGGAGCTTCAAGCAAAAGCTACAGAAAAATTTGATTTTTTCCATAAATTCAATAACGTAATTGCTATTTCTCCATGAGTTTTTATCTTAATTGGGAAAATCGTTGTTAAACTGAACACTAGGATGTAGTCAAGAAGTTCGTGGAAATAAAGGTTTACGATTAATCTACAAATAGGAAAGTTTTGAGCAAAAATTACCCACCAAAATTTTTTTGTTAATAAATACTCAAATTCTCAAAAATTAAAAGACTTTCAAACAATGAACTGTACAAGCCATGTAAACGTGAAACATTTTAAAAATAGATCAATTTTAATAATGATTTAATTTAATTTTAATTTGAAACCCATGCTTAATGTGCAGAGCATGAAAAAACATAGAATATTGAACGATTAATTAACAATCGGAGTGTATTTTCCACCACGCGGTGTATACCCTTTTCGAGGAACATCCTTTTTTAAGCGACTGGACCTCTAAATTTGCTCGAGTAAATTTAATTAAACATGCATTGATGAATCGAACTGACTAGCCGAACAATTTTCATCTTCGGTTGCCCTCCAACCAATTAAATTGATTTTTAGTTAGAAGGTTGCATCACCCACCGCACCATTCACACATTGCATCCGTTGGTGATCCGTTACGACGAATCTGACAGTTGGATATGTAGATAGGCTTTTTAAAAAAATAAATCAAAATGTGCACCTTAGACACGAATCACAAAACGGTGCAAAACTCGCATAGGAAAGTTTACAAACTTTAAAAAAATCTAAAAAATAAAATCATACTTCAAGGTCACGGACTTTGAACTGAGGCTTTATGAGATATTAGATATAAGACGTTAATAACACTCGGTCCTGACCACGTTGGAAAAGTTCGCAAAATTTCACCAAGTTCACCAAGAGAAAAAATTCAAGAACCATATTTCTGAACCTTTAAAAACACTAGAAAAAACAGTTCATTTCAAAAACACTTAACATGGCCTTAGGTCTTAGGTATTGAAAGGGCATACATTTGATCAGCAAGTTTCAATAACAAATACTGCTCAATTACCTCCAATGCTCAATTTCGGTTGTGGTGACACATCTTTCTTTGAATGTACACCGCAAGAAACAAGAAAAAAAGGTCCGCCAGACTGACAGGCTATGCTCGATATTGGAATTCAAATGCTACTGAATAAATATTTATATCCCATCGTGTTATTTTCTCTTATTATGCCGCAAAAGGCGGCTGTACTTAACATATAGGATATCTTAGCTTCTGGTTTTGCTGGCCGACATCAGCGTAAACTAAACTTGCGGCCTATAAAAACTCATACGAGATCATGAGACATTAGAGCATCTTCAAAACGATACAAACGCCGCCAGCAGCAGCCCAAGCAGTAGCATCATCATCAGACAGAACGGTTACGACCAGCGATGCCACATTTGCGGAGATTTGTACATGAAAAGAGTAGACAACCTCCTTTTTTTGATTCCACAATTCAATAATAATACCGATCTTTTTAAACAGCTTAGTTTGAAAAATTAACTAGCTTTAGCATCACGAAATATCTCATTTGATATCGTATGGATAAAACTTAAAGAGGGTGAACAAAAATCCGTTGGTTTGGCATCGTTGGTTACGACTAGGAGAATACACTGCGATAGCGCAGAGGAACGCGTGCTTGCGCAGAGGAAGAAGATCGTTTTCTCAAACGAACGAAAATATTCCTAAGTAGAAATGCATGAAATGAAAAGTGTGAAAATAAGCCATCATTCAGCAGGTCGTGCTAGTCTTCCTGTGACGTAGTTTGAATGAGCGGTGTGCGTTGATCGAGGTTTTGAACAATTCTTTTAAAAGAAGTTTAAAAATTAGATATTATTTTTTTCCGAAAACACTTCAAAGCTTACACCTCGTGCACCGTGGCCCGTCGTTGTTCATGTGGAGAAGTTTATTGGGAATTGTACGGATATAAACTCCCGAAAAGCCTGGCAAGCTGTGAACCCTATCTCGTCTGTGACCGTACCCCGATCTTGGGATACTCTGTGCGGACTCGCACACATACGTTTTCTCGAATGGTAACTGATGAGTAATAATCAACAGAGTGGCGTACGACGGGGGGACTCGGGTCGGGCGAGATTCCGGCGGGTGTTGAGTGAGTGACGAGGGTAAGGGAAGCGAGTTTGTAAAAGTCATAATGGAAGTAATATTTTATATTTCATAATAAAAATTTAAAACCATCAGTAACGAGCTGGATGTTATTTTTGGACCACTGTGAGAAGTATTAAATATTTATACCGAACGGTAGTTAATTTTATTTTCCTTCCCTCGGTGAAAATTTTCGGTCAACTACGCACTGATGCAATAAACCAAGAGCGCTAAGTAGTGCAGGAGTGGAGGATCGTGCTTGCGAATTCATTTTATCATATCTGTCATATGGTAGTTGATCAAGGTACTCAAAATGATCACCAATAATCGAGTTATAGAATTCAGCGCGTTATTTACCGATCACATGACACGTTGTGGATCATATCAGATTCTGGTTACTTCTTCGGTGGCAGCCACAAGATATGCTGTACTAAACGCCGAGAATTTAAACACTTGTAATATCATCTGATCATTCGTACATATTTGAATTCCCATGGAGGTCTTTTAAATTTAGAACTATTTATTAATGAATTCCTGCGCGTATCAAACAGTTTGATAAACTTTTTTATAATTGAGCAAGAATACGGTATTGATAAATTAAACTCATTTTTGTTTCTAGCTATCTAGTTCTACAAAACATAGTTTTTGAGCCTCATTGAATGAACCTTCTTTATGTTAGGATGTTTATTGAAAGATAGGACCATAATTAAATTATGGACAGTAGTAAATAAATGAGATAGTTATGATTTCATATAATGAGGATCCTGCCCAGAACATGTAAAAAATAACATTAAAATATAATTGTGCAATCAGCGTGAAGGAATTCAAGAAAAAATAAAAATATATTAAAAAGCATTAAGCCAGAAATGCTCAAAACTACCTCTCTCTCATCTTCATATATCACAAAAACTATTTGTCCAAATCATTTGCACTTGAAAACACATCAAGCACAAGAGTTTTCCAAAGTGTGATGAAAATTTGAGCCCAAAATATTAAGAAATAAAAAAAACCGTCCAAGGTGAATAGAGGTCATTTTATGACAATTTTAATACCTGCCGGTAATCAGCCTGTTTACTGTAGTTACTATAACAAAAACAAAATGTGGGTACACCTATAAGAATAAACATAAAAAAAAACTTCAAACTGACGTTCTAAGTTCACGGATAGCTTATTTGGTTGTGGAGTAATCTCTTCTGAAAGTTGAAATTTTTAAAAATCTCGGAAATACAGGGTTGTAGTCCAGAAGGATCTAGGCACTTTAGAGCAAAATCAAAAAAGGCGTTTGTTCAGAATGCCAAAATAAGCGTTTTGGCGAAGTTTGGCTCATATCGGTGACATCGACCACAGGTGATGTATCCACTTGAGCTGGAATGACCCATATTGGGACTGCTACCCTGAAAACAATTCTGAATTTTAACTGTCGCGTAAAATATCGTCTCGTTTAATTTTGAGCTGAAATTCGCATGAACAAGGTAATTTTTTACAAGCTTGCATACAACATTGCTGATTTATGCGATATTCTGCATAAATTTAGATGAAATATCGTGTAAATTTACGCCAAATCTAGCGTTAATAACGTGTGTGCTGTATTATGCATTGCACGAATTTTTAGACTTCTGCGAGAAGATTTCAGTGACTGTTATGCTTGCGCACTCACTAATACTACTTAATCCTTATGTCAGACAGTGTTATGCAAACATTTTATTTGTATTTATCTCGTTCTCTCGTTCAATTCAAAACAGCAGCAGCAAACCATCAAAACCAAAACAAAACAAAATAAAATTTCTCACGATCTGTCAAATCACAAGCCAACTAGGCTATCCAAGACAAGGAGAGGAGGTCTGGAAATGTGCAGCTTGTTGTTTTTTCCTTCGCTCGCATTCGAATGGAACAGTGAGTTTGACGTCACACTTGTTGTTAAATGGTAACAGTAGGGGAATGAAAGAGACTATAAAATTAGCATTGCCCGATCTTTCTCTTTGACAGGCTACGTTTGTGTGAGTAAGAGATAGGTGTACGCTGGGTGTGCGAAAATATTCACTGTGCAGAAATTTTCTGCACAGTTGTCTAAGAAGGTGCAAAATGCGCAATATATCGCAGAAATTTTCATGCGGTTTAAGAATGCGCAACAGTGGTATCGCGATAATGGAGTAGACGTCATTGAGAAAGGGATGAACTCCCCAAACTGTCACTAGTCAAAGCTAAACTGCAGAGGAATGGAAAAATGGATAAGGATTCTATTTAAATGCCACTCATTGTTGCAAGGCACAACCATAAGACAGTAGACTGTCCACCTCATATGACTTGAACAAGTACAATACCTGGTTGTATTCAATTTACCATTGTTAAAGGGCCAAAAACGGGAGGATGGACCCGTAAACATAGACACTTACGCTTGATCCACGGGAGCAAGAATAATCGTCTTCCAAGGTTAAAATGGTTCCAACACTATTCAAAACAAGCCATCATACGAGGGGATGTCCCAATGAGTGGGGAGAAGAGCCCACCTTCAATTGACGAAATGTTAACAACAGGGAGTTGGCAATTCCACTCTCCCCATCCAAATCACTTCACTCAAGCGCCCTGATGATCCCATCTCTACCCAATGAATTTATATGTTTATATGAAAATATGTAGGATATAAGAATATAATTTAATTACTGCCAACGACGACTACCATGACAAAAACAGCGAACTTGAAACTTACCATTTGTCTAGAATAAAACACCTTTGCTTGACACCTCCACTTGATCTTGATCTTCTGGATTTTTAGTTTTTTGATTTTGTAGTAGTAATAGTAAAAATAGCATTGAGTAGTCTACAATGGTTTGAGCCTCGCGCGCGGAATACAGGCATGACTAATACATGGAAATTGAAAGCCTTGAATTAGTAAAGGGTTGGCTGGAAGTCGTTTCCTTGGATGTAGTTCTGGCACTACGGAAGCTTAAACGTGTAAATGTATACTTGGACTCTTGATAACTAGGTACACCTTTGAATGTTTTTGGTTGATGCCTATAGCATATTTAACAGGACATTTATATCTATAATTGTAACCAGCGCGATTTTGTTTGCAAACCTGGTTAAAATGTTTATATTTAATTATCTTAAGTATAGCTCGTCAAGCTCAAACCTTTGTAGGGGTAAGAGGTGGGACCATCATCAATATATATTCATGCCCATCATCTGTCACTGTCTGCAAAAATATCTAATAGCAATTACCTGTGGTGTGATACTTCCTTCAACGAAAACTAATTTTCTTGCGTTGTCATGGGCGTCTAGTCTAAAGTAGCTGGTCCACCAGTCCGCATCGTGCTCTCTTGCCTATTTTCTTTTTGCTGAAGGAAGTGTTACTACTACCTAAAGCTACAACAAATTTTAACAGCACTTTTCAGTGTACAACCTGTAAAATTTCTACCTTTTTCATCTCTTATTCCTCTTCGATTCTTGTTTGGCTACCCGAGGTAATCCTTCTTGGATATCGATTTGGAAAATTCCTCTTCGATCCTTCAAATTCTTATAGTAATCTGCATGGAAGTCGATTTGGATAAAAAATTTACTGCCACCATGGCGCCTAAGCGCAAAAGAAAAGGGCAAACTCTTGATCCTCTTTCTGATGAAATTAATTTGAGCAATCAATATGATTTGCTCACGGATGATGCGAATGATCCATCAACCAGGAAAAATTCTTTTAAAACTTTCCTGGCTTAATGCCACGAAGGAAAAGATTCCCCCTATTGTGATAACCACTTCCCATTTCCATGCTCTTCGCATGGAACTTTTGAACTTCGTGAAAGTTAAGTTTTCACTACAAATTGGACGTCGGGGTGAATGCCGTGTATTGGCTGAAACCTTGGACGGATTCAAATGTCTTCTCAAGTATCTTACTGAGAAGCAGCACAAATTTTTTACTTACGACACCAAAACTGAACATCTGTTCAAGGTTGTCATGAAAGGACTGCCCAGTGGTGAATCCCAGGATCAGATCCGATGAACTGGCAAAATTACTTGGAGTTGTTCCTCTCCAAGTAATCAAAATGATAATGAAATCCCGTCCTGGCGATTCGCGCAACGGGATTTCTAATGATTTTTATTTATTTCACTTCAAGTCTAGTGAACTAAACAACCTTAAGGCCTTGGAAAAAGCTAGCCTTATGCTCCATGTCCGAGTGAAGTGGGAACACTTCAGGAAGACTGGATGAAATTTCCAAAACCTTACCCAGCTCCGTAAGTACCAGGGATGGGGTCATGGAACTAAAAATTGCTACATGCCAGTTAAATGCATGAATTGTGGTAATTCCTCTCACGCAAAGGACGACTGTCCTGTTAAGGAAGATCCTATGAAATTTAAATGTTCAAATTGTGGTGAAAACCACAAATCCAATTTTTGGGAATGTAAGACTCGCAAAGCGATCCTACAATCTCGTTCTAAGCGACAAGTAGGAAACACTCCACGTTCCCGAACAGGTACAAATTCCACTGCTGTTAACAACGGTCAGCGAGGAACAAACTCTTCATTCGTACCAGTAGGTACAAATATCACCCTTGCTTCAAATTTTTCATCTATACCTACCCCCTCGCTGTTAACAATGTTCAGCGAGTTACTGGAGCTACCTATGCTGCTATTAGTAGAAAAGTATTCTAACGGCAATTTTGAAAATTTTGACTTAGGAAGCTGCTTGCTGCTCCTAAAATGGAATTTTTACAGAAATCATTAATGACATGATTACTGATATGCATTAATCAAACTCCATGTTTGATGCTATTCAAACTGGAGTAAAATTTTCGAATAATATTGTCATGACTTTGAAATTCAGTAATGGATTTTAAAGCATTAAATATTTTAAATTGGAATGCTCGATCTCTTAAAGATAATGAAGACGAGCTATTTAACTTTTTGAGAGTTCATAACGTGCATATTGCCATTATAACTGAAACGTTTCTTAAACCTGACCATAAGGTTAAGAAGGACACAAATTATTTCATTTATAGAAATGATCGTCTTGATGGAGCCTGTGGTGGCATTGCCATCATTGTTCATACACGAATCAAACAAAAAAATCTTTCTTCATTTGAAACCAACGTTTTTGAAACTTTGGGAGTTTCTGTTGAAACAAAATTTGGACAACTTACGTTTATAGCTGCCTATTTGCCATTCCAATGCGTAGGCCAGCAAATGAATTTTCTCAAGGGTGACCATCAGAAACTTACCCGTCATAGGTTTAAATTCTTGATTATTGGTGATTTTAATGCAAAACACCGCTCAAACATGCTTTTCTTCTGCAAGAAATCCCTCAACTATTGATTTGGTCTTAACTGATTCATGTCAACTTTGTAGCCAATTGGTTACCCATGCTGACTTCGGTTCTGATAACCTTCCAGTAACTTTTGAAATATCCCAAGAAATAATTTGTAATCCCAACAGCTCTACTTTCAATTACCATAGAGCAATATCGAACATATATGGAATATAACTTCGATCCAAACATTCCTTGCAAACCAAAGATGGAAATTAATTATGCTCTTGAATCTCTGACTACTTCTATAGTTGAAGCAAGAGCTGCCTCAGTACCAAAATGCAAGGTTGAATTCGATTCAATTATAATAGACGATGATCTTCAGCTCTTGACAATTTCAAAGAACACGTGATCCTGAAAGTTATCTGGCGGGATTTGCAAAAACAAATTAAAAATCGATTCTCTGACCTGAGGAACTAACCATAAGTATAAACAAGCTTTATTGCAACTATATGGTTACTTGGGTACTCATATGGCCGTCAGAATGGTTCATTGGTTGCGAAGTGAAATATTTCTGAAAGTGATGTGTTTTTTTCCCTTGATTTGTTTTCCGTCGATCTTGTTTTCCGTGCTGAGCACCAATGCTACCGACGCCCACACCTGGACCCTACCTATCGACCCATCAACTCATGAACCGGGAACCAACGGCTTTACTTCCTTTCCGAAGGGAAGGCGTGATCAGACTGTAGTGTGTAAAAGAGATGAACCAGCCTCTGGCTGAAAGTCTCGCTAATAAAGATAACCTAACCTGTAGTGTGTAAACGTCAAATGCAAGGGAATTGATTATGCACGCCACGAGTGACGGGATTTAAAAGAAACATTTAAATTAACCGTTAAAAACGACTTCGATGTACATTTTGAGCGTGTTATGTGTACTAGTCTGTTATCATATCTTCACTATCGCAACTTCGGGTAATCCGTGAGAGTACTTGATTTTTTCTCAGGCACTTTTGATGTAACTGCAATCACTCTCTCATACTCGAAATGTGCCATGACGACCAAATTGGCACAACGACGCCCTATACGCTCTCTGACCAAAGCGCAGGGACTCTCATTGGCCGTGTGGTGCATACAAACTATCCACCTATTTTATCTTTTTCCTTCCCCCTTCCTTCCTGAAAATTTCTCCAGCTTGCCACGAAAAATTCTTCTGGCCAATTTTTCTTCAAAAAAGCTACTTCTTCCGGAAATAAATTCTGTCTCCCCCAGCACAATCCTGAGCAATTAAACCAAACACATTGAACTTATATTTGTTCTGAATCTTGAGAACAATTGGATTGGATTTTACCCGTTTGGCCAATTGAATCTAAGCCAGCATTGCCCAGGGAAGTCGAGAATTTTTCTAACCCGAAAAATTCCTAGGCCGAACCAGGAATTGAGCCCAGCCACCTCCAGTATGCTCTAAAGCTGCGCCGATACCGACTGAAGGCTCATTGTAAAGGCTTAACGTTGAATATCAGACTTAAAGTGATCATTTTATACGATAGATGAGGAGATGAAAGTATAGAGTTGATAGTTCCGTTAGAGTACGGCAGTGTGACTCTCGTATAAAATGACCACTCTAAGTTTGATAATTGACGTTAAGCATCTCCAACTATGGAAATCGTTAACGCATGAAGTAATACAAACATGATTAGTTAAAGCAAAAACAAGGCGTTGAACTTCTTAAATGATTTTAAAATTCCAAAATATGATTGAAAATAAAATTTTGGTAAAAAATTGACGTTAGTTTACGAAAATTTCTATGCTTCTTCAATTAAGTAGAAAATTTATTTGAATTTTCGCATATTGTTACTAATTTGAAATCCCATAAGTTCTAACATTCGAAATTTTGAAAATATTACCCACTTGTCTATATGCGAAGGTAGCCCGCGACCCACCGATGGGTCACGACCCATAGATTGAGAAACGCTGGATTAGATGATTATGATGATATTTAGTACTTGTTAGCTATTAGGAGGGGATGTGATGAATTTATTTGACACATAAAACATGTCAATTTCGCTTTCAGGGACTCATAATTAGTCCCAAGTAACTCCAATTCATATATCTAGGTTGAGTAAACCCTTACTTAATAAAAATCAGTCATACGAAGGTTATATAAACTGTTATAGAACATGTGCTAGGAAGTGATTTAATGATCGAGCGAGTGAGTGAGTCGAACTGATAAAACCGCTGATTGTGACTCTTTGAAAGCAAAATTGACAGATTTTATGTGTCAAACACTTACTTTACAACTTCTTCTTGTAACGTACATTGAGACACTCCGAAAGAGCTTGCTCATCTAAACAACTTTGTCGAAGACAGGAACTTTTTGAGCCTTCCAAATAACCGAACTAGTTAAAAAAGACAGGAACTTCGTAGATAACCTGTATTTTGATATATAGCATTCAGAAGTGGTGAGAGAATTGTGAACTTATATATAGACCAACAAAAAGCCTTGATCGCCTGAACAATAATGCTGTTTTTTTCGGCAAACATACTTTGGAAAAAGTTCCATGAAAAACATCTAAATAATCCATAAAACATGTGAGAAAATCCTTAAAAAAGCATTAATGATCCATAAAAAATATAAATATGATCCATATTTTATGTAAAATTTAGCAACACAATTGTAAAAATGTACCGCTAAATTTCTAAAGAATGAGCATTGAAATTGTACGAATTACCCATAAACATATTGCAATTTTTTTTTTTTAAACTAGTTCGTTTATTTACTAGGCTCAGTCGTGTGTGACACTTTGCGGAGCCAAAATCAGTAATGTTTGATTTACATTTTAAATAGCAGTATTTCTAGGTTAGTATTGGGTACCAATTACTCGTGGCGGGCTCGAGGTTAATGGGTAACAATTTCAATTGGAAGGATCTAGGTAGGAAACTGGTTTCTGAAGCCTCCTTCAGATACTACTCTCGGACGGTTGACCAAATCCTGACTGGGCAGGGGCAAGTAGCACAGGAACAGGAGGATAATAAGACTGGGACACAATGGCGGGAAATTGTTTGGAAAGGAGGGGATAGTCACATCAAACTCTAACATCAGACAAACAAAGGAATTCGTAGATCGCTTGCATGTAGGGAAGATCACGTGTTCCCAATACATCTCTTACTTCACGGAAGGGTTGTCTACCTCGGGCCACTAGGGTATCCAATAGTCGTGCTCTGGAGGCGTCATTACCCGGGCAATACCAAACTGCGTGATCGATGTCATCATAACCGGTTCTGCACCTACATATATTGCTGTCAACGAGGTTTATTCTATAGAGATGTGCGTCTAGCGAGTAGTGGTTGGACATAAGTCTTGACATCACTCGAATGAATCCCCGACTTACATCCAGACCTTTGAACCACGCTCTCGAAGAAACATTTGGAATAATGGAATGTAACCACCGCCCAAGAGAATTATTTGTCCAATCGTTTTGCCAACTTAAAAGAGAACTCTGACGCACTAATGGGAAAAATTCATCATGTGAAATTCTTCTATCATAAATCTCGCCTTGTTGTGCGCCCACCTTTGCGAGAGAGTCTGCCTTCTCATTGCCTGGGATTGAGCAATGTGAGGGGACCCATACAAAGGTAATCATATATGATCTTTCGACCAGCAAACTCATCTGCTCCCTTACCTTTGAAAGGAAATAAGATGAGTGCCTACCTTGTTTCATCGACCGAATAGCCTCAATCGAACTGAGACTATCCGAGAAGATGAAGTAATGGTCTATGAGCATATCGGAAATCATCCCCAATGCGAAGTTAATTGCTGCTAGCTCAGCAACATAAACGGAACAAGGTTCCTGAAGTTTCCGAAAGGCGGTTGAGTATTCATTGAAGACGCCGAAGCCAGTGGATCCATCAATGCGTGATCCATCAGTGAAAAATCTTCTATTGCAATTGACTTGTTGGTACTTTTCAGCAAAAATGTGGGGAATTGAGATAGGTCGAAGTTGATCTGGAACTCCTTGAATAGCCTGTTTCATGGAGAGATCGTAGTCAATGGGGGAACTGTAGTTAGTAAAGCATACACGAGAGGGGTTATAGCAAGGAAGGCTAATATCCGATGACATATAATTAAGATAGATTCGCACGAATCTAGACTGGATGCTCAATTCGAGCATTTCTTCGAAGTTTTCAATCACAAGGTTGTTACTGACACTACATTTAATCAATATTCTTAATGAGAGCTCCCAGAATCGGTTCTGCAGGGGTTTTACGCCCGCTAGGACCTCTAGGCTCATATTGTGTGTTGAATGCATACAGCCAAGGGCAATACGTAAACAACGATATTGAATACGTTCCAATTTGATTAGGTGGCTTTTTCTTGCCGAGTGGAAGCAAAAAGAGCCGTACTCAAGAACTGAAAGAATAGTCGTTTTATATAGTTTAATGAGGTCTTCCGGGTGAGCACCCCACCATGTCCCGGAAATTGATCGTAGAAAGTTGATCCTTTGTTGACACTTTTGTTTCAAATACGTAATGTGGGTACCCCAAGTGCATTTTGAATCAAACCAGACTCCAAGGTATTTGAAGGTTAAAGATTGGGTAATGTCTCTGCCCAAAATATTTAGACGCAGTTGGGCTGGAAACCGCTTCCTTGTAAACACTACCAATTCAGTTTTTTGCGGTGAAAACTCGATCCCTAAATTTCTAGCCCAGAGAGACAGATTATTTAGGGAATTTTGCAATGGTCTTTGCAAGATTTCTGCACGTGGACCTCTCATGGAAACCACGGCATCATCTGCAAGCTGTCTAAGCGTGCATTGATTATCTAAGCAGTTATCAATATCTTTGACATAGAAATTATAAAGTAAGGGACTTAAACATGAACCTTGGGGTAAGCCCATGTAGCTAATTCTAGAAGTTGTCAGTTGACCTAGATTGAAGGTCATTTGTTTTTCTGACAGCAAATTATACAAAAAATTATTCAAAATACCGGGTAATCCACTACTGTGCAAATTGTCTGACAGTATGTCTATGGAAACCGAATCAAATGCGCCCTTAATATCCAAAAAGACTGAAGCCAATTGCTCCTTGTGCGCAAAGGCCAGTTGAATATCAGATGAAAGCATCGCTAGACAATCGTTTGTTCCTTTACTCTTCCGGAAACCAAATTGCGTATTTGAAAGTAGATTGTTTGATTCAACCCAATGGTCAAGTCTTAATAGGATCATTTTTTCTAATAATTTCCTCAGGCATGATAACATAGAGATCGGACGGTAAGAATTGTGATCAGACGCTGGTTTCCCAGGCTTTTGAATAGCTATTACTTTAACCTGTCTCCATGCTGGTGGAACTATATTGAATTCCATAAATGAATTATATAGGTTAAGTAATCGTCTTTTAGCGATATCGGGGAGGTTTTTTAGAAGGTCAAATTTGATCATATCGCTTCCCGGAGCAGAGTTATTTGATGAAAGAAGTGCCATTGAAAATTCCAGCATTGTGAATGGTTCATCCAGAGAACCGTTACTTCGGGCTGTATCCCGTAAAGTTGGTTGTGCTGGAACAGAATCTGGACAAACCTTTTTAGCGAAGTCGAATATCCATTGGGAGGAGTATTCTTCACTCTCATTGGAAGATGAGCGGTTTCGCATATAGCGAGCCTTTTTCCAAAGCGTTGTCATCGAGGTTTCTCTAGAAAGTCCCTCGATAAAAGTACGCCAGTAATTTCGTTTCTTTGCTTTTAGTAAGTTTTTAAGCTTTTTTTCAAGCTTTAGATACTTTTCAAAAAGCTCAGATCTTTCATGTCTACGATAATCTTTAAAGGCATCGGATTTCTCAAGATACAACTTTGTGCATTCGTCATCCCATCCAGGGGTGGCGGGTCTTCTTTTGAGCGATGCACTTGGAACACGTCGTTTCTGAGCTTCTAATGCGCTTTTGAAGATTAGCTCGGTAAAGAAACGATACTCTTCCAGTGGTGGTAGAGGATCGGTAGAATCAATACCAAGAGTTACCGCCGATACAAATTTTTGCCAATCAATGTTCCTCGTGAGGTCAAAAGGTACTTGAATTGACTGATCTGTTTTTAGACGAC
The DNA here is from genome assembly GCF_037179485.1 of Ochlerotatus camptorhynchus. Lineage (NCBI taxonomy): Eukaryota > Metazoa > Arthropoda > Insecta > Diptera > Culicidae > Ochlerotatus > Ochlerotatus camptorhynchus. Next base: position 775,147 of record NW_027041039.1, read on the forward strand.
CACTTTTGATTGAAATAATAATTGGCAAGTGATCACTACCATGGGGATCATTGATAACCTTCCACAGACAATCTAATGATAGTGAGTTAGAGCACAAAGAAATGTCAAGACGGCTCTCTCGAGCAGGAGGGTTTGCTATACGTGTTGCTTCACCAGTGTTCAAGATAGTCAAGTTGAAATCGTCGCACAAATCATAGAAAATACCCGCTCTATTGTCATCGTATGATTCGCCCCAACCAGTACCGTGTGAGTTCATATCGCCCAGTATTAGAACTGGAGATGGAAGGATATTAACTGAACTCCAAAGCTGACAGCGGTTTATGGAAGTCCTTGGAGGGACATATACAGAAGCTATGCAAAGATCTTTGTTCTTCACATTTATTTGGCAAGCGACAATTTCAATGCCTGAGATTATTGGGATTGAGATTTTATAGAAGGGGTAGCACTTTTTGATCCCCAAAAGTACGCCACCATATGAATCATCTCGGTCCAGGCGGATAATGTTAAAATCGTGGAAGTTTAGTTCATCTTCAGAAGAAAGCCAAGTTTCACAGAGTGCAAATATATCACAATCAGAATTGTGAATCAAATACTTGAACGAGTCTAATTTAGGTATTAAACTACGACAGTTCCATTGTAATAAAGTGATCATATCTTGATCCTCACTCGACGAATTATCCATCGAAAGATATGAATTCACCAATGAGGGGCCATGATGCAGTCAATTGCTTGAAGTAGTTTCCGACTATAGGAACAAGCAGGTCAATAAGCCCTCGAAGTGGCGATTCGTCGGGAAAGCCGAGGGCATTCAAAATATTATCCACAATGTCCTTAAATTTAATCTTTCCTCGCTTGGACGGGAGAGTTTTCTTTGAATTGCGAGTAGACGTGGTGTTTATTTTTGGTAACCTCTTACGATTACCTTTATTAGGTAGCGGCGGGGTGGAAAAGCTGCAGCAAGGATCAGATGGAGCAGCAATTACCGATTTGTTCGGGTTTTTCAATGAATCCCCGCTACCTTCAGATTTTTGCATGCTTTTGAGAGTGGTTTTATTTTTTTTCCGGCGCACTCCCGGGGAGCTAGTCGGCTTCCTTTTACCGGGGGCGTGTACCTCCGGAGACTCACTCTCATCTGCTATGTCAGAGTCCAGTTCATCGGAAGACAAAATCTCAAAAGTGTTTTCATTTTGAGCGGCTGATGCCAACGAAGCAGAGGATCCATTTTGCAACTTAACCATTTCTGCAAACGTCAGCTTGGAGCGTTCTTTTATTGAACGCTTCACATTGTTGGTACGCTTCTTGTACGCGGGGCAGTCCTGCAAAGCATGAAGAGGTTCTTTGCCACAGTAAGCACATTTAGTTGCTTCCTGTTGGCAAGCACCCTCCATGTGGTCTTGGCTACATTTGCCACAACGGGGCTTGTTGTCACAAAAAGCAGCTGTGTGTCCCAACTTTTTGCAGTTGGTACAATTATATACCCTTGGTACAAAAAGTCGCACCGGGAAAAAAACATTTTCAATTTCTAAGAACTTTGGGAGAACCGATCCAGCGAAAGACACCTGTAGTGAGCCTGAAGGGGAGTAAGTCTTTTGCCCATCTACCGTGGTCGCTGAATACAATATCCTGCAACCCAGAACGTCCACGGTAGATGTAGCAGCATTTTGAAGGCGCCCCATACCTTCCATGACGTCATCACACGTCAGGCTCACTGCAGAGACCACGCCGTCTATCTCCACATCTCGAGATGGGATGTAGACGTAATACTCTTTGTTATAAGCCTCGTCGTCAGCAATATCATTTGCGATATTATATGTAGGCGCAGTTATACGCAGTTTGTTCCGATTGACCTGATGAAATTCGGTCCCCGGGAAACGACGCGTCAATATTCTTTTAATCCCTAAGAAGTTAAGGGCTTTCTCTTTCTGCCGAAAATAGACAACCCAAGGCGATGCAGAGGACGCCTGATAATGGCGCTTTCTAAGTTTATCATTGGGAGGCTTACTGCCCCCCTTTGAACCATCCATTAGAAATTAAAAATTGTCGTCAAAAAGTAATTATTATTTTACTTTTTTTTATTAACGAACCACCCTATGTGGAACGATTCTACTGGGGAGAGACAGACGATCCACAAGCAAACAGTCAGAGGAATGGGAATACAAAAACAGATACGTGCTACTATTTGCCCTTACCGTTTCTACTGCTTTACTGTTGCTGCTCTGCCACAATAGATGCCGGTCGTACACACCGTCCGTGCGGCGGCTCACTGCTTTCTGCTGGTTATTGTTTCCAGTCGTACACACCGTCCGTGTGGTTGTCGTTTGCCGATGTGTATTACACGGCTCTTGCTGCTGACTATGGCTCCGATAAAATCAGTTTGATATCTTCGAGCGGGTTAAAGATGGACAGTCCGATCGTAGGCTTCGCCGGGATCGGCTGCTTCCTTATGTAATGCGCGAGTCACCTGAGGCACAAAAACTGCTTTCAGAAAAAAAAAACTTTTCGCGGTGAAAACACTTTTAAAGCTATGCCATGTGACGAGACAACAGGCCTTGATGTTGCTCATTCGCAAGCAGAACGAGGAATGGAAACATATTGCAATTGATCCATAACATATTCAGAAGTGAACCTTAAACTAAAGAAAGTGTTCCATAGAAAATCAAGTTTGCGCACTTAAAAATATAGCCATGTTCGGATTAATGAAAGCAACTTCCTCAGAGCAGTCTCGTTTTGGACAGCTTGAAGCTGAAATAGGTTTTATCAAACTAATATAAAATCTAAACCAATCTTAATGCATAAAATAAAGCCTATTTCAGCTTCAAGCTGTCCAAAACGAGACTGCTCTGAGGAAGTTGCTTTCATTTAGCAGAACATTCTTGAAGAACAACATCGGATATAACCTCAAAATGTCAGAGGGGTCAACACAACCGTTGAGTGAAGAACAGAACAGCGATCGAAACTGTACACTTTGTGAAGGGCCTGAAGGCCATGACCACGTAGATTATATGGTCCAGTTTCTGCGATTTCTGAACCCATTATAGTTGTGCTGGTAAGACAACAGCTGTAAAGGAGGTTCCGTAGACGTGCTCGAAGTGCACAAATATGCTGAAGGTGCCGAAAGGAACCAAGAAGTCTGTCCCAAAGAAACTACCTAGCAGAAAGAATTGTGTGAGAGTGATGCCGGATCCGAATCTGGAAAAGGAAGTACCAATGAGGTCAGTCTGGAGGAATCCCTAGACCTGTTGCAGCAGGAGAAAAGCGCAAAGGAGAAAGCGCTGGAGGAAGAGAAATTCCAAGCGCTGGAGGAAGACACGAAAAGCGATAGGAGGCCGAACGAGAGATTTTTCAAACCGAGAGTTATCTTCCGTCATTCTTTCAACACAGATTTTGCTAGATTTAGGATTTAGGGATTCAAATATTATTTTAGTTAGGCACGCCAACGATGTAGAATGAGCTACTTACTAGTTACTTAGGGTAAATCATGTAAATAGCGTTTAGGAACAAATTGTAGGTTACTTGTAAGTCAAATAAAAGTAAATGAGAAACGATCAGAACTTACCGAACAGATGTTATTATTTAATCTTATCATACATGTTGCTTAAAAAAAAGTCGAAAAGCTGTTGATAATCATAACACGGTCCAAAATCATAACAAGATGTACACAATCGAAAATAATTTAGTTTATTTTATGTTAAATTTCAGGAACCAATTGGTAAAAATCTTTACAAAATCTGTATTAAGTTTCAAATATCTGTATAATGTCTGTAGTCTGAATTGGGTCTGTACGAGACTTCAAAAATCTGTATAAATACAGACATATCTGTTTATCTGGCACCACAGCTAAACTCACAGCTCCGTTGAACCAAACTGTCATTTCTGACAGCGACCGTTACCGTAGCTCTCCGAATCTCCTACAGGGTTGTCGCTGGGCTTGGCGGTACAGGGTTATCCCGATATTCCGAACAGCCATGATCCATAAATTAGACGTATATTATTCACGTTTCGGACACTATATTATTAATTTTGATACATAAACCATGAAAAATTGCTCAATTACCGCGTAACTACTTAGATTTACTATCCTGCCATGTTTTTTAGGTAGAGGTGCGGAGTGATGGTCAAGCGTGTATAATTAGCTTCCAAAATAAGTTTCTATAATAATTTTCTTAAGAAAATAAGAAAAATAAATGTTAATTTTATGGATCATACCTAGGGTAGGTGTTCCAATTATTGGTAGACGCTCCTATTATGGTGTGTTCCAATTATAGTCTATGGAATGTACGTATGTTTTTCATGTTTTGACCTTTTTTTATTTGATTCATAAACCTTGGAAAATTGCTACATAACTGCGTAGCTACTCAAGTTTACTGTTCTGCCCGTGTTTTTTTTTGTCAGAAGAGCGGAACGATGGGCGAGCGTCTAGAATAAGCTTCTTAAAGAAGTTCTTAAATGAAACTTCCATAGGAAGCTTCTTAAGAATATTATTATAGAATCTTCCTTTGGAAGCTAATTCTAGAAGCTTTCCCGTCGCTTCGCACCTCTACCTAAAATACACGGGCAGGACAATAAATCTAAGTAGTAAATTTTTCAAGTTTTATGGATCAAAATTTAAAAAATAGTGCCCTAAACATGAATAATTTACGTCTAATTTATGGATCATGCCTATATTTTTAAGTGCGCAAACTTGATTTTTTATGAATCACTTTCTTTAGTCTAAGGTTCTTTGCTGAATGTTTTATGGATCAATTGCAATATGTTTATGGGTAATTCGTACAATTTCAATGCTCATTCTCAAGAAATTTAGCGGTACAGTTTTATAATTGTATTGCTAAATTTTACATAAAATATTGATAATATTGATATTTTTTATGGATCATCCACACTTTTTTAAGGTTTTTCTCCGATGTTTTATGGATCATTTGGATGTTTTTTATGGAACGTTTTTGAATATTTTATGGATCATTTTATCAATTCTAAAGGTGCATACTTAGGGCTGCCTTTTTTTTCCTCGATTTGTTTTTCCGTCGATCTTGTTTTCCGTGCTGGGCACCAATGCAACCGACGCCAGGGAGGCAGCTCCCACACCTGGACCCTACACCTAAAGACCCATCAACTCATGAACCGGGGACCAACGGCTACTACTACTTCCCTTCCGAAGGAAGGCGTGATCAGAGATGTTATGCCCCAGAACATCCCGGCGGCGCCGATTGGGATTGAACCCAGGCCTGCTGAGGGGGAGAGGTAATCACGCTTACCACTATACCACCGGCACCGCTTGAACAATATTGCTTAAAACAGCTATTTTCTATAAGACTAAGATTATGAGAGGTAGTCGTAACTAGTATTGGGCGATCTTGAAGCAAGAATCGATCTTAGTGAATCGATTCATTTTTTTTAAATAATCGATTCACCGATTTAATCAATCATTTTGAATCGATCTTTTTGAATCGATCTTTTGAATCGATTCATTTTTCAAAATGGCACAAAAATGTTTCAAATATAACGGATCATAGGAAAGTTAGTGCAAATTAACCCAAGTTCAGTCTAGAGTTGATATTACGTTATATATGCTATCTTGTTATGACATTTCAGCTATAATAGTTATTTAATGTGATGATTAATATCATCTAGAAATAAATTGTGTAGTACGTACGCAGTGAATGTTGTGAGTGTAACATACATTGCTGGTCATTAAAATAGGTGTAGGCAAAATAAATACGAAATTTTAGGTTATATTCATTCAACTTAATTTTATTCGAATTTGTTTTATATTCGGCCGTGAACACAACGACGATATAGGCGGAACGGTGGACTGGGAGATACGGACAGCACAAGGTTCACCACCGGGTACCAACTCCAGGGCAAGGTAGGCAGGGATAATCCAAACAATTCATGTACTGCTGCTATTAACTAGTTAATATTCTATTATTTAATTCTTTGTTTTTCACGGGTTGACTTCCAATTTTATTCTGAACATCCTCAGTTTAGGGTTCTCATATTTATACCAAGTTTGGCTTCCTTCGAGAACGTTCGAAACAAGCCTGTTATTAACGACGTTGTTACTGTTGCTAATCTAACAACGTTGTTTGCTCGTTGTTGTTCCTAAAGGCGTTGCTGACTTGGATCGCTTTAGGGAAGTGCTCGTCTCGTACACATTGATAGTGTAATAAAAATTAAGCAATTGCACGAGAAAACTCAAAGCTAAAACATTAAATGACTCATTCATTAGAATCATGTATAAAATATACCTGGTCAGTGAAATAGGTCTGTTGCATAAAACTATATAGAAAGTTTGAAAATAATCGTATAAGTTTTATTTGACTAATGACGCTTAGTAACCGCTGTGCCCTCCATTGTTAAGTAGAACCTTGTTCAATCTTCTTAGCATTGAATCAACCAAGCACTAACAAGTTTCCTTTGGTATAGCATCCCAAGTGACAATTTTGGTTTTATGAGGGTTCTGTAGACCACGATTCAGACTTGTAGAATGCTATAAAACCTCTATAAAACTAGCAATGCTACTTGGGATACCACTCTTTTTGAACTGTCGATCCTTATTTGAAAATGCTTGACCAGATAACTTTCTTTTGAGCTCGTTCCATAAATTTTCCATGGGGTTGATGTCAGGAGATTGGCTAGGCCATGAAATAACCGACACTTTGTTTGCACGAAACCATTCCTTTACATACTTAGAAGTGTGTTTCGGATCGTTGTCTTGCTGAAAATGCCATATAAGAGGCATGTTCTCTTCTGCATAAGGGAGCATAACCTCCTCCATGATTTCTTGGTATTCAAATCTGGTCATGTTTTAAAATAAGCCCTACTCTATACCAAGAAAAACAGCCCCAAACCATGATGCTACCACCTCTATGCTTTACGGTATTTACCGTGTACCGCCCCGCGGATCGAACTCTTCAACGGGTGGTCTACGTCAGAATATAGTAAATGCCTTTTTTGATTTCATTTGACATGTGGAAGTTTTTGCTCAGGATTCTTGTTTAGGTAAGTGATTTAACAGGCTATAATATTCGTTTTATTGGTATTAAATAAGTGTAAAAGCAGGTAATTACGGAAAGTACTTAATTCAGATATCCCAAAATTCATCCGAGAGGGATCCCAAGAAAGCTAGTTGAGCCATGCGTTTTGCATAGAGCCGATATCGATTATGTGTGGTTTCATAAGTTTTATAGAATAACCTCTCTGACGCAACACTTGTTACCATTCTTGATAAATAGTCTCGAGGAATGGGGTTTTCATGGGGATAACACTACAGATTTTCTCTCATCATCGAAAAAGATCAACAGAACGTGGGAAAACAGGTTGATGCAAGAAATTTTGTTCATTCGGCCCATATGGCAATCCAGTTCTGATATAGCAGAGGACTGATGAACCTGAAATATGTCATAAGAAGTGAATGTTTGTACATATGTAGATTAATAACTTTCTTTACCATTTCGTCATGAATATCCCACAAGCCTCCGGTTGGTTTTGGTGGGGGGAAAGATGTGTGCAATCATCGTATACTCTTTTGGTTACATAGATCTGCTAAGACACAATTTTAACTGCCCGAGCGTGAGCTGAAGAGTACAGGTACAGGTCATTATTTAATTGCAAATGCAAATGCACTGAATTTTTCGTTTTTGGATCGAATGAAAAGGATCGATCCAGTCGATTTTTTTCGTGTTTGAGATCGATTCAAAAAATCGATTAATCGAACCAAAAGAATCGATCTTTTATGTTTCGATCCAAGATCGCCCATTGCTAGTCGTAACAGGAAGTTCGCTTGTACACTAAGGATAAAATTCTCCAGGTAGTGATACATGTCTGAACTGGCTTTGCAGAAGACAGCAACTTCATAGATAGCCAGGATATAAAGATATAGCTTAAACATATGAACTCTCGTGCTCGTCGAACGGCCTTATAGTCACCTAACAACTTTGCCGAAGACGGTTAGGTGGTCAGGATCTCAATATGTAGCTTAGCCTATACATGAAATTCACATTCACAGTAGAGCCGCGTAGTGAACCTAAAGCCTTGACCCCTGAACAACTTTACCGAAGGAAGTAATTTTTTATATGTCCGGGATCACGAGATATTCCATGTTGGAACCATGTTGAATTCCGTATGGTACACACTTAGAAATTCCTAATTTTACACGTGACGGAATCTATCTTTGACATAAAAAGATGAGACGTAAACAAACATGTCATGTAAAATTAAGTGCTCCGAGACTGAAAAGTTCGTTACTCGACGAAAAGTACGTTATATTGAGCTGAATTTCGCGTCTATTATGACGCAATTTTATGTCCAAATTGACGCTTGTATATGTCAATCTCAGAGCACCTAAATTTTCAGGAATTTTTCTAAGTGTGTACGTAAACTCCATTTGCTCGCTTCCCTGTGATTGCTGTAGCTAGTTCAATAAAGGAAACACTTTTAACAGCAATTTTTGGATCGAAAATGTTAGATTATTGAGAATTGAGAAACAAGAAGATGTGTAAAAAGTATGCCCAAAAATACAAACAAAATAAAGAACTTAATTATTCCTATTTTTGTTAATTCAGGCAAGAAAAATATTGATACACAATAGATCTATATGTGACAATCTCCCTTTTATATCTGCTTAAGTTGATAACATTTTCCCAGAAAAAAAAGAAAACAAAAACTCAACGACAAGCTTAGGTCTAGGTGTGAATCGACGTCCCACTAGCGGTCTCGCTCTTGCTCACGTAACACGGCACACAGCTGTCAAGAATGCTGCGAGAAAACGATCGCACATGATTTCCCACTTTCACTCTTTTTCACACATTTGTTTTTCCCTGATCGCCTCCTTGCTATCTTTTTCACTTTTTGGTTTCCTCTACCCGCCGTGCGTCGCGTCATCGTGGCACAGCACCCCGTTCCAACGTACCGAAGTTTGATCGCACTGTGGTACATTGAGAATTTACCGAAAATTGATACTCATAAACAAAAGAAGCCGTAATGCCCTATGTACTTGACGATGAAATTATCCCACATTATTTTGGAAAAATAAAATATGGCATGCACCCACTCCTTATTCCATGCTAATTTCAGATAAATCCATAATCCAACACATCCCATAGTGCCCACTAACCATCCCTCCGATCTAGATCTTGTCTGTTTTCCTCTCTCTATCTCCGTGTTACTTTCTCACTCGTGAAGATCATCTTGCCTGCGATCCTGCGCGATCGCAGAACTTCTTGGGCGGATTTCACCGTTGTCAGTGCTGCCGGGGAAACACTCGGAGGAAAATCGTTTTTCCCAATCCATCCAGATTTCGTTTTCTCTTTCTTTCACTTGAACCCGCGTGTCGCGTACCTACCAGTCTGCGGATCATTGAACGTTCACGCGGCATTTTCGGTCGGTCGGACGGTTTAGTTATTCTTGATAATTTTATTGTACGATCAACGGTTCGCGCCCGCAGTGCTTCTTAATGGACGCCCATCTTTACCCGCTAGGTAGTGAAAATCGGGTCGGAAGGGGGAAAATCTTCGCTACCGGTTGAAAGTTTAATTATTATTGTTCGGCCAGCGATAGTGTGTTTACTTGCTGATATATCGGTGCTTAGGCCTTCCCCAAGATCATCAAACGCCGGAGGCCCCTGGGATCCTCGTTTTTTATACTTTATGTTCTGGTCGTGCGCCATGGACCGCTCGAGTTTGAGGTGTGAAAATTTTCTGTGAAAGTGCGAGACAATTAGGTGTTGATCACTGGTAGCCGTGAAAAAAGTGCCTCTCACTAGCGGTGCCCTAGCTGTCCAATGATCCGTCGCAGCGCAGCTACTATAGTCAGGCCAACCCAAATGGTTTGTTTGGGTGCTTCCTAGTCGTGGATCAAAGCAAATAGTGTTGTTGGTTTTCAACGGTGCCAGAGAATAATCGCTTTGATAACAAAAATATAGCACCTCCCTCGAGTGTCAACGGAAAATGTGCTGAAAAGTGTTAAAGAGTGCGAAAATTTGTGACACGATTGTCGATTGATTTATTCCTGTGTTTCTATGAGCGTGTGTGTTTGTGGAAGAAGTGTACCACCATCAGCTAGCGCCACTTTCAATTGCCATGCATCACTTGGACTTTGGTGCTGTTCGGCATTCCGATGGTGTTGGCGGAAGCAGCAGTGTCCATGGTGGACCCAATATGGGAATCACATCACCATACGATGCTCTTCACGGTGTGGCCACCGGTTCCGCAGAAATGGTCGTTGACTTCCACCATCACTACGTGCCGACGGAGTACTGGAACGTGACACCGTACAAAAATGGCTCCACGCCGATGAAGGAAATGGAAGGTGAATTGACTGATATTTACGACGATAAGCATTTCTAGATAGAGCTGGAATTAGGGCGTAACAACTTTGACTTCTCTCGATGATTTCTAGAAAGCCAAGGCTCGCCCACTCAAATCAACGTCATCATCGGGTTGGGGAAGACTTCCCCTTCCCGTTGGTTATGTTGGTTGGCGTGGACGTGCCTTGAGTTTCGATAAATCATCGAGAGAAGTCATTGTTTACAAAAGCTGTTACGCCCTTATTCCAGCTCTATCAAGATTTGTCCTTTGATGAGTGGATCATAGTCTGGTTTATAAAGTGGACAGTATGGGATAGATGTACCAGTAGGGAGCTTCATTTAACAAATCTGTTTGCAATCATTGCTTTCACCCTGCAGTCCGATTCATAGGCTCAAGGTATAAAATATATACACTCAATTTCGTTCTTACGTTGTTTTGCAGGATGAGTACACAATTTTTAATACCACCTTAGTTTTCTTTGATTTTTTTGTGATTTTTTGGAACAAGTTGCATTAAGATTGGCTGAAAATTAAGGTCACACGAACAAAAATATAGGCATATGTATATATGTATATATATATATGCAAGGAAAACGTTCACTAGGAGGGCTGTTATAAGCAAAAGAGTTTGTTCCATTACTACGTGGGTCATGGCTTATGATGAACATAAATGGATCGTCATGTATCATACAAGTTTACACAATAGATCGCGTAAATGTATGAGACATGTCATGAGATTTTCCTTAATTTTATTCATCTTTGCAAGTTAGGAGCTGTTCATTAACTACCGTTCCGATTCAAATTTCGGACGATTCAAATTTCGGACACTTTCATTTTTAATTAAATATTACATCCAGTTAGAAACAAAGTAATAATGTTAGATGATCGTGGAGGGCACTAGTCTAAAAAATTTAAAATTTACAAGATATGTGGATCATATTCGACCGAGATAATCAACTTTTAAAAGTGTCCGAAATTCGAGTTTAAGTGTCCGAAATTTGAATCGGCACGGTACGTAGACGGTTTTTAAGGATTCTTGACCCTCCCCCCTGCTTAGACAATTTTCCATATTTTTTTTTTAAATTTGTATGGGCCGTGGATAATTGTTCTGTTCTAAACTGTTCTGTGTACATAGTGGTCCAGCATGGGAATTCAGACGGAATTGCAGTCCAACAGCTTATGCTGTAATATTTAAACGATTGGTGTCTTTGGTGAAGTTGTTGTGCTTGAAAAGTCCCTTCTTTGGGTGATTGTAGATATTAAGCTTGAGCTTGAGCTTGAGCTTGATTGACCGCCCACGGTTGCTACTCTGTTACTGCCAGATCAGCTGTAATTACACAGAGAACCAATAGACGATGCTTGGGACTAGCAATCATCCTCAATGTGTAACAACTGGTGATCTTAAATAAGACAATACCAGCGCCGGCCGCGCCCGAACATAGGTCAAGAAAGGAATGGGAAGGATTGTGTTGACATGACACTCGCTTTGATGGGCCGAGAACACCTCTGCACGTCCACGAGGAATCACTGGGATGTTGGATAAGAGGGTTGGGTTTGCAGCAGGATTCGTTTTGGTAAACGATAAGCTGAATTGATGTCCTAACGATCATATAACGCGAAGGAGCTTGGGACTAAACCCACGGTCTTCTGCTCAGTAAGCAAAAACGTTTGCCACTAGGCAGACGAGCAACTTTTTAATCACCGAGTTGCTGTTATTACCATGTAGTCATATTAACAAATAAAACGATTGACGAATCTTGAATGTGGATGGGCTTGAGATTAGACTCATGATGTTCTGCTCAGTAAGCAAAAACGGTTGCTCTAAGGCCACCGAGCCCCTCATATCACATAATACCGTTGCTCAAATTTTTGTATCCATTCAAACCCGGAACCAACGACAACAACGAGTTTCGCAAAATACACGATACACAAGCGATTTTACCATAAATCTCTTTGATATGTAAGGACCTGTGACCGCGTTTTTCTGCTCAGTAAGCAGGCCACTGTAACCGACGATCTTTCAAATCCGAAAACTAAAAACTACGAAAAAGTACTTAGGCCTTCATTAAGTTCCACTTTCACGCGACGTTCAATGACAGGGTCCTATCCAGGATTACATCTGAAAAATCCAAATCTGGCCAACGCCCACCTAAACCTGTTCTAATCCACCTGAAATGACTAACGAATGGAAGACTTTGACTACCCAGCCATGCAATAGTCTCATTCCGTGCCTTATGGCAACTTGATGATTCTATTGCGCTCATCTTTTGGCACCACCCAGGGGAGACTTGGTCCTGTACCCAATGCTTAACTTATCTCCATTCCACTCAACTACTCGCAATTTCTTGTGATATATTGGGTGGAATATTATTATATGAGACAATTCAATGCAGACGTCTTTCCAAATTTGGCAGATTGACAGGTAATCGGTGAGTTACCACGATAGTTGCTATTCAACAACTCGACAACGTCCCATCGTCAACGCCTGCTATGATAATTTCCCATTGCAGACGCCAACGAAATGACGTCATCGAGCTATCGATCAACTACCCTGGTTATCGCCTTGTACCTTATAGCACGATGCTAGGAGGCGAACCGGAAGAATCGATGAGCTACCTCTCCCCCTTTGGGTGATTGTAGATATTAAGGTGAACCTGAAAGTAATTGATATTCCAAAACTAATGTTTTTTAAATAAAGAGATATGGTGTTCAGCAAAGTTGTAGCTGAGGTCATTTCAAGCTACTTTGTGAATGAAACATTTGTTTCTTTGTCATAACTGTCTCATTTTAAAGTAATTTTTCAGAATAGCAGAATATAGCTTTTTAACTCTAAGTCATTCGTTTCAAATTTCTCGTTATAGTCGTTTTCAACAAACTTTTAGAATTTATTAAAATACAAATTTTTGCCCAGTAAAGCGAATTAATATCTCTTAAAGAGCATAAAATAAATTTGGTTTTAATTAACTCAATTTGAATAAAAATATAAGCAAAATTGTGAGATACCTTCTTTTTCAAACACGTATAAAATCAATTTGACTTTGTTCATTTTTTTTTTAAAGAGTTGCAGACATTTTTTCTGCAAACATGCATCTTATAACGCTTTTTTTATCAGTCAATATTTTATCGAACATCGCGTAATATCTTCCCTCGTTTAATTTTAAGCTTTAGACGGCATTTCGCTTAACTTAACATGAAATATCATTTTCATTTTCATTTTGCAGCGTTTGGTGGGGCAATGGGAGCGCAAGTCAATCCAAAGCCGAGGATAAAGGACGGGTAATGGCTGAATAGTCTATGCGGACCACTTGAACGCCATGGGAAAAGGAAGGGATTGAAGAGGCCGGTTATTGGGGGGTTTTGAGGAAATGACATATAGTGATGCAAAATGTAAAGAAACCGAAAATCCATCTCCCACTGATTCATCCTTTCACATATATACCAAATTGATATTTTAAAGCAATAATCAAAATAAACAGACAATACATGAAAAGGCTAGTTGCCAGTTGCTTTAAAGGCTAGTTGCTTCCCTAAGCGGACCCTCCGGATCCTAACTCTTCTGTTAACCAACTAAATGCTACTAGGCTGTCTAAATTTTCTTATTTAAATTCGTTTGATGATTATGATATCTCTAGTCTAATTTAATAAATAATTGAAATCTCTAATCTACCTACCATGCTTTATTAAGTACCTGCACTTGCAAATGTAATCTAAAATTTAACGTGTTTCAAGTTGTTTTTGACTTTGACCTATATTTAATATATATTAGTTCGTCCCAGGTGACACCTTCAAGTGACTAAAATGCTTCACTTTGAAGTTAGTTTCCTAGCTGATTTTTAAATTACATAGGGTATATGCTTCAACTACGCTCACACGTTTCCACTATGTTGCACCACAAAAAAACGTATGGTTATGTCACAATAGAAACACGCCACAGTGGAAATCCCGAGCCATAGTTCAAACACTTATCCCAAATCAAAATGAAGCACATATAAGATAAGTTGCAAAACCATGTACAAAAATGGTGTTTAACATTGTTCCCTGAGTAATACCTCAATGAAAACAACAACGAAAGCTTGTCACGCAAGTAGAAGGAGCACTGTTGGGCACTTTCTGAAATATTTCAATAGTATAATTCCCTTGCAAACCCAAATAAATCTATCTGCGTAAAAATAAATAAAATAAGAGTGATTTGCGGCAAAACCCGCCAGTATCGCACCCAACGTCAGTGCCTATACGTAAGCGTACTACAACGCGGCTTTCAAATAAAGGAGTAACAAGTGTGATACTATCACTTCAGGCTAGAACTTTGGTTCTCTTATGCAATGGTTCATCAGAGAGGGGAAGCTCAGTAATCCTCATCGCATGCTCATGACGCTATTCTGTTACGGCATGAGCCAACAATGCCGGACCTAAACCAACCGTATCCAACGCTCCACTATGAAGCATAAGATTAGGCCCGCCCACCAACGTCCAGGTTAAAAAACTAGCCAAGGGGAGGGCTTAACTTAACATGAAATATCGGGAAAATTTACACGCTATATATCGCAGGTCATTTAGAAGCTTATAGTAAAAGCTTTCATGAACATCTTCACACATTAGAAAAGATCTATCCAATGTAGAGAAAAGTGATATTGAATTAATTTTTGATTTTCACAAGAATCGGCAACTGTTTGGTTCTATTACCTGTATCTTGGTAAGTATATGGTTTAGAGAACTGAATTTCTGAGCTTTTCTCTGTTGAGTAGTCTATGGACAAACACAAATCACGAATCGGAGAAAGTCGGTATTCTTCTTATTGGCCATCTGAAGTGCACTGTGCAGTGATTGAAAATGTCATTTTCATGAGCTTAATAGTTAGCGTCTTAATACGACATTTTTCAGTTATGATGTGATTGATCTTTTTTGGTATGCTATTGCGCTTCTTTTAAAGATTTGATAGCAATGATTAATATATCATATAAAGTCTGGATCGCGCAAAAATTGGTCAACTTCATTAAAAAAAACCTGAAATGCTGCATTTGGAAGTTGAGTGTATATACAATGGTTGCTATGATGAGTTTTCACCATTTGCTCTCCAGTTTTCAAAATGACGTCCAAGCAAAAGGAGCAGCGTGTAAAAATTTTACTCGCGCAGCAAGAGAATCCGACGTTCTCACACGAAACTTATGTGAAGGCGGATTTCAAGCAGCTTCTGGGACAGGAGTTTTATACCGCATCAGAAAGAGGGAAGATGGCTGAAGTTTTCAAAACCATCAAACTATCGAAGTTCCTGAAAAAATATTTCGTCTGGCAGGCCATATGCACGTGTGGTCTAAAAAGTGGCATTTTCATTACTACGGGAACCATCAATCAAGACATCTACGTCCAGGAGTGCCTGCAAAAGTGGCTGCTACCATTTCTAAAGCAACATAATAGACCTGTTCTGTTCTGGCCGGACTTGGCGAGCTGCCACTTTGGGAAAAGGCAATCGAGTGGTACGATGCGAACAACGTGGTTGTGGTACCCAAAGACCACAACCCTCCCAACAGCCCAGAACTCCGCCCTATCGAACGGTATTGGGCCTTAGTCAAACGGAATCTCAAAAAACTAATAAATCCATGGAAAACGAGCAGCAGTTTAAATCTAACTGGCGTTCGGTGGCGAATAAAGTCGATGAGATCACTGTGCAAAATTTAATGGAAGGGGTTAAGCGGAAGGCACAGCAGTTCGAATTTGGCAAACCAAAAAAATAAACGAACATTGTTTCGTTTAAATATATGAATTGAATTACCAAAAGAAAAATAAGAAGATTTTTGCGACACGAATTTTGACTGAAAGAAACGATTTTTTGTCGACCAATTTTTACGCGTTCCAGTCTTTATCATATCATATCATATGCGATTGTCGTGGGTGGCTATATAATGGTTTTGCAGAAACGTGTGTGTTGACGCAGAATGAAAAAAAACACTTGGGATTAGTGATTTTCCCCACACAAAAATAAAATCTACAAAACAAGTATCGCATTATACACCTTACAATCGCAGGGGAAGGGAGGGAATGTTAATCCAACATCACATAAGAAGGAGCAGGGAACACATACTACCTTCATAGATGTCACAGGAAGGGAAGAGTTGTGTTAGTGGGAGGGTGAATGACTAGGAAACTCTATTCGTCAATATAGAGCATTTGATAAATCAGTAATAAAAATGAAATATAAATAGATACAATGAAAGATCTCACCCGAATGGCCTAGTGACTTTGCAGCGTTTAGATTCTTTATTAATCATTAATTAATCCGAAAGCTATTAAGTAAAATGGGTCATTAGGACGAACTTTGAACTTAGTAGTTCTTGGAACGTTCTTCTTTCTTCTTCTTCGCATTTCAAGCTTTTTGCATATCGCATATTAGCTTATTGCGTGCTCTCAACTTAGTGTTCTAGATGTACTTCCACCGTTATTAATTGAGAGCTTTCGATGCCTGTACCATTTTTGCATTAGTATAATTGTGTGGCAAGTACAATTATACCCTATGCCCAGGGAAATCGAAAAATTTCCAACCCGAAAAATTCCTAGACAGGACTGGGATCAGAAACCAGCCGCCTCCAGCATGATCTTACTTTGTAGCTGCGCCTTTTCCGACTGAGCTAAGGGAAGCCCCATTTTAAAGTTTAAATAGCTAATGGATATTTTTGGTTGCTATTGAAAATTAAGTCGATTTCTGAATTTATGTATGGGCCCAAATTCGGGACACTTAGGCCGACATTACCTGCATTTCCCCTTTCTTCGTAATTATTAGGAAAATCGAGAAAGTTTGTATACAGCCTACACGGCCAATCAGAACGACTCACCAACTGAATTCAATTGACTCAAAGCATTTTCTTTTTACTAGCAATTTGCACCTAGCTTCGTATTATGTATTAATACTACGGACTCATATTCATTCTACAATGTAATTGTCTAGAGGACTGTCATTTTCCTGGGACTGATTATAGGAAGTAAACACAACACAGTTTTGAACTATTTTTAGTCTTTAAATTATAATGCTTTACAGTGCATCAATACGAAATACGTTGCAACAATTTAGTACACCCAACCTTCTAAGTACTTGAAAGTGATTTTATTATAAATTGATTGAAACTGGCTTTCTTATTATATAGGATTTATTACGTCGCTAGTGGAACATTGCGCTGTCCCTCAACTTAGTGCTCTAGATGCACTACCAGAGTTGTTATTTTTGTAAGGCAGTGATTGTACTCATACTCGATGTCCAAGGGAGATACGAAATGTTTCATCCCGAAAAGTTCCCCGACCGGAGCAGGATATCTCACTGATCATCCAATATATTTTTTTCGTCCCAGCATTTTTTTTTAAAGACAGAAGCTTACTTTTAAAATCATGCAAACGCAATCTTGAAGTGTTCCTTGTGTTCTTTATAAAATGACACTGTGCGACAAACACGAATTAGGGCAGGAAAATTCAACCATGTTGGAATACATATACTGGTCACTTGAGGCTAAGTCTGGAATATACTTCTCTAACACGTCACGTCATAGACAAACTGATATAATACTGTGAATATGGCTGTAAAACATCGTCCAAAAGCACTATTACTATCTGTTGACTACACTTTGCAAGGCACTGTGCTTAAAAAAATGGTGCGGCTGGTGACAAAACTACAAATTTCCAAAAAATAAAATGTTGCAGATATTTTGAAGCGAAGGATGATCGAAAAGACATGTAAGTATATTTGAACATATACATTAGACTGATGCAAAATTTGACATTTTCGCTCCACAGTGTTTAAATGGTTTCAAATCGAGTCCTGCTTAGCCTCCCAAAGTTATAACTTATTTGGTTAGAAACAGACTTCGCACAAGCCATTTGAAGTTTACATGTAAATTACTATGGGAAATCTCAACTTTTTGTTCATTACCTTCTAGTCTTTTCCATATTGTGCTGCGAAACAGTTCGATAGCCATTCTTAGAGAAAATTTTCTCAGCTACAACTTTGCTGAAGATCGTTTCTATGTAAAACGAGACAGGAAAAAGTTATTAATTATTTAAGAGATTGGTAAACTTATGACATGATCAAGCAGCTGCTCTGTAGGCAACACTGTATTTTGCAGTGTGACATAGTAGCCATGATTTTTGTGTCCTATTCAACGCCCCTGAAACACCAATGTTGCCTGCTGAGCAGTTGATTGAGCATGATCATAAGACATCAGCGCATTGAACCATTGATAACTTTCGATTCTTGCATTTAATCAAAAAGTGGTCTTCGGCAAAGTTGTAGCTGGGAAGATTTTCTACAAGTACAGTTGAAAGTTTTTGAAGCAGACCGATATGGCGAATTATAAGATAGACATGAACATAAATCTTGGTTTTACCATAGTAATTCTCATACAAACATTAAATGGTTTGTGCCATCTCAGTTTCTCACCAAATGGGTTCAAATTTTGAGAGGTTAGTCAGGATCCGATTTGGAATCGTTTTAGTATTATGGAGCGAAAAAGTCAAATTTTGCATCAGTCTAATATACATAGACACACATGTCCTTTCGATTATGCATGCTTCGCTTCTCAATATCTTCTTATTATTTCCAACACCTAATTGCATGACTTTCAGTGGTTAACTTTATAAACAAACAATTAAACTAATAGTTGAGTGAAGATAATCATTATTTGGGGCATTTTGTCTGTCTGCAGTAAATCAAAAACATATATCCACAAGTAAAGCCGTTGGTCCCCGTCCATGTGTGTTGATTGATGTGATATCATACGCAGGTGAGGAAGCTACCTCCGTACACATACGATTGTCGTCAATGGATGGCAATCGATGTCTGTTGGTGATTGACACTAATTTGCGGAACAGAGACCGACGTCATCCACAAAACATTCCATTCATGTTTCTAGATGGAAAATTATTCTTAAAATTTGGTAACACTGTCAACAATTTATTCTTTATTTTATGTTTTTCTTGCTTCAAAAAACATTTGACATTGTAGGCGAGCAAAATGAGTTCTTTTACTTAGAAGAGTAGGCGAAAATAAAATTGAAAAGAATAGTGTTTCTCATCATTTTTAGCAATGCTGTATCTCTGGAAATATACAAATAACCTTTTGCTGATAAATGTTTTTATATGTAAAAAAGGATGAGGAACACGGTGGTGCAGTCGGAATAGAAATCTTGATATACTCATTCTGAGAAAATTCAATTTTAAGTTTTTAAACGCAAATATAAAATATTTGGAAATAATGTACAAAAATAGTAATTTCATATTAAGATTCCTCGTCTAATTTTCTTCTTCGGTCACTTGGCACGAAATGACGCTTAGTTTAAAGACTGGAACGAGCAAAAATTGGTCAACGAAAAAATCGTTTCCTTCAGTCAAAATTCATATCACAAAATTCTTCTTATTTTTCTTTTGGTAGTTCAATTCATATATGTAAAGGAAAAATGTTCGTTTATTCTTTTTGTTTGCTGTGCCTTCCGCTTACCCCTCCATTAAATTTTGCACAGTGGTCTCATTGACCTTATTCCCCGCCGAACGCTAGTTATATTTAAACTGCTGCTCGTTTTCCATGGATTTATAAGTTTTTTTTTTTTTTTTTTGAGATTCTGTTTGACCAAGGCCAATACCATTCGATAGGGCGGAGTTCTGGGCTATTGAGAGGGTTGTGGTCTTTAGGTACCACAACCACGTTGTTCGCATCGTACCACTCGACTGCCTTTTTCCCATAGTGGCAGCTCGCCAAGTCCGGCCAGAACAGAACAGGTCTATTATGTTGCTTTAAGAATAGTAGCAGCCACTTTTCCAGACACTCCTGGACGTAGATGTCTTGATTGATGGTTCCCGTAGTAATGAAAATGCTGCTTTTTAGACCACACGTGCATATGGCCTGCCAGACGAAATATTTTTTCGGGAACTTCGATAGTTTGATGGTTTTGAAACTTTCAGCCACATTCCCTTTTCGAGAAGCGGTATAAAACTCCTGTCCCAGAAGCTGCTTGAAATCCGCCTTCACATAAGTTTCGTCGTCCATAACGACACAGTCGAACTTTTTGAACGGAATCGTATACAGCTTTCGGGACCGCTGCTTTGCCGACGTGTTTTGTTTGTAATCTCGGTTCGCCATCTTCACCTTCTTAAACGTCAACAACCCGGCTCGTTTCTTGGCCCACTGCACAGTAGTATGGGAGACATTGAGCTTGCCAGCGACGTCCCGGATGAAGAGGTTAGGATTTCGCTTATATTTCTTCGCACAATTTCTTTGTCAACGGTGCCACGTCTGGATTACGATTGCCTTCCTGGCGGTTGAAAGACGCTCTCCGAACACTTTCAAAACATTTGTCACGGTCGATTTGGCCACATCCAGCAATTTTGCCAACTTGGCGTTGTGAGAACGTCGGATTATCTTGCTGCGCGAGCAAAATGTTGACACGCTGCTCCTCTTGCTTGGACGTCATTTTGAAAACTGGACAGCAAACGGTGAAAACTTATCATAGCAACCATTGTATATACACTAGGGTGGCCCAAAATAGCATTTTGTCAGGAAACCTGGGGACTCACCCTCCACATGATAGCTTAGGGCGTCAGACGTCAAACGTTTGTATGACGGCAACTCTGGGAAATGTTGCTTCGAGTTGCTAATTTGAGTTTTATGAAAAAAGTCGCTTTTTCTTAACTTATTTCAAAAAATATTTGTAATTCTTTCAAATCTAGTGAAACCTAACCCATTCAAATTTTTTACAAATTCTTTAGGGTCCAAACTATAAGAAAAAAATTGTCACGAGTTGTTTTATGTCTGATTTTGAAGTTACAATTTTCTTAATTCTCCAAAACAATGGTTTTTTTTTTGGTACTTAATGGCATTTAAACATAACGCTAGTATCAATCTTATAAGATAGAATTTTATCAAGAACAACTTTGCTGAAGACAGTTTGGCCCTATCTTAAAACCTCGCTGAGATATTAACGATTCTTGATCTAATTTTTCAAAAATAAGCCAGGCATGCAATTCGTACATTCAAAAAGCATTTGCTAGTACAGGTTTGAACGGTATTTTGTGTGTGCCAAAAATATAGTCTGAAATTATTCAGGTTTATCGGTAAAAAAAGAGATCAACTTCCCCCCGTTTTACGGTACACAGTATTGGTCTAGCGAGCTTTTAATGTAACTGTTGATTTTTCTGGGTCCACTTCACCCCGCATGGCACACGAATTCCTTATGTGCTTTTGGTTATATCGGCAGTAGAATAAAGCGAAATTAGTTCAAAAATTATTCCGATTTTAAAGATCTGTATTTATTTGAATAGTGGAAAATTTTCCTAGTTTTTGCGTCTCGATTGTGGGCTTTGCAATAACCCAGTCACTAAACGTACTACATCCCATGCTGAAGGTACACACTTAGTTTTTTCTACCGAGCTCGGCTGTGCAAATCTCGGCAAAAAAAGTTTTACTGAGCTCTTAGTAAACATTTAATTTGTTTGCTGAGATTCAGCTAGCATTATCCGAGACTCAGCATTAAAATGTCACTTTTGCTGAAATCTCAGTGAAACTTATTTTTGCCGAGATTTGCACAGTCGAGATCTGTAGAAAAAAAACTAAACGTGTTCGACTCCCATGGAGATTTTCGGGAAGATTTGGAAATTTGCATAAAAATAGAAAACCCTAGTCGATAGAAACCTGTTTCAGCAGGGCCAGTCCATAGGTAGGGTCCCGGTGTGCTTCTCCCTGGCGTCGGTAGCATTGGTACTCAGTACGGAAAAAAAGATCAACGGAAAACAAATCAATGGTAAAAAGGACCAGTTTCATTTAATGAACTAATCAAAACCTATCGAATCGAAAATTTACGAATGTATCACAACATCAATTAAGATAAATTACTGATCGCAGTAGTTATGTCCCGATCAGAATAAGATTATGTTATTTATAACCGGTTCCTTTTCGCTTGAGCGTCTATCGAGAACGTAAGGCTATTGCCAATTCATAGAAAAATAGCATTTGGCGTCAGATTATCAGCTTTAATAGCATGCTGTGGCTGTAGGTTGTATTGAATTATTATCCCTGAAACGGAAATACCTACACAACGAGAAACCCTACTTAAAAACATTGACTTCTTATTTTTAACAGCAATGTGCTCCGATTCTGTGAATCTTCTGCAAAATCTAGAAATTGCACGACTCGATAGCAGTTAGAAGAACAGGATCACATAAAACCAGTTGACAAACGATTGCACCCAAAACACGTAAAAAAATCATCAAACGTTTTTCACAGTTCGTAAAGTTTAACGTTTATTGAGCCGCGTGCGTACTTTTCAACGCTCTTACATCTTTATAGCGTCTGTCTGCAGTAATGTTGCTCCGATGGGTTCAACTGTTGCATTGTGATGTTTTTAGCCGCATTTAAGGCATAGGTTTGTTGAGAACAGTTCGTTGCATGGCCGTATTTTAAAAAGCTGATCATCGTATTTGCAGTTTCTAAAATGCTGAAAAAATATTTTGCAATGTTGCTTCCCAATAAGCAAAACTAGAATGTTGAATTTAAAAATCTGATTTACGTTACGGCACTACTGCAGGCCAAACCGTAACCTAAATATAATCGAGTATGAAGATTACTTCTGAACCTGTAACATCCAATATTGTATCAGCTGGACAATCAATTAGGGATTTCAAACAGCGTCTAATTAATGATTGTTTGTATCTAAATCGCAGTCCTTCTCAACGGCCTTTCCAATGAATTCTTGCCCGTATGCTGGATCAACTATTTTATTTGGTGAAGAATAACTCCTGCCATCAGTGTCTCCCTTCCTTTCTCTGTGTCTCGGCGATGCCACTATAGAAGGTACATGTGCTCTGCGGGCTGCGCTACTGAACGACCCGATGACTGTTTATTTTAGTGAAAGACTTCAAGATATACAAAGTGTGAGAGCCAACAACGGCAGACAAGACAAAATCCCGCGAGAATGAACAGAATGAGAAAAAAGAGTCAGTCAGAAGCCAATCCTCTAATTACAACATAAATATTTGCCCGAGACATGACATTGTAAATTATGAGCCTTCTCGACGGTAAGTAGACGAGTGTGTGGCCAAAACAGAAATTTGAACGAGACCTGCTTTTACATATGGGTGACCGTCGAGTCGATAGAGATTACCTAGAGTTTAAGCGTGTTCGGGTTGGGTGGGTGTTGTTCTGGCTGTGATGATATCGACATACTTGAGATGCCCTGGTGGCAGCAACGCAGATCACAGCGTGACTACTCACGTAAGTGGGAAAATTCAGGTCTGGTGTGATGAAGAAAACGTAAACACTAGAGCTATGCTCAACCCGTTATCGACTGTAAAAGTTGGCAGGATTCCTGGAAAAGTTTGGAAATCCGCTGACATACAACGATGTATCAATCTATTCTTGGATTTATTTTGCTCTAGCAATCTGCACGCCTTCGCCACGGTAAAGATCTGGAATTTGTCAAATAATCACGCTTCCTGCATAATAAATGTCTTATGTTTGTTTGCGCAATTGAGGAAATACAAAACAGTGTTATTGGATCAATGTTGATTTAATTAGAAAGCAAAACAAGCATCCAGGGGATAATAATTTGCTCTCGGCGTTGAAAGTTCAACGCAACAAACGTTATGGAAATTTACCAAAAACTGATCGTTGATTATAAAGGGGCATATCTGGCACTCGATTGTCAGAAGTGCACTGAAAATAAGATTTACTGTATGTAATGTTTGATCCACGTATCGACGCAATTTGCTATAATATAGTATTATGTCTGGTTATCGTACCATGGACGAAAGCATTTCGTGCGAACGTACCTCTAGTGTTGAATTTCAGAAATTTATTGAAAGAATATTTTGGCCCTCCGTATTATCGACGAGGGCAAAATCATACAAATATCAATCCCTTTATCACTGTACATATTAAGCGGCCTCCGTGCTAAGTAATTGTCCATCCATTGAAACTTCACTTCCAATCATCACATCACCGCCATCAGCAACAGGAGCAACAGAAATGTGAATGAGCGAGAAAGCGAGAAGAGTAGCAGTCTGCTGTTCTGCACGAAATTCAGTTTGTGTATTATTCGAATAATGCGTAACATTAGCATTGTGTCAAAAGTTTTTTTTTCTTTGATTTGTTTTCCGTCGATCTTGTTTTCCGAACTGAGTACCAATGCTACCGACGCCAGGGAGACAGCTCCCACACCTGGACCCTACCTAACGACGCATCAACTCATGAACCGGGTACCAATGGCTTTACTTCCGTTCCGAAGGAATTCATGATCAGAGATTTTATGCCTCAGAAAATCCCGGTGGCACCGACTGGGATTGAAAAATATGTTTTATCTACGAAACGGGCGTAAGAGAATAATGCCTTGTTCAGACTACAGAGTTATAATATGTTATAGCGCTACCTTGATGGTGGTTTCTGTGTTGAAATTATTTGACAATCGTTATAACATGTTATAAATCTGTAGTCTGAACGTAGTTTAAACGAAAAAAAAAAATCAGTTTAAGTGCTACAGAGCACCCAACTAACAATTTTCGCAATGTAAACGCTTTACTCATTTCATTTATACAGCCTCAAGCAGTATTCAAATGTTATACAATATGAGGAAACCTTTACTCAACCTCTATACAAGAAAACACGTAAACAATGAGCGCTGAGTAGAGGCTTTATAATAGTGCACATGAATTACTTTTCTCGACTAGTTAATTCAGTTTTGTAAAGAAGCAGAGTAAAAGCTGTAAAACTGCACACGTCTATTTTTTATTTTTTATTTTTTTTTTATATATCTTTATTAAGGAGACTTTCAGCCGTTGGCTGGCTCGTCTCCGACGCACACGTCTAAAAATAAACCAAGTTGACTGTACAATAGCTTCCAAAGTAGCGCTAACACAGTTTATTAGTTGAGTACAGGTTGTTTAGTTGTTGAAAAAGCACTTTTGATGTTTATTTTATTCATCATGAATGGTTGGTTGTGTAGAAACCATCAAATAAGTAATATATTCGCTGTACACACTTAGATTATTTTACCGAAATCTGTGAAATTTTACCGAAATCTCAACAGCTGAACGTTTGGTAAACAGTTCGGTGATTTTTCACAGATTTCCTGTAATTTTTCACAGATATTCAGTGAAAAATTACAGGATATTTGTGAAAAATCACTGAACTGTTTACCGAACGTTCAACTGTTGAAATTTCGGTAAAATTTCACAGATTTCGGTGAAATAATCTTAGTGTGTAGGGTAGAGCGCTACTTCGCCGTAATCGCCCATTTCCGTTCTATCGATCAGAAAAGATCAATAATATCAATGATTTCGCTGTGCACAAATCAATAATAGGTTGGTTCCGATGCGTTAGTTCATTAACTACAACATAAATCCTGTTAGAGCACATTCTATGCATATTTACGCTCATTGTTCTCAAAAAAAAAGAAGCGCTTCTAGCGAATCCTCTTTTTCTACGTTTATCCGTAGGATGAAGAAAATATAATGGCGTTTCAATGCGTTTGGACGGAATTGAAACTCGTAGGACGAATTTAGAATCAAGAAGCAGTATTAGATTTTAAACAATATATCAACAATTTGTGACTCTTTATCAAATCCAACGGTACGTATGGAAAGGTGAATAAATGTAGGAGTCAGCTTTGTCAGAAATATTCCATTTTTTTTGTTTAAACTCGTTCAGAAAAGAGAGGTAAAGCGCGGGTTGTGCTTAGTAGGCGTTTATTGGCTGATGTTACTTAGTGCGACTGACGAATTTAAAAATGGTTGTGAAAAGGTGAGTAAACGCTCTTCAAAACTATTTGGCTAGCTTTTGCTTGTAGCTGTATCTGTAGCTTTGTTTCAGCTACTTTACACCACAACGTTGGAAAAGGCTTATAAAGCTGAAAATGTTAGTTGGGCACCTAGCACGATGTTAAAAATAAAACTAGCACTGTCGAGTTCAAACTACCTATACTAACCAGAATGAAATGAGTTTTCATATAGATCACTGCACGAAACCTAACCTACATCACCTCCCTCCCACAAACTTTGACAGTTCTGCCAGATTTGTTTTGCCTCCCTTTCGTTGCTATCTCTTTTCTCTTATGGAGAATGACGAGAGTGGAGGGTTCTGTAGTCCATTATGTAGACATATAGAATGCTCTAAGACCTCGATTCATTTTTTTAAATCAGTACTATACTCGGCGCTGCAATAATGTAAATTACGAAATCATCAGAGTAGTTCCAAGAATATCAAAAAAGTCCAGACAAACATAAAAATTTAAGATCATTTAGGGTAGTCTCCGATATTCTTAGGGCAATTCAATGGTCTTAAGGAAAATTCCGAGAACTTTGTAGAAGATCAAAAAGGTCCAGGGCAGTTCCATTTACTTCAGGGCAATTATAGGAACTTTACTGAACTGAAACATTCAGTTGAGTTCAAAGATCTTAAGGTAAAAACACGTCAATTAAGCCAGTTTTGAGAACCCAGGGGTGTTCCACGATTATTTGGAAATTTGCCAGAGAAATTTCGAGAACTTCATGTAAATGTCTAGTACTTTAAGGCATAGTTGAAGATACTTATTTCAAATAACAGACTAAAGTGGTAATTTTTATACAATAGATGAGGAGGAGATGAAAGTATAGAATTGATAGTTCCTTTTAGAGTACGGCAGTGTGAATATTGCATATAGAGAGTAGACAGTGAGCTAGGACAACTTTTGAGGAAGGTACAAATCGGTTTTATCATCTCTCTTTACCAAACTCCCCCAACAATAGCTGCAATTTCCAAACCTACGACTGGATGCCTTCCTTCAAATAACAACTGTAGTGCGGTAAAAAACGGTAGAACTGTTTCAAACACATCGTTAGTACTTGAGCGGTCGACGATCATCTCTTTTTGCCAGTGGTGGCAGGGAGGGGGACACCCCTCACCATCTCTCTGCAAAGGAGGAGTTTGGTAAAGAGATGATAAAACCGATTTGTACCTTCCTAAAAGTTGTCCTAGCTCGATGTCTACTCTCTATATGCAATTTTCACACTGCCGTACTCTAAACGGAACTATCAATTCTATACTTTCATCTCCTCCTCATCTATCGTATAAAAATTACCACTTTAGTCTGTTATTTGAAATAAGCATTTTCAACTATGTAAATCGTTGACTTCACGCAGAAATAATACTAAACATATATAGTCAAAGTACTTTAAGGCAGTTCCTTTAAATTCAGGAAAAGCGAGAACCTTCAAGTAGTTCAAAAAATTAAAGATAATCTAGAGAACATCAACATCTAGATTATAGATAATCTAGAGAAACTTATGAAACTTATGAGAAATTCATGAACCTGCAGAAAACGTCGGGAAGTTTAGAGAGCATTATACCAGTTTTATAAATTTCAGTGCTATTCCAGGAACACCAACAGAAAACTAGCCCGATTTTCAGGAATGATTAGAGAACTTCGGAGTGATTCACGAAATTTGTATAAGCTTTACAGAAGCTCCGACGAATAAAAGGAAATATCGAGGATTTCAAAAAAAATGTCACGAAAAGTCTACGGGATAATAAAGTAACTTCCGTAATATTTCTAGCTCTTCAGCGAAGTTTTGAGAACTTCAAGGTGGTTGCATCAAGTATAGGGAAACAGCAGGTGCTTTTAAAAAGAACTTAAGTGATATTCAGAGAACTACACGAAAGTCAAGAAATCAGTCAGAGTACAGTCAAGAAAGCTCCGATATCATCAATCATCAACAACGTTCCGGTTCAGTGGTTGGTATCCCAAGTAACAATTTTGATTTTATGATGGTTCTCTAGACCATGATTTAGACTTATAGCATGCTTTTAAACCTCGATAATGCTTGCAATGTTACTTGAGATCTTCATCAGGGCTAGTTTTAGTTTAAGGTCGTTTATGCGCTGGACGACCGGTTGTATGTTCCTGTTGTTGGAAGAAGATTCTCATTTATCCCGTGAATGCATGTGGTCGATGTTGCCCACGGATTCACCTAAACCGTTTTTGGCCCTTCATACAATTGCACGTTGAGTACAATTAGAGGTTAATAAACTTGATCAAGTCGAACAGTGACGATAGTCCACAGTCTACCGACAGTTGTATAGCTACAGTGAGTGGTAGTTCCATATCATCATCATCATCATCATCAAAGATTTATGTGCTGGACGAAAGACGGAACAATGTTACATCCCCTGTAGAATTCAAACAAATTCATCCCCTGTAGAATTCAATCAGGTTTTGCTGGAAAATCAGTTGTCTGAAATATTTTACTGAATGTTCCAGTAAATTGTAACAAATGTCAAATTGAGGCGTGTCAGGCAGTTTAGTTGGTAAATTACTGGTTCGCTGTTTTGAGTATTTTGCAGTACAAGAAGCGTTCGGTTTGCGAATTATCATTGGGATGACGTAAATTTTACTGGAATTGTGGAGTAAGTATTCTATACGTTGTCAACGTACTTGAAATGCTCACTTCTTTTCATATTTGCAGTCCTTTCACCCTGAAAACTCACCCATTGAGCACCATCAAAAGTACGTCAAAAAGACTTTATTTTTTCCTTTGATTCAAAATTCTAATCAATTTGAACATGTAAACATGACTGATTTGACAGTTGAGTGCTGTCAAATTGGCACTAGATCAATTTGCTGGTTGTCCAGCAAAAACGCTTTGCTGGATGGATTGCTGGACTTTCTGCTCGACAAAATCCAGCAAAATATTGCGGGTTTTCAGCGTAGTCTATTATAAAAAATCGACCCCCATTTCAGTGATTTCAAGTGGTATAGAAGGACATCGATCTGTCAAATTGATTATATCAGCTGTTAAATGAGAAATGGATTCAAGGGGATAAACAATTCAATTCAAATCATAAAATGGTTTATAATTCTTCTTCTTCTTAGCACTTCTGAACTAATGTTTTTGTATTTTCTTAACTAATGACGTCCTTTATTTTTAATTATAGTGCTAGCATTCACAAATTCATCACCTTGCTTCACACAGCAAAAAGTATATCAACGTTTGAATTAAAAAAAGTAGACATTTTTGCCGATATTAAACCTGAAAAATCATTTTAAGCTACCATATGTTAACTGTTTACAGCCCAATTTTGAAAGTGATAAGTATTGTTTTTTTGTAATTATTGCCGAAAAGTAGGGAACTTCACGCGAATACATGTTTAATTCTTCAAACTATAAATTTTCACTGGACCAAAGCTGGTAAATATCACGGCCGTCATGTGACAATGACAAAACAGGTCCTCAACACTATCCCGAGACGAAACGACTGATCATTAGCTTTCTTGTCATTTTCCAATGATCAAGCACTCATGAAAATTATTCTTCTGCGGTTTTGACATGAACATTTTGAACTGATTTAGATGAATTTAAACAAGTAACCTACACACTACGAAAATGTCATTTAAATTTAGGTTCCCTGAGACCGACACATGTAAGTGGCCCTTTTGACATAAGAATCAGTTGAAAGAAACAAGAAAATCAATTCAATGAAACGTTCTCTTCGTCGATTTGCTAATGTTTCGGTTTGAGAACACTTAATTTTACATGAAATGTTTGGTTACGTTCCATGATTTACGTCCAATATGGATTACGTCTCGTGTGAAACTAGTTATTTCTTAGTGTGTATGTAATGTGAATGAAAATATTTTTAAGATTTCCTCGGTACAAGTAACTTTAATAGCAATACATGAGCAAGTAATCACGATGATCACAACACTGTCACGTTCTGTCATGACAAAAAAATCGTTGAGATTTTGAAAAAAAATCTCTGTCATCGTGTTCTTATCCGAGGATAGTAAATATCGCGAGAGATCTTTCATTGAAAATGACATTTGCCAGCCTTGTCACGTGTACATTTTTTTTCAGTTTTCTGTCTCTGTGGTAAACTCACCAATTTCATCAAACTTTTATTTCATATGATTTCGTAGGTGTAAAAGTACCATGCGGAAACTATGCAGTGTTTTAAGCTGACCTTGCATCGTTCCATTCGCAAGAATTTTGCAAGCATGACGATAAATGAAATCGAGCGCTTATCGATACCTGTAATACCCAAGGTTTCAACCCTCCCTACATACTAAATTCAGATCACCGAATTCGGCACTGAGTTTTTGAACAGCTGAAAAAGCCGGTCAAATTTCAAATGACAGTTACATGTAAGACATCAATAAAATCGACAAATTTTATTTTTTATCCAAATGGGGTTAGCTGAACAAAGTCTGTAAAAGTTGATTTTTTTTTAAATCTTTATTATAGTTTAAATTAAATTATCTATTTTTTTTTAATTTTGTGAACAGTTCCGTACTTGAAAAATTAGTCGAGGCCTGTATCAGTGTGTACGTTTCTCAACTGAGGCTAATTGAAAGTTTCTGCTCAAATCCCAACCCAAAGATCTACTCCAATTACTTTGTAACAAAAATCGTGCAAAGATCGATCGAAATGGCTAAGGAGGGGCTAAGCAACAATAAGCACGTTTTACAAACGAAAGTACTCGTTTGGTTCTATTTTACGTATTTTTTTCTAGCTTTTTACGCTGCTTTTACTGCATTTGTTTATTGTTGTGGCCATAAAAATTACATGAGATTTTCGACATGATTGAAGTGCATCCTCTTGGATGTAATATTAAAATTTATTTTTTGCTGTTTAGGCAATATTGCTGGTTGAAAATGCTCTTGATTGGCTTCTGACCAACTTGAACATACTAGTTTAAAAATCCTTTCAAAAGGTACGATGATGGAGGTAAGAGATTAGATAAAGTCCGCTAGATTATATGCACAGATTGTCAGATGCTTATGGGATGTTACCATTGGAGTAAAGATTTGCAGAGTTGCCGTAATAACCAATGCTTACTGAGCATTGACTTTTTCGCTCCACAGTGCTTAAATGGTTTCAAATCGGGTCGTGATTAGCCTCCCAAAGTTACAACTCATTTGGTTAGAAACAGGCTTCGCACAAGCCATTTGAAGTTTAAATGTAAATTACTATGGGAAATCTCAACTTTTTGTTCATTGCCTTCTAGTCTTTTTTTCCATATTGAGCTGCGAAACAGTTCGATAGCCATTCTTATAGAAATTTTTTTCAGCTACAACTTTGCTGAAAATCGTTTCTATGTAAAACGAGACAGGCAAAAGTTATTAATTATTTAAGAGATTGGTAAACTTATGTCATGATCAAGCAGCTGCTCTGTAGGCAACACTGTATTTTGCAGTGTGACATAGTAGACATGATTTTTGTGTCCTATTCAATGCCCCAGAAACACCAATGTTGCCTGCTGAGCAGTTGATTGAGCATGATCATAAGACATCAGCGCATTGAACCATTGATAACTTTCGATCCTTGCATTTAATCAGCATAGTTGTAGCTGGGAAAATTTCCTACAAGTACAGTTGAAAGTTTTTGAAGCAGACCGATATGGTGAATTATTAGATAGACATGAACAAAAATCTTGGTTTTACCTTAGTAATTCCCATACAAACTTCAAATGGTTTGTGCCATCTCAGTTTCTCACCAAATGGATTCAAATTTTGAGAGGTTAGTCAGGATCCAATTTGGAATCGTTTAAGTATTGTGGAGCGAAAATTTCAAATTTTGCATCACTCTACTGAGCATGCAACCATACATCTACTTTTCTTTCATAATAGTCAATGTCACAAACGAATATAAAGACTTTTTCCGCGAATTTCTCTAGAATGGAAACTCACTTAAATAAACCACCACGATGATTGTGGAGAAGGAGAGTCCCTCTATCCGATATAAAGGGTGTCCCACATCAAATTGAATCACAGAAGAAAAAAAACACTGTAGAAAATTACCTAGTAAACCGATTCTTTTCAAACTTTCAGACAAAAAAATAAAACCCATTAGTAAGCTTTTTGCATATTTATTTCATTCAACTTTAATACCATAACCGTACGCTCACACTTCACGGTTAACTCCACTCATTAGGTTCCGTACAATATCTGGCTGAAGCTTCTTCTGTACGGAAACCCACTTTTTCTTCGTGTCTTCCTCAAATTTGACCTCCTTGGAATGCTGTGTGTTGGGGGGGTTCATGTCCTTGGGTACGAAAGTGACCCCGTTGGCTTCGTACTACTCCATGAAAACATTTAAAAAGTGGCACGAAGCTAGATCCGGCCAGAAGAGCCCTCGTGTTGCTTCAACAGAGCAAGCAGACACTTCTGTAGACACTCCTTGAGGTAGATCTTCCCGTCTATAGTCCCGGTAGTCACGAACGGCGCACTCCGTTTGCCACATGAGCAGATTGCTTGCCAAATCATGTATTTCTTGACAAACTTTGAAAGTTTTTGTTTCCTTACTTGCTCCGGAACATCAAACTTGTGCTGGGCGATGAAGAACAGTAGCCCCGGAAGCTGCCGAAAGTCCGCCTTGACGTAAGTCTCATCATCCATGATGAGACAATGAGGCTTCATCAGCGTCTGGGTGTACAGTTTCCGGGCCCGTGACTTTCCCACCGTATTTTGCCGTTCGTCACGATTTGGAGCCTTCTGCACTTTGTACGTATGCAGTACCTCCCGGTTATTGGCTCTCTGAACGAAAGACTTTTGGCCTCATCCCTGACCGAAACATTGGGATTCCGCTTAAACGCTTTCACGACACGCTTGTGATCCTGATCACTAATAGAACAACCAGTCTGACCGCATTTCTCCTTCCGTTCGTCGTTTTTTTCCATGATGCAATTTGATGCGGGACACCCTTTACATGGATTGAATGTGAACTACGCGATGTTTACAAAAGAAGCATCAAAGCAAGTTTTCTTAAAAAATGCATTTACAAAATACCAAATAAATAATGTTCAACATTTCCATCTTTTTGTCTTCTCACGGAAACAAACAAGGTTTTTAAAATTTTATCTATGGGATCCCCTGTATAGACTTACGTAGAGACCTTTAGGTTAAAGCTAAAGTAACAAGTTTGTTTAAAGCTTATAGGTAGAGCTTAAAACTGGCCAAAGAAAGCATTAAGCTCAGTAGTCAAATAAAAAGGAGGGACTGAAAGTGTGTGGCCATTTTATAACTTGAACAGTCCTTAAAAATCGTCAAAAGTGTCAAAGTAAGTTGTATGGGAGAAAGCCAGCCACGTGGTGAATGCTTTTGAATATTTTTGCAATCGAGCAACTGGTTCCAGAGATACACCTGAAAAAAGTAAAACTCATCATGTGACACCTCAAATGATATGATAATTCAAAAACCAGTACAATGGTAGTCATTTGAAGTGCCCAGGACCTCACTGGTCACATCTGGCTATGATCCGGTAGCCCAAGAGAATTGACCAGTTTCTGACTATGGCCAAAATCACATGAGAATTCATCTTAGAATTTATATTAGTAAGAAGGGTCAGATCTCACCATAGGTGAGTTAATTCAGGTTTTTTTTTAAATGTTTATAACCAGGAATGCGGCCATTTATTTGCGATAAAAACTTGTTTTTCAGAATTGTGAAATCATTTGATAGTATTATGATGTTTTGTACTTGTAAGTTACAAGAAGAGGCTATTATTTATGTGTGTTGACACATAAAATCTGTCAATTTTGCTTTTAGAGTGTCACAATCAGCAATTTTATGATCGGTGGATATTCCAGCTTCATGAATATTCATTGATCTTCAAATTATGGCTCTCTGAAATCAAAATTGACGGGTTGCATGTGTCAAGCACATTCTTTACGATCTCTTCCTGTATCTTGCAAGTGCAAAATATTATCATTACATCTAATGTTTCATAATTCCGAAAAATCTCTTTTTACAGCAAACGAATAACCGCAAGCCTGTTTAAAGTTACCCAGAAATGCCAAGTCCTAATGAAGATTCTCAAAATTACTCTCATTTATAATTGCAGCTACTACTGATGTTAGGGCAACAAACTGGCATGGTATGTTTAATTTACTGCTAAAATCAAACACATTCTAACCCTTCCGTGGGTATGATTAAATATATTGCTTTAATTGAAATGAAAGTTTGATCCGAATAAGGCTGAAGAGAGTTCTTGATTGACTGACCAAAAGAAAGAAGAGCGGAAGGAATTGCAAATGTAGCGTTTGCTTCCGAATACCTGCTCAAACTTGTGAATCCACAGCACTATTGGCAATGCGTGAAGCACTATAAATTCACCGTCAGCAAATCAGCACCTCATCAATTTAATCTCTCGCAACCACAAAATGATTTACCAAATCATTAGTGCATTAGCGACTCCCACTGTTTTCGTTCTGATTTACTGAGCGTAACCAACTTCCATATATCATCTATCCGGGACACTCGCTACAAATGAAGATAGATTAATTGTTTGACAGTCGACCAAAAGTCGGCGCAATGTTTAAATGCAACGCCCTCCGTAAACGCGCGATCGACCTCCGGAAGGAACCTCCCATCAACCACCACCGGAGAGAGCTTGCACCACAAAGGCTCATCTTCATAGGAATGGGAACAATTTTGTCGAATTAGTTCTTGTCTTGCTGCCGGTAATTTATCAAACTGGTGGTACGCACAGTCAGTGGCGGCTGTAAGAATGGGAAATAAACAACGACACTCAAATGATTCATGGAATGTTGGCAGTCAAATGGGTAAAAACTGCCGTCGAGCATGTGGAAAAAATAAAAGTGTGAAGGAACACGAATTCCAGCTGCGTTGCTATTTGGGTCCCCGAACTGGGCTTGGCAGACAAGGGAAAATTTAGAACGAAATCGGTTTGGTGCACGGTGCACCAATTTTGCATCAAAGGGACTTTGAATGTTGCTGCATATGCCTGTCAACAAGTTTCATTCAGATCTGAGAGGCATCACTAGCAATGGGAAAAAAAAAGTGAGGTCTAAAATTACAATCAAGCTCATTTGGTTAGTCCATCCGTGTCGAACCACTCGATCGTGATTTGCACTTCTCTCTCCTAACGATGCGCTGCGGTGGCGATCAGTATAGAACCTGTGAATGAAAATTGCATCCAAGTGGAAAACGAGACTGCTTGGCAGTATGAAAAGCGACGTATAGAACCAGAATTAAACAATTAGTTCAGCTCAATTTATGCCGTGTGTCGCGGACGAATGAAGCAACGATAAATTAAAATTAACAAGAAATAAATCTTCGCTCATCATCATCGGTAGTGACGGCGGAACGCACTCGGTATGAAACCAGGAAAGTCAGCGTTACACGTTGCTGGGGAGATTCACCAGTAATTAGAAGACGATTGCGAGCTCTAATTGGTGTTTCTGTTCATAATGTGAAATTTTTAATATTGATTTTAAGGAGTTTTTGTGATTTGAGAAATTTTTAATTATGAACCCTTTAATATCAATTATGCAACAGATAGGGTTGCTTCCACTCACATTGCAATAAGAAATGTTTTTTTTAATTATGAAACAATTGGATGCTGTAATGATATGTTATACTTGTAAGCTGCAAGAAGAGATTAGCGACGTCGGTGGTTTACCTAGTTGTTGGCGAGATTACCTTTCACGCCAAAAGGCCTGGATTCAATTCCAATCGGCGCCGCCGAGATTTTCTGAGGCAAAAAATATCTGATCACGCCTTCCTTCAGAAGGGAAGTAAAGCCGTTGGTCTGCGGTCTATGAGTGAGCTTATGGAGTCGATAGGTAGGTTCCAGGTGTGGGAGCTGCATCCCTTGCGTCGGTAGCATTGGTACTCAGTACGGAAAACAAGATCGACGAAAACAAATCAAGGAAAAAGAAGAAGAAGAGGTTGACAAGTATGTGTTTGTCACATCAAACCTGTTAATTATGCTATCAAGAGTTACAATCAGCGATTTTATGATTCGTGAGCGTTCACTCAGATTGCAAAAATCGCTGATTGTGACTCTCTGAAAGCGGAATTGAGAATTTTTATATACTTTTCAGCCTCTTATTGTAGCTCACAAGTACAAAATATCATTATTGCATCCCATGATTCCTTAATTCCGACAAATATTTTTTAAAGTGGAGTGAGTGGAAGCAACCCTGCATGCAGCAATTGGAGTAGCGGTTTAATAATAAATTAAATTGTGACATCATGTGTGTCACAATGTGACAGGTAACAGCATAATTAGTTTCAGTGACAAATGCATGCATATCGTCAGTATGAAAACTGCCTACTCCATATCATATGAATGGAAGAATGAGAAGTTAAGACAAGTACAGTTAGGTAGAGAAGATTACGTGATAATTTATCGCCTTCATGAAAAATGTCGCTGTAATGTTCGTCTTTTGCTGTGAACACCCAGTAATCATACCCTTATACTACAACTTTATTAATATCTTTCCGTCGGAGTCATTTTAAGATCTGCAAATTTCAGCTATCAAGAGTAAATTATCTAAAATATGCAACTCCAATTATTGGATAAGCCACTTTATTTGAGTGATTTGGATTAGGACAAATTTGTTTTGTTGAAAAAATTAAAAATGGTGGTGATGTGGAAAAAAGTGTATTATTAAAAATCATGGTTAGTCGACTACCGATTTATCAAGTTTGTACTAGAGTTGACTAACAGGCATCAGCGCAGCCAGTGGGAGGGAGAACGACAGCACCCTCTATGTCAGCAACATTAAAGCGTTTGGTCAAATGGCGTTCGGCCAAATCCTCCATAGTAAAACAAATTCAACAATAACCCCCACCCTCATAGTTTGAAACTGACAGAACAATATAACCAGCTGAAATGGTGCATCGAAGTTGAGGCCAAAACTTCTAGCGCCATGTGAATGCTTTCTCTCAGTGCTGAAAATTATGTTTTCACGCTACTACATTGATAAAATTATTTGAGACATTTTCACTGGAAGAATTGACTCTCGCATAAACCTTTGTTAAAATCTCATTAACTTTTTCGTCGAAGATTTACAGATAGATTAGCCTGGGAACAAAAAGTGTAATTTTGTAAATTATTTTTCATATGATTGTTATCCAGGCAGTAACGGACTTAGATTTTTGTTCACTTTGACGACTCCACGGATTTGTTGGCTTATTTCATTTAATTTCATTACATTACATTACGTTACGGGATGTAAGATCTACCACCGATTCCTAGTCTTGACTACTTCAAACTAGGGGAACAGGATTTTTCAGTAATCAAAGGAACACATCTTAGTCCTTGTTACTTTGTATGCCTTGTTGATAGTGATAAGTCCTCGGGTTGCCTGGACCGAGGATGATCTTGAAACAAGGAAAAAAATGAGTTAGTTAGTCTTCATCTATGTGATTCCTAATCTTCTATTCGTTGTTCCCTAGTTTGAAGTGGTTAAGACTAGGGTTCTGATGCATGGTCACTATCGGTGTCACTCTTTAATTTTGTTGCTAAGGAATCCAATTTTGACTGACAAAGGGGCGCGCCTTTGGAGGGTTTTCCAACACTCCGAAGGGTATAAATAGTGGGACCTTTCAATTAGAATCGGTTCCTTGCAATGAAGGCAAGAGTGACAACTGTATCAAAACCGAATACGTCATCATTTCTAAATAGTGATGAAGTAATACGACATGCACTAAACTAAGGACACGGGATATACTACAATCGATCAAATTACTGGTCGCAGTAGTTTTATGTCCCGAACAGAGGAGAAAAAAGTGCCTAAATCATTAGTTTTAGGTATATAGTGTCTTCACGAAAGTTACAGCCAATATTTCTATGTCGGGTGACAAATTTTTTTTTTATAGAATGACTATTTTTTTAAGATTCATAATTTTGAAACCACTGGGCCGATTTCAAAGATCAACATATCACATGAAAGGTAATTAAACACTTGTTTTGAAAAACATAATAATATTAAAAGATTGGGATTTTTACATTGAAAAACATTGATTGTAGGGTAGAGAACTACTTCGGCCTAATCGCCCATTTTGGGCCTATCGAGCAGACAACTTCATATAAATCCATGATTTCAGAGTTAACAAGTCAATTATGCGTTTGGTACGATACTTTAGTTTAGCTAATAAGCTACCGAACGAAGTCAATGAGAACGCGTGATATGAAGGTTTGCACACATTATTCCCAAAAACAAAAGAAGCGCTCCGACCGAATCAATTTTTATCTTCATCCGATAGGCCGAAGTGAATTCATTGGCGTTTCAATGGCGTTGCAATGCGTTAGGCCGAGTTTAGAATCCGTAGGCCGAGTTTGGCGTCAAGAAGCAGTGTTAGACTTTTGACAATATCTCAACGATTGGTATCTCTTTATCAAATCTTACGGTACGTACGGAAAGGTAAATAAATTTGGAAGCCATCAGTAATAATAACATTCCGTTTGGTGCTAAACTGCGCTAGATTAAGAAAGACTAAGTGTGAGCTGTGCTTGATAGGCCGGAAATGGGGTAGTTAACCCTATATGTTTTTATGGTTTTCATGGTTTGTAGACAGAGGGCGCAATATGTTTTTATTTTTTACCTTGAAAATATAGGGTTTTTTACACAACATATAAAAAAAATCAGCGATGACTTATTTATTATGGCTGAGATTATGTGACTATGTTAGCTATGTATCAATGGAGACGCATGGTAGTCTAGTCGCATAGGAGTATTGAGCAAAAACCCAAAACATGATAACATCAAAAAAAAAATAACTCAAAACGAAAAAAAAACGCATCGCTAAAAAAGTCGAAATTTCCAAGGAAAAATTATCAAACATATAGCACACTCTGTTTTTTTTTCGAAATTCTGAGAACCACTATATCTTTTTGCTATGAAATGGCTGTACAATGAAAGCTAGTCCTTCTCTTTTTCTTTATTATGAAGGATGCAATTTTCTATCTCTAATGGTTCACGATTTATACTTGTCTTTAAAAAGCTGTGTTGCAATTGTTCATTTCAGCTGAAATGCTGCTTTTCGAAATTATGAAATTTTGATACATTAGATATTACAATAATAATTTATATAGGGTTACGGTATGTAATGTGGGTCTAGTCCTTTCATTCGGCCTATCACGCAAATAAATAATTAATTAAGGAATATTACACAAAAAATAAGGAAAATATTGATCACTGATGATTGATAAATGTGTACCACACACAAATCAATTTATATCACAACATTTCAATACATTTTCAGCTCTCGTAAGTAATAAAACTGGTTGAGAATATCACTCTGTTCGGAGTTTTTAGCCGCCATGACTTCTAAGGTTAAGATGGGAAGGTTGCACTGACGATCATCAAATGGCCTGATTATG
The DNA here is from genome assembly GCF_037179485.1 of Ochlerotatus camptorhynchus. Taxonomy (NCBI): domain Eukaryota; kingdom Metazoa; phylum Arthropoda; class Insecta; order Diptera; family Culicidae; genus Ochlerotatus; species Ochlerotatus camptorhynchus. Next base: position 814,576 of record NW_027041039.1, read on the forward strand.
GCATTTATTGAATGGAATTACCTGATAATACACACTAGACGTAAAACTCACAGTTACTGTTTGAATATTTTATGTTTATTTTAATTGTTTAACAACGTTTTCACAAGTAAATCATGGACCCAACTTTAGGGACACATTTCTTTTCTATGTTCCTAACTTTGGCCCATGAAATTCATTTGACAGCATATAGCAATAAGAGTAACGTCAACAATGTGGTTTGCATTTGGATGATAAGGAACGAACAGGAAGGGAGATTTTTTCTGCCAAATCTGTATAATGAACATCACAATGTTTTGATTTAGATATTCTGCGGTCGAAAGACGATAAGCGAAATTTTTAATTTTTAATTTTTAACTTGAGTGATTTAATGTAGTTTTCGTAAAATTTTCTCTAAGAAATGTTTTGAGGAATGAAGAGTATTAAGTTAACAGTGATAGTGATAAAAAAAAATACATAAGAAAACGTTACCAAGAGCGTTTTTTTTGAGAATCAAACAGGATAGGACGAAGTTGCATCCATAAATAGACCCAATTTGGGGACAATAGACCGATATTACATACATTTCCCTGGTGAGTTTTTGTCTTAAAAAAAGTAAGTTTTTCAACTTTTTGCGGTTCCTGATAGCAAACGACATGATAAGCATATCTAAGCATACCATTTAGCAGTAGAATATCGTTTGCAGGTAAATTAATTGATGAGTTATGATTAAAAACGTAATCTATGGCTGCATATTAGACCGAGGTTAGGGACGTATACCCTATGTCATCTCATTTTATACGTCATATCATTTTATATGTCGATCTCCTCTCCGCTTCTATTTGGACGCCTTCTCGGCTCTCTCGACCACTGTCCGAATTGCATCCACCGTTGATCTCCCTTTCCGGCATCCAAACTGCCACTTCGACAATTGGTACACACGCTCCTGTTTAGGGTGATCCTCTCCAAGAGTTTCCCGAGTGTATGCAATGCTGGATCCCCGGTGATTTTCCTGGTTCAGCAGCAACACTAGCTTCTGTATTTTCCACCTGTCAGGGAAGTGACATTAGTCCAAGCATTTCTGTAGCACCATTCTGAACATGTCCGGGGACGCCTGTATCGCCGCTTTCAACGCAACGTTAGAGATCCCATCCGAACCGGGAGCTTTCTTCACCCTCAATCCTTTCGTCACTGCTACAAGTTCCTCGTTATTGACTTCGACGTTATCTCCCTCTCCCTCTCCGTACGGTGTAGGAGACCAGGTCGTTGAGTCATACTTCGGAAAAAGTCATTCCACGATGACTTGCAGCTTCTGTGGGTACATTTCAGCGGGCATCGTTGGACCTCTGATCTTCGCCATCACTACTCGGTATGCGTCGCCCCAGAGGTTGACATCAGCGTCTCGACACCGCTCAGTTTAACAGTTTAACTTGCTCTGCTTTATGTCTCGTTTAAGTGCGGTCCTGGCCGCTCGAAATACTCCTCTTCGTTCCTCTCTGTCTGTTTCTGTTCTTGCTGTCTGAACACGTCTTCTGGCTCTAACACAACTAGAGTGGAGGGTGTTAAGAGCCTCGATCCACCAGTAAGCAGGACGCCGTCTATTATTTGGTTCCAGTTTCCTCAGCATAGTCGTGTCACATATACTCTCACTAATGTTTCTGTCAGCTCGTCCACGTTCAGATCCGCGGAGCTTCAATGGAAAGATCCTTGTCGAAAGCCTTCGTCTTCCACTTCCGGTCGCAAGTTCTTGTCCTCCATACTACCACAGTATTCCATTGGCCGATGCCATATCGGATCGCCTGATGGGTATATCCTTTACACACTCTCCAATTCATGTTTGCCACCGGCGACGGACTGCAGAAAGTGACGTCGATAATGGATTCGCGACCATCTTTGCGAAAAGTGCTGCTGGTGCCTTCGTTGGACATCTCCCAGATCGCAGTGCACTCTTAACGCACTTTGCAGCTCCTCTTCTGTACTATAGTTCACGGCTGCCGTTCACGAATATGGGAACGGATTTTTTTCGAGTAGTGATCACGTCCAGATTCCTGTACTCGACCATTGTCTCCTGGGATAGAACTCTTACGCTCGCCCCTTCACCAAAAGACTTTTCGACGAGCTCCTTGAAGGCGGCGCTCTTGATCGAAGGCTCCTTCTTCAGCTCAAAAAGCATTTCGCCTTTCTGAGTGCACCGGGTTTTCACCACGTTCCCTTCTAGTTCCTTCAATCCGAACCTTCCGGAGGAGTGCTGCGAACGTCATTTCGTCCTTAGCTTCGACGATCGAAACATCGCCCTTCCCGATCAGAAGGGCACAACAAAATTATAACACAATTATATCAATGGTTGATATTTATATCAACGTGTGTTATATTTTGATAAATAGTGAAAAGGGGTTTGTGCGAAGTTTCTCATCATATCCGAATTCTAACAAAGTAAGTTTTAATTACTATCAATACATAAAATATGTATTACACACTAAGATTTTGTTTTCGTGTTCGGTAAATTTTACCGAAATCAGAACAGCTGAATGGTCGGTAAAAGTTTAACCTTCATTTAAAGTCCATTGAATTAAAAAATAATTTCAAAACATGTTCAACCTTGTTTAAACGATCAAATCTTGTCATTTTAGTGTAGATTTAGTTTCAAAGTAACTGAAAAGCAATTGAATTAAACTGCATAAACTTTACCGAACAGTTCAGCTGTTCAGATTTTGAAAAAAATTACCGAAGTCGGCGATAATTTCTAAGTGTGTAACCATTCCAAAATATAAGTTTATTCACTATTTTCTGTTTCAAAGTGACGATCATTAGAGGCATCTGTGTATAAATAGTAAAAAATGATAAAATTGTTTACATCATAAACGGCTTATATCGCGAAGTTCTTCAGCTATTTCTTTGAAGTATTTCAAAAAAAATATCTGATTTGCTGCTCTATGGGAAAAGTAACAAAAAAGTCCGTTTAAATTGATCCACAGTTTTCCACAGGGCATAGAGGTTCAGGTTGTGGAGTAGCTTCATATCTTAAAATAAAATAGGTTGTTAGTGTGCTGTCATTATTGAGCAAAAAGACGACATACCCATCCTGACAATTTACACAAAAATAAACCCTTTCGGAGCTGGGAAAGCATTAGTAAATGTGATAAAGCTTTCGGGAAAATTTTTGCCTATCGTGAAAATATTCAACATTTTCATAAAGTCTTCCAAACCTCCTTGGGTAAGCTTGTGCTTTATGTAAAAATTCAGTGCTATGAACATTATGTCTTTGACACGAATGTTGTCCTGAAATTTTGCCGATTGATCGTAACTCGAAGGCTCCTGAAAAATGATAGGATGTTCTCAGTCTTGTCTACCTTGAACTAATAAGATAATGAATACCGATCGTTCATCGTATCCTTCGAAGAATTCTGCTTACATAAAATCTTCCGATTTTTCTGATTCGTCATCAGAAAACTCTACCGAGCGCGAACCGAAAAAGATTGGCAGCCTACTGCTTCTGAACCAGATGATGAATGAAATTCCATCACCATAGGAATCTCATGATTTGATGTAAGATCCTCTATCAATCCATGTGGAAGACCACGAACGACGGCAACCAAGCCATTCATTCATTCAGAATTACTAAAATAACATTTTTTTTCTCTCAGATCGGTTGTTGGAACTCCACATTTATCGGGGAGCTGCCGAAAAATCTTTGGCTTATGAAGCACCACACATTATGAAACGAATTCTGGCATATTATGGAAAAAGAAGCCAGGAAAATGACTCTTAATTAATTAAAATGACCTACAGTTGATGAATTCCAATTAATTATTTGACTTAGATACTGAAAAATAAATGACATAGCCATTGCCAGAAATATGGCAAATTTTAATGAACCGATCTGGTTTTATCTCCAGATGCTTTTCCATTTCGTTCATCCACGTCCAATTAGTCCTAGAACCAAAATGGATAAAAGTATCATAAACTAGAATGTTGAAACTAGTGAAGTACCAGTCCGATTTTGAAAATATTGATTTTAACGAAATAGCGCGCTTTTGAAAAAAAGTGGTCTGATTGTCAGGCAAAAATATCAAATATAATCGTTAATTACAAAAAAAAAATTAATGACAAAGATAAAAACTAAGGCACTTCACTGGAAAAAAAGTATGTAGAACAAGCTACAAAAAATCAAGTCGATTAGTCAATTAGAAAAAAAAACGGCGCCGGTGGTGTAGTGGTAAGCGTGATTACCTCTCACCCCAGCAGGCCTGGGTTCAATCCCAGTCGGCGCCGCCGCGATGTTCTGATGCATAACATCTCTGATCACGCCTTCCTTCGGATGGGAAGTAAAGCCGTTGGTCCCCGGTTCATGAGTTGATGGGTCGATAGGTAGGGTCCAGGTGTGAGAGCTGCCTTCCTGGCACGTCGGTAGCATTGGTGCTCAGCACGGAAAACAAGATCGACGGATAAAAACGCGAATAAAGATAAATTTCATGCCAAGAACGCACAGGTAGTCCCCTAGTCTCCACCCCAAAATAATGCGAAAGAAAGTGTTTTCAGGTAAAAAACCAATTGTTCCGTATTCTTTAGACTCTGATTTCAGACCAAAAAAAAAATTTTTTTGAACAGTGGCCTAACGCCCTAATGTCGAAAATCTAAAGTTAAAGGAATTCACCTGAATATTTACTTGCGGTCCTCTCGAGGTTAAAGGATGACAATTGTATGGATATAGAGAAGTTGAAGGAGATTTGGAGTATGATTTATGATACCAAAATTTCACTATTTCTTAAACATGTACTTAATCCTATTCAATATTAAATCAGTTCTGTAATTATACAATTATTACAGAAACAAAAAAAAACACACACGCACACAAAATACAAACTAAACACAAGGTTAATCAAACTTACAATCTAAGGTTAATATTATTAAAGAAAACATATATGAGTTTCATAAACTCAAGCCAAAACATCCCGAACTGGAACATTAAGTTGTCTACCTCGACAACTCGGATCTGACTCATCAGTGCTCAGCATATGACCAAATAATGTGATATGCATGCTGGTAACCTTGTCTACATTCACAAAGACGGCTGTACCCCAGCCCAACACGGAACAAGTGATCGTTTAATGAATAGTGATTGGACATGATGCAAGACATCACACGGATGAAGTCTCGACCCACCTCATAAATAAATAAATAAATAAATAAAAAACGACGATCGCATTAACGGAAAAACAATTGAAACACCTCAACAAGAGGCTAGGATACGCGGTTACAACCAAGCCAGACTTCCAACATCATCACAGAATACGGTCAGGACTATCACATCGAACATAATCAAGGACGGACAGGAACATAATCGCGCCAACAAAAAGGAAATTTGGATTGTAAAGGAGCTGAAAAGTAAAACAGTAAACTATGTGAAAGCAGACACGGGCTACGCGGTCGTTATCATGAACAAGGACGATTACGACAATCAGATGACAACGAAGATTAACAACGGACCGTATAGACAGCTTCGAGTAGACCCCTCACAGAACATAGTGAAACGCGTGGATAAAGCATTGAAGGAGTGCAAATCAATATTAGGAGATGGAGCAGGTCGTTTACGGGAATCCAATCCCATTCTACCCAGGAGCAAAGGTCTCCCCATAGTCCACAAACCGGGGAATGAAATGCGAGAGATCGTGTCTGCAGTTGGTGCCCCCACCCACAAATTAGCGAAGTGGCTAGTCAGAGAGTTCCAGCGGATGCCGAATCAGTTCCAGAGTAAAGCTGTAAGTAACACCCAGGAGTTCGCCCAGCAACTATAATCTTCAGGAGACATCAACGAGGACGAGATTATGGTATCTTTCGACGTCACAGCTCTTTTTCCCAGCGTACCAGTCATGGAAGCGATCAACCATTTGGAGGACTGGCTATTAACACAACGAGAGGATGCAGCATGGAGAAACAAGTGCAATCGTAGTTGTCGATAAATTGATGCCTTACGTTGATCTTTAAACGTACCATGTGGATGGAAGCAAAAAAATTTGACGTAGGACTACGTCTCTAATTTCTATACTGGGGTACACTTTGTGAAAACCGAAAATGGAACATGAAACAAAATTATGGAAGATTTTGAACATTAATAACTCAACTGCCCCTGGATCAATTTCAATAATTGTATCACCAATCGATTAGAAATATGTCTACGCAATGCTAATCTATATGTCTACGCAATGCTGTCTATCCTCAACTCATTTTCGCTTCGGACGCCCTGGTGAGCAGACAGCAGAAGCAGCAAAATCAGTCGTATGGCTCGCCGTGGCGGTGTCAAACGTGTCTCCGGTCTGATCTACGAGGTGTGCTGAAGGTGTTCTTGGAAAATGAGATCCGTCATGCTGCAACCTACACTGAACACCCCAAGCGTAAGCGGCCATGGATGTGTCGTCTACGCTTTGAAGCGACAGACGCATTCTGTATGGTTTCGGAGGTTAAATCATCGCCAACTTTGGTAACAAAACGGCCCTTGTCAGGACCACCAAGCTTATTACAGTAAAGAGTAGGAATAGAATTTATCTGCCTGTTTGTCCATATTCAGCACCACACGCCCCCAACGACCGCACAAAATGCTCTTGTAACCAAATTTGAAAGCAGGGGTGCAAATGATTATGATCGATTCTCTTCATCAACTTTTAATCGCCACGGCCGGATATTTTCCACACACAGTTCGATGGAAGAAGCAACAATCTAGCATCTAATTCGACAAAGACGACAGGAAACATTTTTGAAGCCGAGTTATTTACGAAAGAGAGAGTCGATGAGAATTCGTCAATGTAGATAGGACCTATTGAAACGTGACGCGAGATTTGTTTTCAGTCGATCTTGTTTTCCGTGCTGAGAACCAATGCTACCGACGCCAGGGAGGCAGCTCCCACACCTGGACCCTACCTATCGATCCATCAATTCATGATCCGGGACCAACGGCTTTACTTCCCTTCAGAAGGAAGGCGCGATCAGACATGTTATGCCTCAGAACATGCCGACTGAGATTGAACCCAGGCCTGCTGGGGTGAGAAGTATCCACGCTTACCACTACACCACCGGCGCCGCTAACTTTCCAGGAAAAAAAAGGAGCCAGTGTCGCTACTTAATAGCAAACTACTCATGATGGGAGGAGTCTTTGTAGCTTACCGGCGTCGTCATAATCGAGTACCACTTGGTTGCACATCATTCTGTTTTAACCTGAAAAGATATAAAACAACGCTGATGTCTAGCCTAAACTCTGGAGGGACAAATGACCGTTTACGGTTGAAGTCCCGTTAAAACAAAGGCAAGACTAGCCTCAATTCATTTTCGCTTCGGACGCCGTGGTGAGCAGAAGCAGCAAAAGCACTCGTCTGGCCCGCCGCACAGTGGCACGAATATGAATAAAGACGGTCAAAAATATTTTCTACCCTTTTTCGACGTTTTAGAGACTGGGTGTCTTGGGAAAAGTTGCTCAAAATTATATCTCGCATCTTTTGAAATACACACCTGAATAATCTTTAAGCTAGTATTACACATCCAAATTCTAACTTTTTCCAGTTACGAGATAATGGTTCCATGTCTTCCACAAAGTTGCAGAGCAGTTGATTTTATGAACATTTGCTAAAGACACCAAATTTCTACATCATAACTCTGTAGAGCTATAATAGATTTTCTCTTAAGACTACCTTAATATTGGTTTTTTGAGTTAATTAGTGCTTTTTTCAAATTTGATCAATTTATCATGTTCTAAAAAATTGTTGGCATCATTAAAATATACAACTTTGCTCAATACACCAATGCTTTTTATTGACATCTATGTGATATACAGCCCATCAAGCGTTTTTGTGACGTCATATTCAACGGCTCTAAAAGAGGGTGGGCGGGCCCTGGCGGGGTCTAAAACTGGTTGTATTTTGAAGATTACCTTATAAAATAGTACTTCTGAAAATTTCAGCGTTGGGTACTGAGGGGTACCTAGTCAAATCTCGATTCGAAAATGTCAATATTATATACAGCCCATCGGACGGTTTTGTGACGCCATATTGAACGGCCCGAAAATATGGGAGGCGGCCCCTGGCAGGGTTTAAAACCGATTGAATTTCGAAGATTACATTATAAAATAGTACTCCTGAAAAGTTCAGTTCTGGGTTTCCAGGGTCATCTAGTCAAATCTCGAGTCGAAATAGTCAATGTTATATGTACCCCATCATGCGTTTTTGTGACGTCATATTCAATGGCTCGAAAATAGGGTTGGCGGGCCCTGATGTAGTCGAAAACTGATTGTATTTGGAAGATCACCTTATAAAATAGTACTCCTAAAAATTTGAGCTTTGGGTACCGAGGGGTACCTAGTCAAATCTCGTTTATATATATTTAGTACAAGTTATAAACCAATGTGTGCTACGAGTGTGCTACTTACTCATGATAAAATTTACAACTATGTAAAAAATGCATTATCTTGAAATATAATCAATGGGTTTGTTCATCAACTGTATATTCTGAACTTTGATATTTTGAGTATGCCAATATTGAAAAAAATATGTTTTAATTACTCCTTACCTGACTATCTTCGATAATATTTCCGTGAATCTTCTCCGCCCACACTTTGAACAATTCCATCCGACAAAGATTGAATGAATTCATTTTGAACCACAACTTCAATACAAGTTGTTCGTGAAAAAAATCACACCTAGATAATTAAATAAACCCTATCGCTCTTTGCTATCGCCAAAACGTCAAGCACAAAATAGTCATCTGCAGCAGCGTTCAACGATGTGCACGCGGGAATTTCAAACATCTGTTGTGAAGTCACGTTCTATGTTCTGAAAAGAGGGTGGGGTGGGTAGGTCCAAAGTTGGAACCGTAGTCAGAATTTTATCATTTAATCTAGTTTTATTGAAAGTTATACCGATAGGTATTGCGAATATTTTAGTCCATATTGTATATAATAAAGGGCAAGGAATATACCAATATTATTAGCTTGCATTATAATATTTGCAACTATCAACATATGAGTATCAATATTGCAATGAATGTACATATCAATGTAGGTACACTGAATAACAAACAAATTAAGAACAAACCCATTAAATACATCTCCAGATTAAGCTTAATAATTTAAATAATTTGCAAGTTCAAACACGTGTAGGTTAAAATCATTGATTCATAACTCAATATCCAACGCTGAACTTTTCAGGAGCACTATTTTATAATGTAATCTTCGATATTCAATCGGTTTTAATCCCTGCCAGGGGCCGCCTCCCATCTTTTCGGGCCGTTCAATATGGCGTCACAAAACCGTCCGATGGGCTGTATATAATATTGACATTTTCGAATCGAGATTTGACTAGGTACCCCTCAGTACCCAACGCTGAAATTTTCAGAAGTACTATTTTATAAGGTAATCTTCAAAATACAGCCAGTTTTAGACCCCGCCAGGGCCCACCCACCCTCTTTTCGAGCCGTTGAATATGACGTCACAAAAACGCTTGATGGGCTGTATATCACATAGATGTCAATGAAAAGCATTGGTGTATTCAGCAAAGTTGTATATTTTAATGATGCCAACAATTTTTTAGAACATGATAAATTGATCAAATTTGAAAAAAGCACTAATTAACTCAAAAAACCAATATTAAGGTAGTCTTAAAAGAAAATCTATTATAGCTCTACAGAGTTATTATGTAGAAATTTGGTGTCTTTAGCAAATGTTCATAAAATCAACTGCTCTGCAACTTTCTGGAAGACATGGAACCATTATCTCGTAACTGGAAAAAGTTAGAATTTGGATGTGTAATACTAGCTTAAAGATTATTCAGGTGTGTATTTCAAAAGATGCGAGATATAATTTTGAGCAACTTCTCCCAAGACAGCCAGTCTCTAAAACGTCGAAAAAGGGTAGAAAATATTTTTGACCGTCTTTATTCATATTCGTGCCACTGTGCGCCGTGGCGGTGTTAAACGTGTCTCCGGCCATCGATGTCGTCTATGCTTTGAAGTGACAGACGAACTCTGTACAGCTTCAGAGGTTGAATCATCACCAACTTTGGCAACAAAACGGCCCTTTTCTGGGCCAACAAGCTTATTACAGTAAAAAGATAGAATAGAATTTATCTGCCTGTTGGTCCATATTCAGAAACACTTGCCCCCAACGACCACACAAAATGCTATCCAGAGTTGTAATCTTGTAACCAAACTTGGAAGCAGGGGTGCAAGTGATTTTGATTGATTCTCTTCTTCAACTTTCTCTTTAAAAAAATACTACAAATTTGGTACGCCTGCAAATCAAAAACGGAAAGAGTTAAGACAATAGATGATCGATCAATTAAAAGAACTAAATTTTCTCCACATTTGTTTCGTGCCCTAGCGGTCCTACGTCAAGCTCCCGTTCGTGACCCTTCTACTTATTAAGTCTGTTTTAGTTGGTTTAACTCGTGAGCAAATTCACGCCAAATAGCGAAAAAATAATCGAATTTCTGATTTTACCTTTCAGAATTCCATGAAACTTTACATAATTGTTCACTAGGGGCAAAGAACCAAGGTTTGGTGGAATTCGTTTAACTTTTGTAATCGATATTTTTCAATTAAAAAATAGCACAAAAACGGATCATATAATCGAGGTTTGGGAAAAAAAATTCGCAAATTTTTAGTAAAAGACTTCACAAACATTAAAAATAATATTATTATGAAGATTTTTAAACCTATTTTTAAGTGGAAGTTTACCGCTGCAAAAAAATAATTGCATTTTTATTTGTTCTAAAATATCGGTAAAAGATATCAAAATTCTAAACAAATATTTATTTTTTTATTATTTCCTTTAAAAAAAATTTCGTCCAGAACATATTTTGTAAGACATAATGACATAAAGTTGAACTCTAAAAACCACAATCCATCAAGTTTTCGTTTTTGCTGAGGGTCCAAATTTCATGATGAGATAGAAGACATTTTTTTACATGTAATTTTTCTTAGGAATCTAAGGAAAAACTGACTTTCGAAGATTTATTAAAAATGTTTCCCAATATTTTTGGAAAAAAATAAACGCGCCGGAAAAAAAAAATCGGGGGGTAAATTTCCTCTTAAGCTTTAAATTATCAAAAAAAGCTTACTTTTCTAATATTGGGCCCAATGGGCACTTTAAAAATAATAATAAACACACACTTAGAAAAAATCATGTAAATTTAGGTGCTCTGAGAGTGACATATACGAGAGTCAATTTTGACATAAGATTGAGTCATAACCGACGTGAAATATAGCTCAATCAAACGTATTTTTCGTCGAGCAACGATCTTTTCAGTCTTGGAGCACTTAATATTACATGACATGTTTGTTTACGTCTCATCTTTTATGTCAAAGATGGATTCCGTCACGTGCAAAATTAGTTATTTCTAAGTGTGCAGTAAACAATGTTACTAAAGATAAACTTTTAGCAAAAAATTTTGAACATTTTTTTTTCACGCAATATTTATGTAATTTGCGTAGCGATTTTTTAACGAAATAATGTTTTCTGCATAAAAATCAATACAAATTATGTGTAAAAAAAAAGTTCTAATTTTTGAAAAAGATATTTTTGTTTGTTTTTTTTTCAGTATGTATTTTTTAGAAAAGACAATTCATTTTCCTACAACTTTGCCTCAGAAATCATGTCGGTTAGATGAGCCATTTCCATGGTATGATTTATTGAAATATGTCGTACACGTCATATTGAAAAGTTATGTGGCAGTCCAAATGGCCCAATTCCAGCACAAACTTGGTTCATTGCCCCTAGTGAACAATTATGCGAAGTTTCATGGAATTCGGAGAGGGTAAAATAAAATCGATGCGTCTGTTGGCGTGGATTTGCTCTAATGAAAATTCTCAAATAGGCGCATCTGTTCGCAATGTCAACACCAAATTTATGGCAAAAATAAATATGGTATACATAAATATCACAACGGAAAAGACAAGCCTGAACAAGTTCTAGACTTAGAACTCTATCACTTGACTTCAACAAAACTTGATATTTGAACTGATGTTCATCCATATAGCGTGATAAACGAAACCTAACCTAGAATAGTGTATCGATTAACGTTATTTATACTTATATAAACGTGACAATATACAACGCCACTTGCGTTCTTGAAATTCTGCTATTAACGCATTTTTCCGTTTTTGTTCACTTTCAGCATGTTTGCAAAACGCCAACAAAGCCCAGTACAACCCTCTAGAGCAGGTCGAGCAGCTCAGTATCAATTGTGATAGTGATAGTCTTCATAGTGGTAGTGGTAGTAATTTAGCGAACAGTAACAACAACAATAACACCCTAAGTAGCAATAAGAACTTCAACACCGACAGTGACAACAGTCCCTCGAGCAAAACAAACTCCAGTATTAGTGGGGGTGGCGACGGTGGTGGTGGTAGCGGAGGCCGAACCAGCCCCAACTGCAATAGCAATACAAGCGGTAGCAAAACGCTTTCCAACAGTGGCAAAAAATCAAACGCTGGCGATATAGACAAACCTTATCACCCATCGCTTGCCTCCGCCATGGTGATGCTCGAGGGGAAGCATCTGTGGGACAAATTCCATGAACAGGGCACGGAGATGATAGTTACCAAGGCCGGACGGCGAATGTTTCCCACCTTTCAGGTAAAGGTGGTCGGACTGGAGCTGACGGCGGAGTATCTCATGATAATGGACTTTGTTCCACTGGACGATAAGCGGTATCGATATGCTTTCCACACGTAAGTTAAAATATAGATATAAATGACTGACGTTGACAGTGTTTGCATAACTTTGGACACGAGAATAAACAGAAGCGTGACCGCGGGTTGGTATTTCGTTGCTGTAGCGGTTACTCATGATATCGCGTCTAGGTGGACAAAACCATTATGATGATTTAATTCAAACAAACACGAAATACAGTTAAAATTCGTACAGTTAGGTTGTGTGCTTCTGCAGTATGAGCTGTGGTGAAAGAAAATACGTAGGTCAACTACTCAGGTAACTGGTTTCAGATTCACTTACAAGCTGGCAGTAAATGGCAGAGCGCCCTTGACGCGATTTGTTGGTGTAATGTTTTTTTTTGAATCTCCAGATCTAGTAGCTTAACTTAACATAGAAAGTTCAACTAATTCGCAAGTAAAACTACATTATGTTGATGTGGTACATTAGTGTTAATATTAGATTTGATAACCAAAGCTTATCCATTATGTTTGACAGTTCTATGGTTTTAAAATCAGCCAGTCGAAGCCAGAGGAGCAATGGTCCGTAGATGTTAAGTGAAAATTAAATATTTCAGAAATGGTTCTGACGAGGAAGTAACAGTGATTAGAGCTGTTCTTGCATGCAATCCGCGAAGCTTGGTATAGTCAACTTGACAGTCAAGTTGAAGTATTACAGAGAGAAAATTAAATGATGATTATTTTGGGAAATCCCGTAATTTCCCGCGATCAGTAAAATCCTGACTCCCAGGATTTCCCAAAAATGGAGAATTTATAACCTTGAATTCTGTAAAAACTAGGTGCAATAGCACACAAAAACAAGATGCTAGAGCGTTTTATCAATTAACAATGATTGAGTCAAGGTAGCACACAGTAAGCTTGGAGAATATCTAGTTGTATTATAATATAATTCATCTTCGAAAGTTTGAAGTCTATTTGATTCGTTCTCGCGAACCCGTCGTCGTCGAACGACAAAAAAGGGAACTCATTGAGCAATTTTGTGATACGGAATTTTCACTGAACATAAACCGCGAATTCACGAATTTTACTCCACCTAACCGCGAAACACGTTCAGAAGCACTTTTGGTACACTTTCAATATCAATTTCGTTCGAAAACACTTAATTTTTATTTTGCAATAAAAAATTCAAGCTAGCCAACATCAACACCGATCGTGCCGAACTCTTTCACGCACCTTGCAGCGCTTAAATAAACTGAAATTAAAAATTATCACTCGCGATGCCACTAATTTCTGGTCCGGAAGAAAATATCAAACAACGTTGATAGCGACATCTCTTCTGATGCTTGCAAACATGATGAATCACGTTTTCTTTCTCGATTCTAAAACTTCCCGGAAAACGAGAAAACCACCAATCACACACGTATAACCGTCCGGGAGGCAGAGTGCCAGCGCTAATCCGGCAAATGCAGCCGAAAACTATGAAAGCGAACGCACGCACAAAACAGAGAACAAACTTAAAACACAACCGTATCCAAAGGGGTTCGAAACTGCACTCAGCTTCATTTTTGTCAAACTAGGAGTCCTCCCAAATTCATAAAACTTTACTAAGATGGTTTTGGAGCAAATAAACGAACGACGCCCTTTAAATTAAACAAGAACCACATCAATTTTCCAAAGGTAGTTATAGCAGAAGTTCATTCAAAAAGAGCTTTCTCTCTATGAGTTGAGGCTTAACACACGGTTTGAAAGTTGTGTAAACTACAGGGTGAACCGGGAAGTCTGGGAACTAACCGGAATCAGAAGCAATCATTATTTTAGAACCAAAAAACCTTTTCATGCCAGGCATTTAAGGAAAGTTTCTCCATTTCTGCTTCCATAGACGATTTTTCTCACATAACTTAGTGTTACACTTTTTGGAATTTGTTCTCAATAGAAGTCTCAGAATCCAAAGTATTTTCGTTAATCCTTAATCATGAATTTCTGTGCACGGAATCTTTAAAAATCTTCAATGTTTAAATTTACTGCATTATTTCATAGGAACTCATCCCTAGATATCTTTGCAAATTTGTCAAGAATTTTCTTGGAACTATTCCAAAGAAGTCTGTGCCGAACACTTTATGAATTACCTCCAGAAAAGTCTTTTATTTCACTCTTGCATTCTTAATAATTCTCACGAGAATTTGTTTAATTTCTCTCCATAATTTTCCCAAGAATTCGCTTGGCATAAGCTTCGGCATCCTCTCGGTAGGCCATTTAGAATTAATAAATGTATTCTCTCAAAATCTCCTCGGATTTCGATTCAGAATTCATCTCAAAATGCCTTTAAAAGGATCTCATGGAATTATCTTGGAGTTTTCTAGAAGTTAGTATTCGCTTGGAAACGTCTTCTGATTCTCTTGTAGCACTACTCATAGTTTCTTTGAAAATATGCTCAAAATTTCCAGCCAAACCCTACCGGAAACTCCTTGAAATTATTTCAAAATTCTTAAAAATTTCTATTAATAATAATCTGGATACTATCTTCAAACTAGCATGAAAGACTGTAAAGAATTTGTTGAGAAATTTAAGAATTAGATTTCCATGGAATTATTATCCATATGTCTTCGAAGCCCCTTTCAAAATTCAGCTTTGATTGATTAATTGATTTATCGATATTTCAGCCGTAGGGTATCATTAGGCGTAGATACAGTTTTTTGTAGGGTTAATTCACTTTGAAGGAAAGGGGCTTTGAGCTCCAGGGCTGTTACAAGATTTCGCGACAAAAAAAACTGTTTTCATTGCCTAAAAATATCATTTGTATACTACTACATGGCATTTCAAAGCCAGCGCCGGTGGTGTAGTGGTAAGCGTGACTGCTTTCCAACACCCGAATGGGTCTGGGTTCAATCCCCAGCCGAGGTCGGTGGGATTTTTCTGAGGCATAAAATCTCTGGTCACGTCTTCCTTCGGAAGGGAAGTAAAGCCGTTGGTCCCGGCCCATGTGTGTTGTGAATGGGTGCGATATTAGATTGATGCAAAATTTGACTTTTTCGCTCCACAGTGCTTAAATGGTTTCAAATCGGGTCCTGATTAGCCTCCCAAAATTACAACTCATTTGGTTAGAAACAGACTTCGCACAAGCCATTTGAAGTTTGCATGTAAATTACTATGGGAAATCTCAACTTTTTGTTTTTTGCCTTCTAGTCTTTTTCCATAATGAGCTGCGAAACAGTTCGATAGCCATTCTTATAGAAAATTTTCTCACCTACAACTTTGCTCAAGATCGCTTCTATGTAAAACGAGACAGGAAAAAGTTATTAATTATTTAAGAGACTGGTAAACTTATGACACGATCAAGCAGCTGCTCTGTAGGCAACACTGTATTTTGCAGTGTGACATAGTAGCCATGATTTGTGTGTCCTATTCAACGCCCCAGAAACACCAATGTTGCCTGCTGAGCAGTTGATTGAGCAAGATCATAAGACATCAGCGCATTCAACCATGGATAACTTTCGATCCTTGCATTTAATCAAAAAGTGAACCTCAGCAAAGTTGTAGCTGGGAAAATTTCTCACAAGTACAGTTGAAAGTTTTTGATGCAGACCGATTTGGTGAATTATTAGATAGACATGAACAAAAATCTTGGTTTTACCGGTAGTAATTCCCATACAAACTTCAAATGGTTTGTGCCATCTCAGTTTCTCACCAAATGGGTTCACATTTTGAGAGGTTAGTCAGGATCCGATTTGGAATCGTTTAAGTATTGTGTAGCGAAAATTTCAAACTTTGCATCACTCTAGTGCGATATCCTACGCAGGTGTGGAAGCTGCCTTCCTGCACATTTGGTTGCCGTCAATGGATGGCAATCGATGTCCGTCGGTGATTGGCACTAGATTGCGGAACAGAGACCGACGTTAAATAAAGGAAAAAGACATGACATTTCAAGCTTATTGCTTATAGCATATTAGATTCTTGCCTGCTCTCAACTTAGTGTTCTTTGAAGTACTTTCACATTTTAATTGAGAGCTTTCTATGCCTGTACCCATGGAAGTAGAGAAATTCCAACCCAAAAAATTAATAGACCGGACGGGAATTCAAATCGTCCTGGAGTTCAGATTATTTGATCTACTAGATCAACCGAGATTGGGACAATGTCTTTAGTATAGAAATATATCCAGACAGATGCACAGTGTCTATGTGTCATGCATGAACTATTGTCATGTATACCAGATGTTTTAAGTTCTCCAAATTGTTCTGGAGTGCAGATGATTTATTCTACTAGATCAACCACACACTTAGAAAAAATCATGTAAATTTCGGTGCTCTGAGAGTGACATATACGAGCGTTAATTTTGACATAAATTTGAGTCATAACAGACGCGAAATATAGCTCAATCAAACGTACTTTTCGTCTAGAAACGAACTTTTCAGTCTCGGAGCACTTAATATTACATGACATGTTTGTTTACGTCTCATCTTTTATGTCAAAGACGGATTCCGACACGTGTAAAATTAGTTATTTCTAAGTGTGCATGACTGGGATAAAGTCTGTAGGATCGAAATATGTCCAAACAGATTCATAGTGTCTATATGGATAATGTTTAATTATTTCCACGTATACCAGATGATCTAGGTTCTCTAAATCTTCCTGCAGTTCAGATGATTTGTTTTGCAACACTTAAAAAATTCAACACGTTTGATCGAAGTGTTTAAATACTTGATTTTTTAAATGCATCATCACATTTACTTTAAGTGTATTTCACCTTGGTTCAATGTGTTATACACGTTAATTTATAGTGTTTCAAATTTTGAAATGTTGAAAATCTTTAACTATCTATTCAAGTGCATTGCACTTTGAACCACACTACTGTTCAAAACAGATGGATTTAAAGTGTTTTGCATTTCAATGCGGTGTAAATTGCTTGCATAGAAAGGTAACCATCGAAAACAAGACTTGTGACTTTATCCAATTAACCCGCCTCATATATGAGAACAACCGTGGCACAGTAAGATTGAACGAAGACTCCGGCAGCAGCACACCCCAACAGTCCATGATCGAATCCCAAATCAGACCCATTAAAAAGATATGTGAAAGCTCTGGCCTCTGGCAGTTTTGTTTATATATTTGTCGATTAATTTTTAGAGTCGGTAAAGTAGAAGTCGATAAAGTAGAATATTGTAGAATATTGAACTATGATCCCGAGCAAAGTCCAGCATCAAAATGACAGCAAATCGAAATCAAGTTTTGATATCAACATCAAACTGAAATCATAATTTGATTTCGGTTTGCGCAATTGACAAATTTGATATCTAATTTTGTTTTCATTTTGTTGTACATTTGCTCTTGAAAAATATGTTGTTGCGGGTTTTCATTGCCTTAGCATAACATCAAATTGAATACTTGTTTTGTTATCAACAGGAAAAATGGATTTCAAATATAGTTTTCAGTTTGCTCTCACTGATAGCAGAAATAGTTTTCAATGTGATGTCACAGGAAGATTTGTTTGCTCTCAATTTTGATATTTTAACCGTTAAAACGACCAAAACGACAGCAACCTGAGTAATCATTATCAGCGAAATCACAACATCAAATTTAGATTTCAATTTGATCTCAGACTTTGCTCGGGATGTGCTATTGATATCGCCAAATGAGGCACATAGAATCCAAGTGTGTCACAATTCAAATGCATTGTGCATACAGTGTTCAGGCATGATTCATAGCATTAGATTCACACATGAAATGGATGTGTTTCACAATAAGCGCAAGATTAAGTGTGAGACACATGATGATGACGTGTGGAATTTTTGAGTGTAGATCAACAAAGACTAGGATAATATCTGTAGCACAGACAAACAGACATAACACCCGCAAGCTGTGCATCGAACAAGCATTTAACGGTAAATTTAGAAGTATCGTAGTTGGTAGTACCAACAATCAATACGAAACTAACGATTTTAAATTGGCTCACTACTTGACTAGCCTAT
This sequence comes from Ochlerotatus camptorhynchus, assembly GCF_037179485.1. Lineage (NCBI taxonomy): Eukaryota > Metazoa > Arthropoda > Insecta > Diptera > Culicidae > Ochlerotatus > Ochlerotatus camptorhynchus. The sequence goes on from NW_027041039.1 coordinate 833,167, forward strand.
TGGTCCCAAGCAAATCGACTAACGAACCCCATTCTTGTATAAATTCCAGTACTACACTATGTTTGTTTTGATTCGCTATGAAAGTTTGACAGATAAAATGAGGGGTTTGTGGATTTTTCTATGTTTCGAGGGGTGCATCGATTAGCTTGGGACCGAAGATAGTACCAGAGCTGAGCCAAAAAGTTGAGCTCGTTTCTTCGGGACCTTCTGGTCTTAGAGTTACCTCTATGGTAGTACCGCCACCTGTGGCGTGCATAGTCAATTCCCTTGCATTTGACGTTTACACACTACCGCCATCTGCTCTGCGTACTACCGACCATAGTGTACTCAACAGATGGCGGTAATGTTTTACAGTGAGAAATATTCAATGTGTTATGTATGTTTGTGTGTGTCTGTAGTATCGAAATATCGATTTGGAAATCCTAGAACATTTGGCATACACGGAAATAGGTTGGCATGATCCACATAGACACTGGAAATTTGTTTGGGCATATTTCGATACTACATATACAGAATAAGTCTTGGGTGATCTAGTAGAAAAATAATCTGATCTCCAGAATGATTTCAGAAACTATAACATCTTGTATACGTAGCAGTGTGTTTCGACATTATTACGACACATTCAACAGGGCATAACTTTTTTACCATTGGGTAAAAATCAAGCAAATTTTGCACACTTTCTCATTGATGTGTATTGTGTACATGCTGTCAAACTCGAAGTCGTGTTTTTCGATTCAACGAAAATGGAGGTGAACCAACGCGAGTTGAGAGAACAAATTCTTTCCAAACACCTGGAATTTCCTGACCTGTCGCACCGGCAGTTGGGAAAAATGTTGAACATTCACCATTCAACCGTCTCCAGAGTGTTGAAGCGGTTCCAGGAGCGGTTGACGTTGGACCACGGCAAAGGAGCTGGAAGAGAACCGGGACCGGAGAACAAAAAGACGGAGGGAAAGGTGAAGCGGATGATTAAAGCAAATCCCAACGTCTCAAGCCGTGATTTGGCTAAAAAGATCGGCATGTCGCAGAGCTACGTCCAGAATGCAAAGAAGAGAGCTGGACTACATACATACAAGGTACAGAACTTCCCAAACCGCGATGAGCGGCAACAATCGACGGCTAAAACTCGGGCACGGAAGCTCTACGAGAAGATGCTGACAAAATATGGCTGCTGTGTGATGGACGACGAAACGTATATAAAAGCCGATTTTAAGCAAATTCCGGGGTTGGAGTTTTTCACCGGCAAGAGCAAGTTCGATGTGGACGACAAATTTAAGAAGAAGAAAATGTCGAAGTTCGCCTCCAAATATCTCATTTGGCAGGCCATCTGCTCTTGCGGACTGAGGAGTGAGCCTTTCGTGACAAAGGGCACAGTAAATGGCGAGATCTACAAATCTGAGTGCCTCGAGAAGCGCCTTTTGCCGTTCTTGCAGCAGCACGACGAAGCTCCGCTATTTTGGCCAGATTTGGCATCATGCCACTATTCTAAAAGTGTCCTGGAGTGGTATGAGGCCAATTCTGTCCATTTTGTTCCAAAGGACATGAATCCGCCAAACTGTCCGGAGCTGCGCCCGGTGGAGCAGTACTGGGCAATAATGAAGCGGGAACTTCGGAAGAGCAAGAAGACAGTCAAAGACAAAAAGAACATGTTAAGAAAATGGAAAAAAAAAAACTGAGAAACTGGTACCGGATGACACTGTAAAGACTTTGATGGAGGGCATCAAGCAAAAATGCGTTCAATTTTACACTCAAGGCTCCATCGATTAACTTTTCTTTTGATTTTTGAAGTAAATATATGTATAAAACTACCCTAAAATTTTGGTTTGATTCTAAACATTATAAGAAAATTGGCATGACATTTTCGGTGTCGCAATAATTTCGTGTTCGCCCTTTATGTCGATACTACAGACATTATTGCAGTCTTGGTGGATATAGTGGAACAAATCAACTGAACTCCAGGGCGATTTGAAGAACCTAGAATATCCGGTATACATGGCAATTACTCGCATATATACGATTCGTTTATGATTTGACAACGAAAAATGCTATGTTCATATTGAAAAAAAAATATTGGAAAATGTCTCACATTGGACAGACATCAGGAAATCTCCGTGTAAATCCAGTGTGACTTATGGAATTGAGATCATTTCTCGAATATTTGCAGGGTGTTTGGTTTGAACCGGTCAAAAATTGAGAGCCAAAGAACAACAAAATTGATGACAGCATAATAATCCGGGACGGAAAGGTTACAATGAATTCCACAATTTTTGTGACAGCGCATCAGTCCCTTCGCGATTTTCACGATATAATTTTTAATTTTTAATTCTCGAAATCCGCGCCTGTTGTAACAGCCCTGGAGTTCCCTTAGAATGCGTCCTGAAATTTCTTTCGATTTGCTTTAGAGTTCCCTAGAATTATAATTATAATCCCCATGATACTCTCTTCAGAACAACCATAAAACTCACACTTCTCATTAAAATTTTCATGAGATACTTCTCAAAACTACTATCCAGAGTTCGTTTAGTGTTATCCCTAGATTTCCTCTACGACTATCCTCAAAAACCATTTGGCATTCTCATCAAATCTCTAGCCAAAGCCAATACTTCATAGTGTGGTTCATACCCAAAGAACCCAATATCCATATTGTGGGGTATTTGACCGTATTTCCCAGTTCTTTCTCTAACCGGAAGCCACCATCTTGGATTCCAAAATAGCGTCAGACATAGATTTCCAATCCCTTCACGTCATCCTGATACCAAAAGTACCCTATTGTGGGGTATTTCACAGTGTTTTCCAGTTTCCAAGAAACGTAAAAAAAAACTCATTATTTGGAATTTGCTTCGTGAAGAAAAAACTTCGTTATTTGGGATTTACTTAGTAAAAAAAGGAACGTAAAGTGAATATTGCATTAAAAAAGACTTCGTAAACCGAGGTTCCATCTGCAACTTGAATTCAAATGTTGTTCGGTCGACCAGTTGTCCCTTTGACCTTTTTACTCTTCGAACTTATGTCCCTCCTATCTTTTTTTCCTTCAGGTTTAGACCTTGAGCATCATTTCAATAACATTTCAAATTACATCATCTTTGATATTCACAAATTTTGACTGTGCAGACCCAATTTTTATAAATGATGAAATAGAAAATCTGTTTTTACACGTAAATTTGCTTAAGAATTACAGCAAAAAAGTTGTTTTTCTTAGATTTTTGATATCTTTTTCCAATATTTTAGAAAAATCTAAACGAGCAAAAAATAATATTTACTTGCCAGTAAGCTTCGCGTTAAGTTATCTCATGACATACTTCGGTAGCCATTCTTCGATAAATTTATTAAATAAAAAAAATAAAATCATGCATCTGTTGAGTGCCTCAACCTCTTCTCCCATAGGTGATGTTTTTTTTTTTCTTTTTTGTTTTTCATCCATTGCAGCTCCAGTTGGGTGGTGGCAGGTAAAGCAGATCCCATTTCCCCTCCACGAATAAGCGTCCATCCAGACTCGCCGGCAACCGGTGCCACTTGGATGAAGCAAACAATCTCCTTCGACAAGCTGAAACTGACCAACAATCAATTAGACGATAACGGACACGTAAGTCTGCGTAAATACATATGTGCCAGTCAGTGGTAGTACGTTTCACCCTAACAACTTGATGTTTGATATTTCATCAAACTCATATAAACAGACCAATTAGCACCGCACTTATCACCTCTATTTCGTTCGCACCCTCCCGGTCTGACCTCCGTTTCTCTTCTGTTCCCTCACCCATTCAAACAGATCATTCTCAACTCAATGCATCGGTATCAGCCGCGCCTTCATGTCTGCCACTTTTCCCGAAACAGCAGCAACAACAACAACAACAACGCCAACCGGGGACCGGTCAAAACCGAGAAGGACATGTTGACATACCGGACGTTCGTATTTCCGGAGACTTCATTCACCGCGGTTACGGCCTATCAAAATCAACGCGTAAGTACAAACCTCTAACATGACAAGTCGAAAACCAATTCTTCCAAATTGCAAATAATCGGTACCTTGGTCGGTAGGTTATTGAAACCTACTCGTAGAAGACCTTTTTCTAATGTGTACCTAGTAGCGTACAATACTTAAAATTGTCTATTTCCTCTGTTTATCTCATTGACCAGAGGGTGGTTTCGGTTTCTGCGAAAGAAAATATCTATACAGTACATCCTCAATTAAGAAAAACTAAACAAATCGTTCCCCGAGCAATGTTTACGTGACTGAAATCGTTATAATTTTGTTTTGCTTGCTTTTGATCACGAGCAATCAAGTTCCAATGAAGAATGTAACATGAATTGCTCCTTTAGTTCAGAAATTTCAAACAACCTAATAACCTGACGCTTATTACAAAACTGGAAATCATAAATTAGAAAGACAGTAGCAATATACAATGCACGCCACACCGCAACCATCGCCTTAAACGCCGCCTAATGATCTTCATTTCGAGGTCGGCATGTAGGAATGTCACGATGAGAAGTTGATCATGCAGAACCATCGAGAGAGCATAGCAACCGACCACCAAACATAAAGGGAAGTTATATGGCGGCAGTTCCACAGTGACTATACCATAGTCATGGCGCGTTCGAGGTTATGTCATAAATTTAAACGAGTCATCAAGGAAATGAAAAATGTTTCGGAAAATGCGCCGGATCTCACGACTTCCACTGAATGGTTGCGGAATATGAAGATGGTTCCATGGGGGTAAAATATTAAGCTGATTTATGGAAAGCAATTAGAATTGTTGCGAGATGGATTAAGAATGTTTTGATAATGTTCTAATTAAGAAAATTTCACACGGCACGCGTGTCCAAAATATAATTAGTTTGTCTTGCTCTGTTCGGGACATGCTTCCACTACGAGCAGTAATTTGATTATAGAATATACCGTGTCCTTAGCGAATGTCGTTGTGCTACATAACTATTGAGAAATTATGAAGTATTCGGTTTTGATACAGCTGTCATCCTTGCTTTTATCGCAAGGAATGTAAGGTCTCGAGGGGGATCGAAGAGTGAAAGCTACCTTGAAAGCGGCGCCACTTCCATCAATCAAAATTGGATTCCTTAGCAGCGAGAGAAGCAAGCGGTTTCACTGATATTGACCAGCAGCAGAACCATTTACTACTTCAAACTATAGAACAACGGATAGATGTTTAGTGAGATGTTTTTTTTTTTTTTTTTTTCTTTATTTAACGTCGGTCTCTATTCCGCAATCTAGTGCCAATCACCGACGGACATCGATTGATGGCAATCGAATGTGCAGGAAGGCAGCTTCCACACCTGCGTAGGATATCGCACCCATTCACAACACACATGGGCCGGGACTAACGGCTTTACTTCCCTTCCGAAGGAAGACGTGACCAGAGATTTTTATGCCTCAGAAAGATCCCATCGACCTCGGCTGGGATTGAACCCAGACCCATTGGGGTGTTAAAAAGCAGTCACGCTTACCACTTCACCACCGGCGCTGGCTATAGAGAGATGTGTTCCTTTTATTACTGTAAAATCTGTCACCCTAGTTTGTGAGTAGTAAAGTAAGGAGTTTAGTTCGATCGGTGGAAGATCAGAATATTTATTTAGGTGCGCCCTATTTCATTTTTTTCGAAGCCCTCCCAAGTAAAATTGCAAGATTTATCAGGGCTTTAAAGCATTCTTCAAGTTCAAATCATGGTCTAATAGACTATGATAATACCAAAATTGACACTTGAGCCTCATCTTATTTCATAAGGGTAGTGTAAACGAGAAGGGGATATCATAACAAATTCTGGCTATTGCCACTAATCTGGAGTCGCGAGTGAGCTGCGATGCGAAGTTAAGTGCACTGCGCAATGCATCTGGGTTTGAGACGTTGCGGCAAAGCGACAACTTATAATGGCCTAACTGTCTAATTTTCCGCAATCAGCTTTCCACTTGCGAAGCCAGAGAAAAAGTGTTGCCAACCAAAACATTGCATCGGTATTCAGTCAAATGGGAAATATCCTGATTGCTGGGATCACTACACTGAAAAAAGTTTTCATTTAGTTTCTATTAGGAACGCACAAAGTATTTTTCCAATAACAAAAATAATAATTTTTATCGGAATATAGTGCTTTCCCGATTTTGTCAGCTTTTCTCAAATATTAGGCTGTCAAAAACGGGAAGCTGACAAAATTCCATTATTTTTTTGATGATAACTATTACAGAATTATGAAATCCTTATAGGGGTACGGGGTGCTATGGGATAATATGACCATCAGCGTTTATTTACGTGTTTTGCAAAACAAATTTAATGGAGTTTCACCCATCCCAGAACAGTCATCTGGGAAATGGTTTGTATCAAGTAGTCTTTTAATAGTACGAGAAAAAACGCTGTTGGTCATATAACGCCAGGGTGCGTTTTACTCCTCCTTATCCTATTATTTGTAAGAACTCTTCTAAACCATCAAATAATTAGAATTATTGAATTAATTTTCCTTTGACGATAATGAATTATGTATCAACTTTCAAAGCAGAGAAAATGTGGGGAGGGGGTCAAAAAGCCAGACCTGTATTGAAGTTGGCACGGGGTGGTATCCTAGTTTAGCTCCACTAAAGCCCATTCCTTACTCTCTCTTCTGCCTGGATCCCCCCGGGACCATGCTGAAGCGACTACTTCGAGGGGGCTGGCACTTCTCATACTCTCAGTGCTAGCTGGCGTTGCTAGATCGCTGCTCCTCTCTCCATTCCAAGTGCCTTTCTCCACGTTAAGGACCGGTATCTCCCTTCGCACTGTCTCGCACCTTGGACAGTCGAAGACCACATGCTCCGGTGTTTCATCCACGTCCTAGCCGATGCAGGTATTTCCTGAGGCAGCCGTGGCCAGACAGGAACTACGTCCGGTGGTGGTTGACTTCTCCGTGTTTTCTGTGCACCTAGGTCGAAAGAATCGGTAATAACCAATGTGTCCATCTACCGCTATCCACCGCGTTCCATTACTATTGCCACTTTTCCAAAGACTCCGCTTTCACCACTTTCCGTACTCTACCGGCTTTTCTCCGATTTTAGCACTCGCTGTCCTCTGCCGGGTGATGTTGCTTCATAGCGTAGAGTTCGAGAATTCATGCTCAAAAATTCAAAAATTAAATGAAATCTTCAGGCTGACAAAATCGGGGGTAGACAAAATCGGGAGCTGACAAAATCGGGAAAGCACTGTATCACATAACATAAGAAATTTTATGTGAGTAATCATTTAGATTTCATTGGACACATAACGTTCAAGTGATTAAGTGGTGCAATTAACAATTATGGGATCACATGAAAGCTAGGTGAAATTCACATGGCTATTTTCCACTGGTTATGTGATTTATTTTATGAGTGTATATCAACTCTTCTGTCAAACGTAGCAGGCAGGGTTGCCAAGTGATTTTTTGAAACATCTGGCTGTTGTAAAATAAATAGTCTGGATTTGTGTGGATGTTATTGACAATGGAGATTTTTATTATATGCGCATTTAAATGCCATTCTATAGCATAATTCTCTAAGTGGGAGGGACTAACAATGCAAATCTAAAAGCATAAATAAAGTGCTTGGTACAGAAATCTGTAATCTTTGATAGCGAAATAATTTTTCCCCACCACAGGAACACCCCGTTTTCTTACGTAAAATTAAAGATCACAAAACGCACGAAATCTTAAAAAAATCAATAGTTACTAAAATGTTTTTACTCAATCGGTAGATTAAAATGTAGCAAGAATTGATTGATGGAATTCAAGCTAAAATGTTCAGATCGCGAAATATTCCTGATCAAATACGAAATTTTGCATAACAGGCCTACCTTAGCGCTTCTGCTCTTACTGTTGATACCCATTGAAACAATTGTCTAAATAGTAATAAAAGCAACAAACTTGTCTTGATTACAGATACAGGATATCTGATAAAACAACAAACGACCCTTTTTAGGACGACCATTTGAAAGATTATAGAGTCAAAATTACAGATTTTGTATCAATTAAAATAATCAAACCCAAAAACAAATGTACTAACCAATCGAAGTCCTGCGTCAAGTTTCCGTTTGTGCCCTTAGGCACAGACTCTTCCACTTGTTTTTACAAATATTCTACACGGTAAGAAAAAAGTACCCAACGGCCAGTTCACTTTTACCTACTTTTGACTAGTTTGTCTTATTTTCTCCTTCTAATGTTGTCAAAAACGGAGTAACAAAACCACCCAACAGGGGTAGTAAAGTGTGGGAACCCAACGTTGAGTATAATCATATTTACCTACTGTGTTACCGTTTTGGTTCCTGTACCCTATTGGTTCACTTCGAGCGAGAAAAATCAGGAGATAGCGAGAGCGAGGAATAGGGTATATGTGTATTCATTGTGAATTCAATCTGTATGTCAGTTTCTTGTATGCAATATTGTCTTGTTTTGAATGTAAGTAAATATGTAATCCCAAAACAACGGTCCAATTAAAAATTGTAACCCAGTCACACCAACAACACATAACACAGAACACATAACGGGAAGGAGTAAGGATGAAGGTGGACGTTGGAAACAAGAGAAGGATATGGACAAGGGGTGGTGGAAAAGTGGGAGGGAGGTGGAAATGGGTTTAGGTCAAGGGGGAAGCTACTGGGTCAAACTGAAAAGAAGGTTCTCTTTCACTTTAGCCATTGCGCGAGATAGATCGATCTGCCAAGTTAAGTTTTGAAAAGAAGTGAAAAATATAGAGTCGCCAACAAATACCGGCTAATACCACCGAATACAGAGTCAGGTAGGACCCAATTAATAACCCGGTAGCGGAATTCCCAGCCCTAAGACCACCTCTCATATTCCCCTCAGGACCTATTAATTACGGGCTAAATCACGAGGGCGTCCGTTAACACGCCAACACCCATGTAGCAAGCATCCATCGGTTATACACCGACAACCACTGAGAGACCACCGTCGATCACCCGATCGAGCCCCAGTGCCACATCTGTCGTACCACACGGTGACAACCGTCGAGCACCGGCATATACTGTGAACAGTCCGTTCATCCGCCGCCGAAAAACCCCACCCGCTGCAGAATCCCGTCATCGCTGGCCAGCACTATACACACATACACACTACAGACACCGAAATCGTAAGAAATAAACGAGTGAAAAGTGAGCTCCAGGGTTTCAAGCTCGAGCTAGCCAACAAAAGAGGCGAGTGTAGCCCACCCCAGACGATCTTCGTGGCTAGACCAGAGGTTAGGGGAATCCCTTTTAACTAGCCCATCTGGCTAGCCATTAACAACTGTTGGGTACAACTAACTTACTTTTGGTTAAAAAGCCAATGGAAAATTCCATACGAACTGCACACAAGTAAATGAAAATTACCTTGACTCGCTTTACCTACTTTTGGGTTCCTGCAATATAGTGCCGAGATGAGTGAAAAGAACTTAATTTTGGGTACTTTTTTCTAACTGTGTAGCACGGTACTTCCTTCGGAAAAATTGTCAGGCACTTCCTGATCTATATTTGTACAGTTGCACTGTTCAAGCAAAATTGTGGTCTCTAGGGATGATAATGCAAAAAAAGGTTAGAGGTTGTATCCAAGATACGACCGTAGATTTGACGTAGGATTACGTGCTCGGTATCGATATTCGCCGACTATGTTAAAGAAACCACTTTTTGCAGGCAATCGGTGATACTTTTGATCACCATTGAAACAGTTGGACATTTGTGTAATTTTCAATTGTGACCTATTGAAAATTAATAAAGTATTCATTCTAGAAGATTCGTAGGAAAATGTCCAATCGATTGGCTTGTTTAGAATGTATATACATCCGCTATTGACAGAGTTATAAGTGGTCAAAACCTGACCACTATTCGTAACATAGTCGATTTTGGTTTTTTTTTAAATTGCACCCCCAATACGTTGCTGAAAGACGTAATCCTACGTCAAAAGTAGGTTTTCCCATACAATGCGGAAAACCGAGTTACAAATCGTTCCCAAATTTTCCACAGTTGTTTGGGCCAATGAATCCAAAAAATGGCTATTCTCGCTTGAGTTTGCGTTTTTCCCTATAAAAGTGACCCACCCTAACGCTTATAGATGTTCTTGGGACCAGTCTAAGAGGGGACCACTCAAGTAAGCCGGCGCCGGTGGTGTAGTGGTAAGCGTGCCGTCTTCCTTCGCAAGGGAAGTAAAGCCGTTGGTCCCTGGCCCATGTGTGTTGATGGGTACAATGTCCTACGCAGGTGTGGAAACTGCCGGTCAGGGTTTGACACTAGCTTGCGAAACAGAGACCGACGTAAAATAAAGGAATTGAGATGAACAAGACCAGTCAAGTAATGAGCCAATTTAAAATCGTTAATTGGGGATTGTTGGTATCATTGTGCTCGCCACACAATATACAAATACATACATTGGTTTATATAGAAACACTCACTCACTCATGTATCATGCACATCCCTAGCGGTGCATAGTACCAACGTGAAAGATTTCCAACCTGTGCTGCTCACTTCTGCTTTGACCCAGGTCAGATTCCTGTCGACTTTCTTTATTTCCTTGTTGAGGCACCGTCGACATGAGCCCCTGGGTCTGTCTCTGAGCACTGCGTTGTCCTGCCGGCTTCCAATCCAGCACATGCTTGCAGATTTCGTGTCTTCCCCTTCGTAGTGTGTGGCCGTTCCACCTCCACTTACGTTCTCGAATTTCTGTTGTATTATCTGCTTTTGATGACAAGGTATTGGTATAGATAGCTGCTAAGTAATAACTGTGGAAGTGCTTCAAAGAATACTAAGTTGAGAGCAGGCGAAAGCTGGTGTAAGAGCGTCAAAAACCAAGAAACAAGAATAACTATAGTCTTCGTTTCAGTACACCTACGTAATTTTTCAAAATGACGGTTGTTCTTTGATGGATCACCTGTAACCAATTAACTATAATTTTTATTATCTCAAATTACAGGTAACGCAGCTGAAAATCGTAAGCAACCCATTTGCTAAAGGATTCCGTGATAATGAAACCAATGAAGAGTAAGTACCACCAACAAGCTGTTACCACTAAGCCACTCAACCAAAGCAATCAACATTGTACAGCAAATAAAAACCATTAGTTTATATTGCAATACTACGAACTCAAAAAAAAAAAACATGGGAAAATTGCTTCTCCTGCTGTGGTTATTCTTCTCTTCTCCATCAATTAAACTGACCAATTCGTCAAAACTGTTTACTACACTGCGTACGCTCGTGCAAATCCAGCAAGTTTATTATCAAAACAAACCCGCACGGTAATTGGCCTATAAAACGTGTTAATTGGACTCATTACACGCGGCTCAAAAAACCATTTTTCTTCTGATCCATGTATACGAGTTGGTGTACGATAATCATATTTTTATAACGTTTATTTTGCGGGAAAAGTGCAGTCACATTAATCCACCCGCGCACGTTGCACCTTTCTGACCGATTGTCGTCTTGGGAGCAATAAAATGTTACCCACTTGTAGATGCGGGATGCACATACATTTCTTAGGGCGAGCATTGTGTTTGACAGCCGCTGTCACCGTGTTTGTTTTTATGGTTGATCCGACTCAATAAACATGGTAATTCTGTGCTGTGCGATGCAAGTCAAGCCATTAAAAGCGCCCCAGTTCCCGTATGATTGGACGCGTTGTCGCTATCTTCTTTGTACCCTATACTCGATCACGACCACTAAAAACGAATGAATGGTGGTGAGCTCGAACGGTTAATGAGGAATGCAATCGTGTAAGATTGACATGCTCTTGGGAGGAATTGCAGTAAATTACCTTAAAAATTCTGTATCTCTTTTGCATGGTGCAGTGCAGTGTTTTATAGACTGAATGTGTCTTGAGTGTTCCCACTCTTTAATTTCTTCTGTGGAAATTCGGCAGTGGCATTCATATTTTAAATTCTTTATTATATTTACGATACAGCTTCCGTTGCTATTTTTCCCTGCATTTGACGAGGTGAAAGAGAAATGAAAAAAGTAGGGTATTAGAAACATCTGTATAATAGGTTGTGGTGAGGCTTGAAATTTAAGCAGTGGATTTTTTAACAGAAAGGGGATATTCTCGGTGGTGATAGAAAATGAATGGTTATACTTATTCTTGTGAATTGATCTAGAAAAACGACAAAAAAACATGTTTATTTATTTTCCAATTATTTAAACTTGACCTAATAGGATATACTTCCCTAAGATAGACACAACAATCAGTCATACAAGGTGTGTCCCAAAGCAAACAGGACTTTTTAAATATCTCAGTTCCTGGTTGCGCCATCAATTGGCAAGGATAGGTGTTGGAAACGTACATCTTTCATTGACGGGTGAGTAGAAACCAAGTTATTGCGCCTCAAACTACAATCTGTTTACAGTGTCGGTACAAAATGTCGATCGAACAAAGAGCCAATATTAAATTTCGATAAACTTGACAACAACTTTACCGAAACGTTTCAAATGGTGAAACAAGTTTATGATGATGTTTGTTTATCCCGTAGCAGAGTCTACGAGTGGTATACGCGCTTCAAGAATGGTCGTGAAGACTTAAACGATGACGAACATGTTGGCCAGCCGAAATTCGTAATTACCAAGGAAGTCATCAAATGAAATTAAGTATCGCCAAATCAACAATTTATCGCATTTTGACTGAACATTTGGGCCTACGAAAGGTGTGCGCACGATTTGTTCCGCACAAGTTGACCGACGACCAAAATTTGCTGAGAATTCAACATTTGAAAGACATAATTATTAAGGAGGCAAGAAAGGACAAAAACTACTTGTACAGCATTGTATCGGGCGACGAAACGTGGTGTTTTCAATATGATCCAGAAACCAAGCGTCAAAGTGCCGAATGGAAGCCTCCAGGCGAGCCAAGTTCGAAAAAAAAAATACCGTTTGGAGAAGTCAAAAGGGAAGACAATGTTAATTTGTTTCTACGATTCGAAGGGGATTAGTCATAAAGAGTTCGTTCCAACTGGCCGAACCGGCCGAACGGTTAATGCCAAGGGGCAAGACAGGTGTACTCAGAGTACATATATTTGCTGCGAGTAAATTTGAGTTGCTCATATTTACTCAAAAATTAACAAAGTAGTCTCGTATTTTTCATCATAAGATGTTCTGGAAACAACAACCGTCTGACAGAATGTTTTGTTGAAATATATTCAATTGAGAGAAAATTTTGCGTCAGATTATCAAATTTTATATAACATGATGTTCATGAAACGGCAATATTAAGTTTTCATTATTAAAAGATCCAAGTTATATTGATTTTGTCCAGGCCAGGGGCCTCTTTTGCTTTCTAGGAATTGATGATCTTCGAAGTTTTTCGTGATGTGGTGGTGTGATTTCAAGATCAAAGAAGTTGGAATTTGACCTAATATTATGAGCTCGTGAAAATTAATACTCAACCTCTCAAAATCGATCTAAGAGGCTTCTTGTTCTGTGGAATTAGTTTCTGGCATGAGGAAACTCAACATTACTAAATATTCATAATTGAGGTGTACAGTGACCAGCAAAATTAAATTTACAAGCTTCCATAATGGAAGATTGATATAAATCTCCGGAAAAATTTTCGCTAGAAAAAGTCAGAGTAATGATCAACTGTCACTAGAAACTTCCGTTGTTCCCCTGATACTCTTAGAAAAAGACAGTTGAAAATTGTGATCAGAAATGGGTTAAATTTTCATCGCCTGATATAGTTGTGACGATCCACATTTAGCACAAATGGAACATTGGCGAATGCGGTCTTTTATGTAGCTGTTCATCCCAAGTCACAATAGATTTAGTTGTGGCCAACTCCATAGTTGATTCTATTCAGACACTTACATGAGCGATCGTCGAAGGGATGCAGGAATTCCTTCATCCCTTTTTTGTCATGTTACTTAGAACTGTTCAGAATCCTCCATTTGGGATGACTCACTGAGATTGTTTGGAATCTTCCTGAAATTGTACGGAATCCTTTCTGGGATTGTTTGGGATCCTCTCTGGACTGTCATGTATGCCCCTCATTTTTTACTGAAATCGTCCTTTTAGCTGTTCAGAATTCCTGTTGGGTTGTCCGGAAGCCGTATTGCTAGTGTATGAAATCTTTTCTAATAATTGTCTGGAATCACATGAAGGCTAGTTTCGAGTCCCTCCGTCATAAATCCCCTTTTCGATTGACTGGAATCCTTCCAGATATTGTCCGAAGTCTTCTTGGGATTGTCCGGAATCCTTCTTGTGATTGTCCATCAGAATCCGAATTATGTGGTTGCTAATGTTTCGCAGCGTGCTATACGAAAGTGCAATTGCCTTTCCATTGCCGAAATATCTTCTCGGGTAAGCTTTAGTTTGAAAGCACACCGCTTAAAATGTTGAAATACGTATTACAAATTTACAAATGCAATGAAGCCCCTTTGAAATGTTGCCACTGAATTATCTTTGCTTGACAGCATCGGTTTCAACACAACAATCAGGTTGCTATGTGTAAATGTTTTTGAGCAATGCGAGTTACTCAGAGCTACTCAAAATTAACTCCGATTATACTCATGATCGGAAGCTGTCTTGCCCCAAGGTTAATGCTGTATTCTAGCTTGATGTTTTGAAGCATTTTATGCATCGTATTGGTGTATTCGGTCCGAATACCGCGAAGAAGGAAGTTGGCGCTTGTTGCACGATAATGCTCCGTCGCATCGGTCAACGCTTGTGACTGATTTTTGTCTGAAAAATCGCGTTTCAACCATAAATCATGCCCCGTATTCACCTGATTTAGCACCGTGCGACTTCAACTTGTTTGGAAAATTACATTTGCCGATGAAAGAAAAGCATTATAAGGACATTGAAGCAGGCTTGCAATTGCTCATTACAGCTAAAATGCTATTTTTCGGTATTTTGAAACAATGGGATACTATAATGTTAATTTTTATTTGTAAGATGCAAGAAGTGGTGGTAAAGTTTCAGAAGGTCACAACTAACGGTTAGCTGTAACGATGAGCAACGCGATGAGCGAACAATCAGCGATTATAAAATCGCTAGTTGTGACCTTCTGAAAGCAAATTTGACAAATTTTATATGTCATATACAAACTTTACCACCTCTTCTTGCATCTTACAAATAATAATTATCTTTATTGTATCCCATTGTTTTATAATACCGAAAAATAGCATTTTAGCTGTAATGAGCAATTGCAAGCCTGCATTGAAGACATCCAAAAGTCTTGTACCACCATCCTGAAGGACATCCCTATCGAGGCCATAAAACACTCGTTTGATATGCTTTTAGATCGTGCAAATCGTTGTATTGAGTCCGAAGGGGACTATTTTGAATAAAATAAAGTCGATTCGTCGAAAGAACAAGTCTGTGGTAATTTTTTTTTTTTTACTTTGGGAAACACCTTGTATATTGCATTTTTAGTCGCCTCGCCACAAATAATTGGCTTGCAGACGTTATTCCATTGTCAACATACATGCTATGATTAGCTAATCATTTCAATGTAATTTGGGTATGAAAAACAACCAAACCACCAGGCCTGGTGGTTACTAATGGATACTCCATGATTAACCAGCTCCGAAAACCGATTTGTATTTTGTTAAATCAATACTAACTGGGTACAGAATCATCAATCTGTGCGTTTCTCTTATAAAAGCTGTGCACCAAAAGGAAGTTTTGGACATTACTGTGCGTTCATATCAGTAAAATTGCGCTGCAAACATGCTTAACATATTTAACATAGGTTCAATCAGCAGCGTCCTCAAATACGCAGTTAATACACCTTTTTCTTGTATGCGCTCTTGAAGGTGATCAAATATTACTCCGCCCATCGTGTTAAAAAAAATCTGTTGAAAACAATGTCACCTACAAATGTAACAACAAAAGTACAGCGCTTATTAGATATACTATTTGTTGCGCCCTTCTAGATATAAACAGTTTTGATTGTATTTGGGCCACCTAATGAATGCTCCTGTTAAGGTAGGTACCGACATTTCCAAAGGCATTAAGGTATTTTAGAATTTCAAATTTCACTAGGCGCTCTTGAAGTGGAGTGACCTACGTTTTTGCGAATTTGAGTGTACGTTACTCAAATATGAGTTAGATTCAGTAGCAATGTTGATCCTTCGAAAAACTATCAAGCCGAGCAATGCATTAGGTCCTAAGTAACATTGATTGATTATTTCGTTGACTTTCTCTTTCCTTATTTGTTTATTTGTTTATTTGTTTATTTGGAGGGAAAAGCCCACTCTAGTGGGCGCAAAACCTCATCATTTCAGTACCAACAGATAACATGGAATCCTACAGATACATTTGCTTGAACTAAGTCCTAAACATAGAAAAAGATATTAATGATAACATAATTAACTTAATTTAAGTACAGAAAACAGAAACCGTCAAGAAGTTAAAAGTACATTATAAAACAGATTCTTTAGCCTAACACGGGAGATATTAAAATCAAAGCAGTTATAACATTTGTTGAAAATCTTGCACATGCTAGTTAACGGCTCATTAGCGCCGTAGTTTGTGCGAGAAGCCGGGATGTTGAAAAATTAATTAGATCGTAAATTTACGCGTCTGATATTGACATTCAACTGCTGCAGAAGTGAACCGCAAATGATGTCCGATCGCAGGAGATCAGTGATAAAGGTAGCCTTAGAGAGGCCTCGGTGAACACTAAGTAATTGTAGGACATCAAATTACAACGACTTTCATAACTAGGGAGATTGAAAGGATCACTGCAGGGTAGCCAGCGAAGGGCGAAACGTACAAATCTTTGCTGAATGGCCTCAATACGATTCACCCCAATGCCGCAAAAAGGAGCCCATACTACGGAACAGTACTCTAATGTGGAGCGGACTAGCGAACAATAGAGTGTTTTAAACAGAAAATGTCCCTAAAGTCTTTGGCGAAACGAAAAATGAAACCAAGTTGAGAAGATGCCTTAGCGGAAACATAAGCCACATGGTCCTTGAAGGTGAGTTGTGAATCAAGTAGAACGCCTAAGTCTTTAATGGTAGATTCACGGCTTGATATTTGCTCCTGCAGGCTGTTAGCATAACAGATAGGTGATTTTTTCCTGGAAAACGATATAATGGCACATTTAGAAGCACTTAATACCATCCTGTTCTTGTCACACCAAACAGCAAAAAGGACCAGCTGCTGCTGAAGAAACAATGCATCACTTCGATCTTTGATGACAAAGTATAGTTTGAAATCGTCTGCATAAGACAGCTTCAGGCAACGGATCGAAAAGTGAACGTCATTCAGATACAGTAAAAATATGAACGGTCCCAGGTGACTGCCTTGAGGTACACCAGAAGAAACAGCGAACGGTTGAGAAAAGTGATCTCCAATCTTCACTGACATATGTCGACCGGTGAGGTATGAGCGGAGCCAATCAAGAAGGGAACCGTGAAAGTCGCTCTAGTTTGGCCACTGCAATCTCGTGATTGATTTTATCAAAAGCAGCAGAAAGATCGGTGTAGATAGCATTCACTTGATGACCTCTTTCCATCTCGCGTATGATTGATGGTGTGTATTGAACGAGATTTTTAGCAGTCGACCTCTTCGGCATAAAACCGTGTTGTTCCGTCGCGATGTAACTAGAGCATGTGTGTTTTAAATAATCTAGCACCAATAGCTCAAAAAGTTTTGAGACTGCACATAAAGCAGCGATACCACGGTAGTTGGACACCGACTACTTATTGCCTTTTTTGAAGACAGGGAAAACAAAAGAATCCTTCTAGCAGTCGGGAAAGCCACAAAACCGTTTCTTGCCGTGTTTGCCGTGCTAGATAATAGCTTCGGCTTGCTATAACTTGACTGGACAGTTCGTTATATGTGTGCTCGTAGGACGATCTACTTGACTTTTATTTTCATTCTAAAACTATCGTGGTTTTGTTATTAAGATCATCCGGAAAAAAAAACACTGTTCATCCTCATCAGTTCTTACATTAGAAATGAAAGTGACGTCAACAATGTGGGTATGTATGAACGCCGAACCTTTGTATATCAAGGTTCATCCTCGATAGGACGAAGTTGCATCCTATAATAGACCCAATTTGAGTATAGTAGACCGACATTACATCGACGTACCTGGAAAGCTTTCATGTTAAAATGATAAGTTTTACCATTTTCAGCGTGCCTAATTAATATCCAAATAAAAAAATCTAAACTTGCATGTAGACAGTGAAATATCGACAGCAGTTCAATTATTACATAATATGCGGCATAAAATGTAATTGTAGGCTTCTTATTAGACCAAGTTTTGGGACATATACCCTATTAGAGAATTTTAGGAAAACTGCAGAACATTTATGGACGATATGTGAAATGAAGGGAACTCTAGAAAAAAAATTAGGAAAGTTCCGAGCTATTTAGATTGATTACGAATACAGTGATGTTCCATGATCTTTGAAAAATACCCGAAGTGTTCAGAGAGCTTTCAAAAATTTCAGGAAAGTTTCGAGAACTACAGGAAAGTTCCAAGAACTTCAGTTTTGTTCTATGAACTTCAGGAAATGTTCGAGAACTTAGATGAAGTTTATAGAACTTCACTTCAAGACCTTCAAGAAACTTCAGGAATCATCAGGTGAGTTCAAAGATCTCTAGAAAAGTTCAGAGAGCTTTGTGAAAATTCTGAGGAAAATTTAGAGAACTGCAGGTCCGTTCGATTTATCTCATAATAATTGCAGGAACTTTACAGATGTTCCATGAACCAAGTCCAGAAAACTTTAAACAAGTTAAGAAGCCCATGAACGTCAGAAAAATGATCGGAGATGAACTTGCCTGTGGCTAAAAATCTCTTTAATAAAGATTTAAAGAAACCGTCAGCAAAATTGCGGGCACTTAAATGAAGTTCCAAAATGTTATGGAAAATGTTGAAAACTTTATGTTGGTTCCATTAACATAACAAAAATTTCGAGCACCTTCAGGAAGATCTGAGAGTTTCATGGAAATTCCAAGAATTTTAAGGAACTTTTGAAAACTCCGGTAGGTAGGTAGGTTGCGTTAGCTTCAGGTCAATTTAATGAATTTCAGGAAAGATTCGAGAACTTCAGTGAAGATCCAAAAGCTTCAGAGCGATGACATTCAATTCAGGAAAAATGCAGGAACTTCAGGAGCTCCCGTTGTAAAAACATAAAATCCCTTTAAAGTTCATAAGGGAAGTTACGGCAGTTCTGAAAACTCAGGGCAGTTTCAAGATCATCATGAAAATCATGGAAACTTCAGGAAAGCTCTGAGAGCTTCAAGTAAATTCTGAGTACTTTAGAGCAATTCCATTAAAGTCAGGAAAATAACGAGAACCTTCAAGAAAATTTAAAATTACAAGGGATAGCCCTATGGGGTTGTACGCAATATTGACGTAGGGCTACGTAATCTTATATATTAAATATTATTTGTTAACTGCAGCAGGAGCTTGTTATTTGTGTTGGAATAGGAATTTTAGCGGGGTTCTCTCTGTTTATACTCTTTAGTATGACATGCTTGACATAAATGGCCCACAGCGACTTACGAAGAGCTACTGATTCCGATCAATAGCGGTGCGGCTTCTTCCTCCTTCAATTGATGCTCATGTGGGCTGCAGCTCGCTGCTTGCAAGCAGCCTTTCGTTGTGTTCTCACACCTCCACTCACCCCGCGGTGATTGAATAAACACCGTTTGGTGATACCGGATGGAATTCAACTTTGAAATCTGTGTTAGGGAAATCGCTTTTCGCAGGCAATCGGCAATGCTTTTAGTTATCATAGCAACAGTTGCACATTCGTGCAATTTTCAATAGTGACATTTTGAAAAATGATAATGTCTTAAATTTAACTGATGCGTAGAAATATTTCTGATCGATTGGTGATAAAACTTTTGAAATTGGTTCAGGGGCAGCTAAGCTATTAACGTTTAAAATCTTTCATAATGTTGTTACATATTCCATTTTCGATTTTCACAAAGTGTATTCCCAAATAGAAATCACAGGCGTAGTCCTACGTCAAAAAAAATCAAGTTCGCATAATCACGTTAGTTTTTCAAAGCCGATAATTCATTGTTCATTGTTTGTAACTAGATTCACTTAATTCTATGTCTAGTAGGAGTTGGGCCGAATACTCGCGGCTTATTCAAGGTTAGAGGGGTACATTGTCGAAGGATAGGATCTAGGAACTAAGAAAGAGAGACAAAAGACTAAGGAATTAAATTCTTATACTAGACATTTGCTGAAACATATAAATCGACTGCATATAGCAGAGAGATCAATCATTTATGAGAGTGTAGAGAAAACCAGAAAAATGACGGAAACTTCACAGAAAGAAAGAAAATCACAGTACTGCGGAAAACGTCACGAAGGTTAAGGTCTTTAAGGCAGTTTTATTAATTTCAGGGCTAATCCAGGATCATCTCCAGAAGAGTTGCAAACTTCAGGGCAGTCAACAAAATTGCAGGAGCTTTGAAAAAATACCGAGAATTTTTATGAAGCTTAATGAACAAGCTGGTTAGGAAGCTTATGTTAAATTTCGGACACTTCAGGGAAGCTACGAGAACTTCAAGGTGGTTCGATCATTAGCTGTAGGAACTTATAAAAAGTTCCTTGAACTTCAGGTATATCCAGAGAGCTATAGGAAAGTCAAGAAAACTTCAGAGAACTTGAGGGAAGTTGTGGATACTTTAATGAAGTTCCAAGAACCCCAGGGAAGATAGGTATAGACGTTATTAGGAGAGGTGAGAAATCTTAGGGGTGTCACAATAACTCCAGGGATGTCCAGAGTTTCCGGCCAGTTTAAAGATCTGTGAATGTTCGATCGTACCATCGGCACCAGGCTTATGTGTTAAGAAGGTTCAAGAATGTCAGGGAAGTCCAGGGAACTCCTGAAAACTCTAGACATATTTTGAGAATTTCATAGAAGTTCAGAAATGTTCAGGGAAGTTTAAAGATTTTTGAGACAGTTCCATTTATTTTAGGGCAGCACCAAGAACTTCAGGAAGGCTTCGAGAACCTCAAAGCAGTTCACTTAACTTTACAAAAGTTCCAAGAAATTCAGGGAATTTTTGAAAACTTCAGCAAACTTTCGACATCTTCACGGAATATCAGAGAACTTTAGATAAGTTTGAAGATGTTTAATTAGTTTTGTTCTTTTCTTGTACCTTCCAAATAAGTCGAGGAATATCAGAGATTAATTAGATTAATGAAACAATTAATTTCAGCAACTTTCAAGAAGTTCCGAGAAATTATGAAATATATCGAGAATTTAAGGAATGTTCTGTAAATATACATGAATATCCAGAAAATTGTTGGAACGCTGGAAAAGCTCCGAGAACTACTTGAACAATGTGGAAACGTAAATGCAAATTGGAGAACTTCTTGAAAATTTTTAAAACTTCAGGGAAGTTTATAGATTTAAAAGGAAGTTCCATGAACTTCAGGGGAGATCAAAGAACTTCAGGGCAGTTCAATTATCTTCATGCGTCATCTTTAAGAAATCTCTGAGAAATTCAGATCTAGTAAATATTAGTTTAGATCCGAGATATTTAGGGCAGTTCTAATTATTTCAGGGTTGCTTCGAAAACTTCAGAAAAGTTCAGACTTTCGGGGAGTTTGAAGATCTTGAAGAAATAGTTTTTTTTTTTCCTTAACGCATCAACTCATGGACCCGGAACCAGCGGCTTTACTTCCCTTCCAAAAGGAAGACGTGATTAGAGATTGTATGCCTCAGAACATCCCGACCAATATCTGAGAAACCAATATCCGAGAAATTGTATATTTTCAAGTTTTATGACTAGCTGATAGCAGACAAGTTTACTCGTAACCAAGTTTAATTTAGTGAGAGCATTACATTCCGAAATTTAAATTTTGGCGCTCCTTAAAAGGGGGAGCGGTTTTTTTTATATCTTTATTAAGGAGACTTTCAGCCGTTGGCTGGCTCGTCTCCGAACGAGGGGGAGCGGTGCTCACATGAACAATCAGGGAGTTACCAGCTCCAAATTTACCTTGACAGCACTGTAAACAATTATACATTATTTGCAGGTAAATCGATATAATTCAATTTAAGGCCGATTAATAAATGTAAGTTCGATACATCGATAAAAGAAAAGCTTTGAAATGAAATAGCTAATTGTTCTGTTTATAAGTCACTCCGTATCAGTATCACACTCAGTGCTATTCAGTTGTAAATCTGAGGGATCCTGTGCGTGGAGAGGATTAAATTCCAAATGCTTGGAGTTCTGTTTGAGATATTTTAATTTTTCAACTTGGGTCAAATATCCATCTCCACCACTAACGGAATAAACTAAGGCGACCACTTGCATACGATCAAACACATGGCGTCCGTTCAAAAAATTCTCCTCGCTATCACCCATTGCCGCGATCGAACTTCAAAAACACTCCAAATCCTCAATTGAAAACACAAATAAACAATCAACACACTCGGCGTCCGCAGACACCTTCGGATATCATCTCGCCAAATGAAAATGTATGGCTCAACCAACCACATGCCATCCGACCAACCAGTAGTACCAGATCACCACTTTCTCACATAAACAAACTCCAATTCCATAATTGGACCGAGCCGCAGTTGAAATCCAAAGGGTTCCCTCCACATGAAAGCAACGTTCAAACGCATGTTTTACTTTACTTTTTTTAGTTCGCTCATCTTTTTATTACAAACAATATCACATTATAGCATAAACGAATCTAGATTCCCCGCATTGGCCACGAGGCGATGTGGAAAATCTAATTTCGTAGACTTAATGTCTAAATCGTTGAAGCGTTCGAATTTTGTTTAAATAACAGTGTTGACATCGCCTTCCTTCTTGTGGAAGATCACCACATCCTCGAAGAACATGTTCGGCACGTGGAAGTAGGTTTCATCAATCTTGCGGTCAAAGGGATAACCGAATGGCAGCTTGTCGAAGTACCGCGCACCGGATCCGACTCCACAGGACACGACCGGGTCGAAACCAGTATATTGCTGCACCTCTGGAGCGTAGTACGGTGAGATCATGAAGAAGAACTGGAACGGCATACCGCCCTTCTTGCCCTTCGGTAGCATCAGTCTGTTCGGGAAGCCGCAGTGAGCTTCGGACATATCCAGCGGGAACTTTTCATCACCCTTGTAGCCCAGCATGACCTTCTTGTACAGCTCATAGAACGAAGTGCGATCCTTGACGTAACCATTGAAGTTGAGAGAATTACGGGTGATAACATTCTTGCCCGTTACCAAATCGTACATGAAGTAATCCAGCTCGTAGTAATTTTCACGATTTTCGTTCAACAAGTATTGGGATCCGAATTCATCGTACTTAGGTCCGATGAAAACACGAATAACTGATTTGACAGCCTTCTCCGAAGTGACGCTCATTTTGTAGGTGAATGACTTGTGGTTCAAGCGAATGGTACGTGCTTTGATAACCACTGGATCCGGTTTGTATTCAATCTCACCGAATCCATCGTACTTACCCTCAACGTATGCCTCAGGTTCAATGTCAATGGCGTTAGTGATGTCTACATCGAAGCGATCGAAGTATGTTACCAATTTGTCGACAACGACATCGTCGATCTTGACGCCTGGGAAGTACAGCTCTTCGTAGGTGTACGATGGCAGGTGATCCTTAAATTGGTAGTAGTAGTGGATGATGCGTTTGTAGATCTGATAGAACACTGGATCACGCAAAGATGACTCAAAATGTTCCAAGACACTTGGGATAACTTGGTAAGGCTCAACGGGTTCAACGGCAGCACCCATTAGGATACGGGAGAACATGCTCAAGTACTTGTATAAACGGCTATCGTAACTATCGGGGTTGCTCTGGATCAGATTGCCAAGGTAGTCAATGGCTTCCGATGTGGTGAAGTTGATCAACTTACCGTCGGGCATCAGCAGGAATCCACGATCGATCACTTCGCGGATGCGATGTTCGTAATCACCGATAAGCTGAATGTCGTAGTAGTTGGTTTCTTGGTTCACAAAGTAGAAGTTATCACGATTCGGGAAAGTATGTCCGTTGTAGTATTGGAGATCTGGATAGTATCCGGTTTTGATTGGCCAAAACCAAGAGAATTCCGGGATGTGACCAATATCGTTCGATAGGCGTTCCAAATAGTAGCGAGCCAACAGCTGCTGATGCTCGTATAGATACAGCTCACCTCGGCGATCCTTGTACAAACCAAACTCCTTTCCTCCCATCCAGAATGGATAGTCAATGTGGAAATAGTAGTAGTAAGTGTTCAGCCCGATGTCTTCAGTAAAGTACGAAATCTTCTGCTCTGGGTTCGTATGCATATACCATCCGGTGTAGTTGTTTGTAACGACAGCAGTGTAGACATCGCCAACCTTCTTCATGCCGTAATATCCCTGCATCTTGTATTGCTGGGCTTTCTGGATCACCTCCGTGTTGATGAAATAGTACGGGTAGATTTCATACGGAGCGGGTAGTACGAATCCAGCGAAATCCTGACGGTGTGTCACAGCAACGGTCAAGGCGTACACGAACATACCTTCATTGATATAATAGCGGGCCCAGGCGGCGGTCTTGTAGAAAGTGTCCCAGTCCTTTGCATAGTAGAACAAGTGGAACAAGGCGACTGCTTGCTCGCGGTGCACTTCGTTGAACACTGAGAACACCTCACCCTTCGGGAGCATTCCATGGCTGTAGTAAGTCCAAAACTCCTTGGCAGCATTTTCGTTCTGATACAGATGGAAGTTCTTTTCCACCATGAAATTCTTAGCGTAGGCTACCAACTGTGGGTTCCAGTCTTTTTGGTACACATGGCGGAACAACAGAAGCAGATCTTCCTGTTTGTGGAGCCATTCCTTGTCGGCGTATTTAACCTGGTTGGTATTTGGCACGAAGGCAGCGGTTGCAACCGCCAATGTTGCCGCCAATGCAAGAACCGTGAACAACTTCATCGTCGGTACTGATGCTGGATGCTTCTGGAGTGCAGCTTTTATGCTCAACTGTAATCGCAGTTGCAGGTGATAACGCAGTCTTTCAATGTTACGTGATTACCAGCTGATCAGGTGGGTAATCAGAACCAAAATATTCTACATTGCTCGAAGTTGCATCCGATAAGCAAAGGTGAAATAGGTTTCGAGAGATGAACTTTAGCGCGGCGGAACAGATTTCTCTCTACCCACATTTCGTACAATAACAATTTCAATTTGTTGCACAACATGCTGGACAACTTTTTGCATTACTGTCTACGAATAACGTTAGAACATTATTCATATCCAATGACACAACACCTTTCTCCGCCGATGAAAAGAAAAAAACGGCCATTTCCATCCTGGAAAGCCTGGCCACCTCAGCAAATAAACAAATAAACACCAGCAACCAACACATCCATTTTCCAAAGAAAAACGAACTTTTTTCCTGGACAACAAGAAATGACCTTTTCTCCTTCCAAACTCTAAACAACACGTTAAATTATGATTTGCTTCATCTGGTTTTGATACAGCTCAGGGGAAACGAAAGACACAGAAAAAAAAACGAATCCACAAACATGCAGTTTGGAAGTGGCGGTACACGCGGGAGCGTAAAAAAACCGCCGCATGACTCTTAACAAGCGGACCACAAAATTTCAATGTAAACAACAGATAAATCAAACTCGGCGATCGTTTATTTATGCACATCTTGAGAATCGATTTTTTCTTCTGGGCGCTGGTGCTCTTGCGGCCTCGATTCATTCACAAGGCTGTTTTCGCCTAGAGGTATCGGATTTGCTCTGTGCTACTGCTCGGTAGATTACAATCGCTTTTGGATAGGTTTCATATGGTTGTTGTAGGTTTATGTTTTTGCCCAAAATTAAGTGAAACTCATAGTTCAGCATGGATGAAATTTCGCAAAGTTGTTTCCAACGTTAGGCTTTTCCGGGAGTGGCTGATAATTTGTGAAGGGCTATGCATAGTGGATCCGATTACGTTGCGTCGACGTAATTTTTACTTGGGTTACTGTAAAATTTTCGCAAACGCAACGCAACCTAATCCATTGTGCGTGGCCTTGAAAGTCTCCCAGAAATTTCCAGATTTCTTAAAACTTGATAAAACCTAATCTCCATAGAAACATTGGACATAATTACATTATAACTATTCTCACGATTCGTATCAGCATTCTCCTTAAGTTTCATCTTAAGAATTTTCTATGATTTCTCTTCCGAATTCCAACTATTTCCTTTCTTGACAAGATCTCCATGAAATTGTCATTAGAGTTTGCAAAATACAATTTATACCGTCTTCACTTCAATCAAAGGTTGCACTGACTGCATACTTATACTTCACTGTAAACTATTTTCAGAATTACCTTAAAATTCTGAAATCTAGGGCAATTCAGAATTCTAAAGTATTGCAGACTGCTAAGGTAACTCAATATTCACAGGTACTTTAAACCCCTATTTAGAAATCTAATTAATTATCCTCAAATATATCATGAACTTACTTCAAAGTCCTGGTGGTTGTCTAAATTCAAAAGCCTTGCTAATTTTCCAAAGCTCAATTTATTGTTTTCAGGCCTGAACAATTTTCGATTTCTCAAAATTCTAAAATTAGCGAAATTCCTATATTCCTATGTTCCTAATATTGATTTTAATAAATTCAGGCCCCAAAAAAAATAATTACAGTCAAAATCTAAACAAAAACTCAAAATAAAAATAAAATCCTGGCTCGATATTTTTAAAAAAAAATAAGATTTTTGACAGCCAACAATGTTTAGAAAATGTCTCAATTTTCATGATTCTGCAACCCATTGCAAACATGTTGTAACAATTTCATGTATGATGTTGAAATAATGTCCAACGTTGATGGCCTTTAGTAATTAAAGTAGTAAGTTTGGCTTTTTATTTTTTAATAAGAGGGTCCATTAATTGCAGAGATATTTATAAAGCAACACATTATGAAAATCTGGGAAAATCTGGAGCATATTTAAAAAATCTGGATATAAACGTGATCTGACTGTGTATCTGGCAAGACGACTGAAAATCTGTAAAATCCAGATAAATCTGGAATACTGGCAACACTGCTTGAGAGTGTGAAAGAGACAAGCCAATGATGAGAGGCTTACCCAAGAAACCAACAAGCCCGCTTATTCGCCTCGGAAGGACTGTATCAAAAATAAGCTGTAAACCAAATTTGCATTGCTAATCCAATTATGTATGTCATGTCTGTCATACAGGACTGGTAGTGGGTATGTGATATAATAAGAGTGACTGTTGTGACCGAAATAACGGAAATAGTTACCAAATAGTGACATTAAAAAATTAAAAAAGTGACTAATAATGACATTTATTGATCGAAAAAAAAGGTTCCAATGTATCGTTGATTGCGATCCATTTCAAGATATTTTATAAACTCACAATTACAACTCATCATTAGCATTTTTCATGCTCCTTTAAAATAAATCAAATGGACTAAGGATTGTTGAAGATCGTAGTAAACAGAAGTGGCTACCGTAGTATCAACCGGTGGAAACTAATGATTTTAATTTGGCTCACTACTTGACTAGCCTATTGGTCCCAAGTACATCTATAAGCGTACCCCATTCTCGTTGAAATCCTAGTACTACACTATGTTTGTTTTGATTCGCTATGAAAGTTTGACCGATAAAATGAGGGGTAAGTAACGAAGTAACGTGCTCAACTTTTTGGCTCAGCTCTGGTATTATCTTCGGTCCCAAGCTAATCGATTCACCCCTCGAAACATAAGAAAATCCAATAACCCCTCATTTTATCTGCCAAACTTTCATAGCGAATCAAAACAAACATTGTGTAGTACTAGAATTTTGACTAGAATGGGATACGTTAATCGATTTGCTTGGGACCAATAGGCTAGTCAAGTAGTGAGCCAATTTAAAATCGTTAGTTTCGTATTGATTGTTGGTACTATCATAGAGGTAACTCTAAGACCACTGGGTCCCGAAGAAAATCATTATTATTTTTGGCTCACTCAGTACCAGAACAACGGTCCCAAGCAGTCCCAAGCTATTTCACTCACCCCTGCATGTTCTGCATGAATCCACACACCCCTGATGTTATCTGTCAAACTTTCATAGCGAATCAAAACAAACATAGTGTAGTAATAGAATTTCAACTAGAATAGGGTACGTTAATCGTTTGCTTGGGACCAATAGGCTACTAAAGTGGTGAGCCAATTTAAAATCGTTAGTTTCGTATTGATTGTTGGTACTATTTCGTTTGTTATAAGATATCAACGATGAACGTACCCCATTCTATTCGAAATTCTAGTACTACACTGTGTTTGTTTTGATTCGCTATGAAAGTTTGACAGATAAAATAAGGAGTTCGTGGATTTTCCTATGTTTCGAGGGGTGCATCGATTAGCTTGGGACCGAAGACACAGAGAACAGACATCCAAGTCAAATTCCTAAAGTGTGTAAGAAATTTAACTGCTATTTTGAATAGACATTTGAAACTAGCAATATCGTGGTGGCGCTAGTGTCACTGCCCATCGACGTCGATGACCGGCAGACGTCATCTTAACATAAATCTAGATAGAGCTGGAATTAGGGCATCGAGAGCAGTCATTGTTTACAAAAGCTGTTACGCCCTAATTCCAGCTCTATCTAGAAATGTCAAAATTGTTGTGAGCAAAACATTGTTTGTTTAAAACCGATCAAAACATGGGCCGCAAGTGCGAGTTTCATTGGTGTTACCAAGCGAAAATCTTTTCACAATTTTCCTAAGGATGCTAAATTGCCCGAACTACAGGAGATTTTCTTTTCACGAGGAGTCCAAGCGCTTGCAACGAAAAATTTATGTTCTGACCACTTCCCCCGGAGGCTTTTCAAATTCCTGGATAGCAGTGTTCAAATCTTACCACATTTTTCTGAATTTAAATGAGGATTAATTAGAGTTCACATCCTCACTGAATCATTTGAAGGTACACCGCCAGCGAACTAAAAAAAGTCAGTTTTGCTCCTGACTACTATGCCCAGTTAATATTGTAACGAATAACGATTGTAGCTCTACAGGAAACTGTAAAAGATCTTAGTTTTTTATTTGAAAATAATGGTTCCGCAGAAACTCGATTGATTTCCGTTGTTTTGTCTTGTTTGTTTTGAACTGATTTGACAGTTCATTTGGATACACGGTCAATAATATCAACCCAAATTTTAGTTCAATTAATTCATTAATCGCAAAAAGTGATAACTCGAGTCGCAACATTCCGTATGGCAGCGCTAGTGTTTCTAACGTATTTTAATTTGAATTCTTACACATAATTTTTCGAAAAATTTGTTTAAGCTTGCATGTCTGTTCTCTGTGCCGAAGATAGTACCAGAGCTGAGGCTAAAATTTGAGCACGTTTCTTCGGGACCTTCTGGTCTTAGAGTTGCCTCTATGGCTTAACCGTTTTCACTTTAATTAATGAATACTCAAGTATATCCGTTGATTTGGGAATACAAAATAACCTGTAATCATTTATTTTTCTTCAGTGGCAGTTAACATAGAAGAAAAGAATATTTTTCGACAACGGTAGTAAAACTCTGGGTTCTTCAATTTAACGCGACAATATGCCTCATTTATTAACTAACATGCTCCCTCAACAAAGAGATTGTATGATTTATTTTGAACGGATAATACATCCCTCACCAAACTTGTGACATGCCGCAGAGCATTAATTGAGCAATTTAGATAGTCAAGTTTTGAACCCACCACAGCATGCTTTTGTCACTACTGTATATGGACGATCAAATGTAAAATACTGTGGTAGCTACAGCACACAACGGCGCCGGTGGTGTAGTGGTAAGCGTGATTACCTCTCACTCCAGCAGGCCTGGGTTCAATCCCAGTCGGCGCCGCCGGGATGTTCTGAGGCATAACATCTCTGATCACGCCTTCCTTCGGATGGGAAGTAAAGCCGTTGGTCCCCGGTTCATGAGTTGATGGGTCGATAGGTAGGGTCCAGGTGTGGGAGCTGCCTTCCTGGCACGTCAGTAGCATTGGTGCTCAGCACGGAAAACAAGATCGACGGAAAAAACAAACCAAAGGAAAAAAAAAAAAAAAAAAGCTACAGCACAGCTCTGTCCACTTGTATACCTCATTTATACCGTATGCGTGATGCGTGGCCACAGGTCGTCCGAGTTCAGCTCGGGTTCCGAGGGTTATCGCTGCTATCAAAAGGAAGATTCGGGTGAATCCAGTGCGTTCATTAAGGAAAATGGCAAAGGAACACGGTATCAGTGACTTTACGGCACGGAAGATCGTAAAAGAAGATTGCGGGGCAAAGTCGAGGGCACGGGAAAAAATCACATGTTTACCAACCGCATCCGGGAGCTACGAGTCGAACGATGCAAGAAAATCTTGAACTTCTTTATGCGAAAAAATCCGGTAATCCTGTTCACCGACGAGAGCATGTTTACCGTCGATCTCGAATCAAATTCCAGAACCGACCGGTATATTAGTTCCCTTCCACAAGAAAGTGTATCTGACCAAGCATCCTGCTAGCGTTATGGTGTTAGGATTGGTGGCTTCCGATGGCAAAAAAATTGACCCGGTGTTCATTCCAGAAGGTCAACACGGAGGTCTACATCGGGATTTTAAGTAAGTATGTTCATCCGTGGATCAAAGAACAGTACGGTCCGCAGCCAAATTTTGTATTTCAACAAGATGGGGCTCTGTGCCACACCTCGAACCGCACTCAGAAGTGGTTGCAGGAACATCTTCCGTTCTGGGCGAAGGATATGTGGCCGCCATCAAGTCGCGATCTTAATCCGCTGGATTACTCAATATGGCACGTCCTGAAGGCCAAGGCCTGTTCTAAACGCCACCCGAGTACAGCAAGTCTCAGACAAACATTGACCCGTACCTGGAGAGAAATGGATCCAGACTACATTATTAGAACCTGCCGTGCATTCCGGAAGCGTGTGGAGGCCGTAATTGCAGAAGCGGAAACTCGATCGATGATTAACATAGTTTAAGACTCTGAGAAACATCCCTACTTTGAATAAATAACAAAAACTCGAAAACGAAATTTTTGCTTAATGGTGCAAACATTATCACGCATACGGTACTTTGTGCATCGGTGAGAGTAATATAATTGATGATGATGGTTTGAAGTTGATCAAGCGATCATAAAAAACGCATCAGTTTCACCATGGAACCATTGCAACTAGGATTATTAAATATAATAATAGCATAATAAAATTAACACGCAAAAAAAATTATTGATATCCTAGTGGTTTACCGGTTTATAATGCTGAAACCGAAGTCCATCATGCTCAAGGACGTTCTAGATTTGATTCAACAATCTCAACAAACTAATGTTTTAATGCGTTTTGTCAAACCTGTTTGATAGGGCGATAGTCGTAAACAACGTGAGCAAAAGTAATCGTGATATATTTTTTTTCCGCTATTCGATTCGTTCCAGCTCCCAGGAAAGAATTTCCTCGATGAATGATCGGATGAAAAATGAACGTGGACCAAACTTCAAGAGTAAGTAGAGTGCAAATAGGCTGCCTTAATACAATCATTGATTCTAAGAATAATAAACAAATTAATAATAACAGCAACTTAGTCATATTCGCAACTGTCACTCTTAGAATAATAAATTCAACATTACACCACTTTGTTGACAGACCTTAATCCCTTCCAAGTACTTTGAATTTTGTTGAGTGTTTTCTCGAGTATTTTTTATCTCTTTTTACGCCTCAATGATGAAACCGTAAAACCTTCATTCGCACCCTGTCGTCTACTGCGGCTTTTGTACTTTTCATGCCTCCGATTCCTTTCAACAACTTTCTTCACAAATCCTATCCTTCCCTTTTGGAAAAAAAATATACTCACCTACTCCCTTTTGAATCGTATTTGTTTGCACCATGTGTGAAAATACGCACGCACGCACACGACCGATCAGTTTGTACTTCCACATCTAATGAGTAATATAATTGCAACCGTTTCGTCTTTTGATCTGTTTTCCAGAAGACATTGAAACGGCAAACCCTTCATCGATGACACCGACGGCAACGGTGATGACAGGTCCCTCCATCTCCCCCAGTTCCGGTGGTAGCAACGGGGGAACGCCGACGACAAATGGTGGCTCCAGCGGTCTTGGTGGATCCAGTGCCTTCCAGTCATCGTTGGTTAGCTCTCCGGCCGCCGGTCTGTCCCCGTACGCCATAAGTCCTCACAACAATCCGACCATGCTAGCCCAACCGTACGGCACGGACGCCAGCGGATTTGGACCCATCTACCATCACCACCACCATCACCATCACGGTCACAGTCCACTGTCTACGCATCACGGGTCGTACGTAAGTTCGTTCGACAAGTACGACAAATATAAAATGGCCCCACCAACACCTCCACATCACTCGAGTCATCCGACGGTGGCTGCGGCATCGCCCTACGCTGGTCACTATCAGGGATTCTATGGTACTCCGAGTGGCGGGCACCATCAGCTGATGAGGCAAAACAATGGCTGCATAGACTATGTGCAAAGATAGGGGGCCAGTGCAATTTTGGATAAGGTTGTCATTGATTGTAAATTTTACAATAACCTACGTACCATCGTCACACACAAGAACTTGAGTGTGTACTAGTGTGTTAACAAAGAAATGTTTGTAGTTCGTGAACAAAACCAAAGCTTCAAGTGCCATAGATTGTAGACGTACTGTTTAATTTATTTTCTAATATTTATGTAATATAGTTTTATTAAGTACAATCAACCATACTTCGTGATTCCGAAATATTATTGAAATCCCTTTAATAGTGCATCATAAAAGTGTGTGCAATCACTGCTGCCACCATCTAGTTTGATTAATATCCCCTAAATAAGAGCCTGTGCAAAAAGTGGTTGAAAAGAAGATTGATTCAGATTTAGAAGTCGCGCAAAATGTTCGAAGTTACTGCGGGATGAGAATAGGGCAACGTTTCTCAATCTATGGGTCGTGACCAGGCATGGAAAATCATTTGCATTCATTTCGTGCATTCATTTACATTCATTTGCCTCTAACATTTTTCTTCAACAGAATTACGCAAAACGATGTATAGAGCTTTTGTAGGTTTTGTTAGCTACAACTTTTGTTAACAAGTCAAATCCGTTTCTCTTATGCATGACGAACCAGAGTGAACAGAAGTCACTACTGTTTTTCATTGAATGTATTTTACATTCACTGAAAAACAGCGGGCAGAATCGCTCTAGTTCGTGATGCATAAGAGATACAGATTTGAGTTAAAGCATAAATTGTAGCTAATAACAAAACCTACAAAAGCTCCATACATTATTTTGCGGAATGATGTTGATGAAAAAAGTTACAAGCAAATGAATGTAAATGAATGTATGAAATGAATGCAAATGATTTTCCATGCCTGGTCGTGACTCATGTCATATGCTGCCCTCAGGTTTTTCTGCAGATTAATATGGCTTGAAATTAATCATTTTGTTCGACCATTTTCTACAGAGATGGCGCTGTTGCGCTGGTAGGAAGTGATAAAAATCCCCATATAGCCATTGAGAGAGTGGGAATAATTCGCTTTCGGTGCATATTCAGGTCAAAAAAGTGAATGACAACCTAAAGAAAATAATCAGGGACTTTGTCGTTCAGTTTTTTCCCGGAAATTATTGTTAAACAAGCTACAATTAAATAAAAATGATTTTTCCCCATACAGTTTTTCCTGCTTTACTACCAGTTCCCAGAGAGCCAAAAATTCAAATTTGGGAGAGAAATTTGCTCTCACAACCTCAATCTCTCAACAAGCCATGTATTTTGTTGACACTCGATTTGTGATTTCCCTTTCAAAGATTATAAAATAGAGTACCTGACACCAGTGTTGCCACATTTTCATCTGTACTGGGAGTTGCAAAAATCTTTTTCATCTGTACTATTTCTGAAAAAATCTGGACCATTATTTTTTTTAATTAAACTAATCTCGCATCACTTTCAAAAGGTCCTAAATAACAAATGTAAACAAATCGAGTTAAACGATACAAACTATTGCTCTTCTATCATTGTATGTGATACAAAAACATCCATCCAATTTTACTTTCATTTATTTAAGATAATCATTGATCAAAAGTTGTCCAATGTACAGTTTGAAATGATGGGTAAATGATTGTTACTTCGGTCATTCGGACTGCCCAACATGATTGGTGCTCATTTTCCAAAGGCGGGGCCAATCTAAAGTTAAGTACTATACTCTGATATCTGTGAAAGGGAATCTAGTATCATGTAGACAACACGTCCAATGTAACACTCATTGATTATGTCATTGAGAAAAATCGTCCAATATAACATGTCCGATGTAGAACTCGACTTGTCAAAACGTCCTATGTGGTTTTTTCTATGTTGTAGCATGAAATTGAAAGTAAAATTTTGATTTTACCGTTTTTTTCTGAATTTTCAACGTTATTATACACTGACTACATTAAAAATAGTATTGCAAAATGTACTGTTTTTAAACAGTTAAATTAATAATCTGTCAAACTTCAACTTCGATTTTCTCAAAATGGTGGATATGTTACATTGGTCTATTTGAAAAGTGAAGCGAGAAATCCACTTTATTTATTTCAAATATTGTAACAAAGGCTTTAAATGACGCGTTAGTTCTCATTTCTGTGATGTTTATACATTGTCTTTGAACCAAATTCGAACTGCCATCCCGCCGATTGATCAAATTTTTAGAATTCAGGATTCGGTTGATTGTTTCGTTGCTAAGCCGATTTCGAAGTTTTGTTTTATTATTGTTATATTGGGGAAAAAAATTCGCTCTACTGTTGCTGAGGAGTGAGGCATTATAAGAATATTATACACAAGACGTGAAAATGCTGGAAATGCATGAGAACCGTCTATTCTTTTCAAACCTGCGATGTTTGTCCACCAAACATGTGCGGTTTCTTCAACTATCATTTCTTTGCAAAGCAACTTAATTTTTAAGGCATGGAATTCGTTTTGCAACTCTTGCAAATCTCAATCATATAAACCTGGAAACGCGTCCAGTGCCATAATGATTCCTTTCAAATTGGAAAAGTTTCTAGAATGCAACATTGCAACAGCCTTAAGGATCGGGTCACATCTGCTTAACCAACTCCACGAAGAAACTGCGACAGCTGTCCCTGGAAATGTGTTGCTTTTCTCCGTCCATTGATTTAATTGCTTCTTCAGCTGCAAACCCAATATAAACAATTTTTCCACTTTTCAGATGTTTTTCAAAATTGACAGCATTTGCCCAGGATATTATTTGTAAATAAGTTTCATCGCAGACATTAGTAAGAATCGTCCGATAAAAGTCTTTCAGTTCTTCATGCAGCATCGTGAATTCGGGCTTTTTAGACAGGAACATGCTAAAGGGTGATACGGTCAAAATTTGGTCAATATCAACTATTTCTTTCAATTTTGCATTTAAAAAACCTGGTGTGTGTGTGTGTAGAATGTTGCTCCTATTTTGATTTTGGAATTCACTCTTCAGTTGTCAAAATGCCGTCCAAGCAAGAAGAGCAGCGTATCAAAATGTTGCTCGCGCATCGCGAAAATCCGAGCTACTAGCACGCAAAGTTGGCAAAATCGCTAAAAGTTGCCAAATCAACCGTTACAAATGTAATTAAAGTGTTTGGGGAACGTTTGTCGACAGCCAGGAAGTCTGGATCGGGGGGAAATCGAAAACCGGAAGCCGCTGAGACGACAAAGAGAGTTGCCGGTAGTTTCAAGCGAAACCCTAACCTCTCTCTCCGAGATGCCGCAAATAAGCTGGGTGTATCGTCTACAACCGTGCATCGAGCCAAAAAACGAGCCGGACTATCGATTTACAAGAAGGTAGTGACTCCAAATCGCGATGATAAACAAAATACGACGGCCAAAGCGCGATCCCGGAGGCTGTACACGACGATGCTGACGAAGTTTGACTGCGTGGTAATGGACGACGAAACCTACGTCAAAGCCGACTACAAGCAGCTTCCGGGACAGGAGTTTTATACGGCAAAAGGAAGGGGAAAGGTAGCAGATGTTTTCAAGCACATGAAACTGTCAAAGTTCGCAAAGAAATATCTGGTTTGGCAAGCCATCTGTACCTGTGGCTTGAAAAGCAGCATTTTCATAGCTTCCGGGACTGTCAACCAAGAAATTTACGTGAAAGAGTGTTTGAATAAACGTCTGCTGCCTTTCCTGAAGAAACACGGTTGTTCCGTACTGTTTTGGCCGGATTTGGCATCTTGCCATTACGGTAAAAAGGCCATGGAGTGGTACGCCGCCAACAACGTGCAGGTGGTTCCCAAGGACAAGAACCCTCCCAACACGCCAGAGCTCCGCCCAATTGAGAAATACTGGGCTATTGTCAAGCGGAACCTAAAGAAGACCAAAAAACTGCTAAGGGCGAGCAGCAGTTCAAGGCAAACTGGCTTTCTGCGGCGAAGAAGGTGGACAAGGTGGCTGTACAAAATCTGATGGCAGGGGTCAAGCGTAAGGCCCGGCAATTCGGATTTGGAAAAGCGGAAGCCTAACTGAATATTTTTCCTGAATTTTATACTAATTGAACTTGAAAAAGAAATTTAATTTGATTTTTTAAATAAACGATTTCACCGATTTACACACGTTTTCCCTTGACCAAATTTTGACCGTATCACCCTTTATTCAGTCTATTAATCTGGGGCGAAATATACTCCAAACAGAGCAACAGATTCTCTGAGTCAAATAAATTCATTCGTTCAGTTGGTATGATCATAGAGGTATTATCGTTTCAGTTGAAAACCGGAAAATCCCACAAGCGCCAATTGAATTTACTCTCGTTCTGTACGTTAAACATAACGTCGGACATAGTGCGCTGTATTCGCACAATGATGCGCTATTCAGCGCACTATGTCCGACGTTATGTTTAACGTGCAGAACGAGGGTAAAATCGAATGTCGCGTGTGGGTTTTCCGGTGTCCAACTTGAACGACAATAACTCTAAGACCACTGGGTCCCGAAGAAAATCATTATTATTTTTGGCTCACTCAGTACCAGAACAACGGTCCCAAGCAGTCCCAAGCTATTTCACTCACCCCTGCATGTTCTGCATGAATCCACACACCCCTGATGTTATCTGTCAAACTTTCATAGCGAATCAAAACAAACATAGTGTAGTAATAGAATTTCAACTAGAATAGGGTACGTTAATCGTTTGCTTGGGACCAATAGGCTACTAAAGTGGTGAGCCAATTTAAAATCGTTAGTTTCGTATTGATTGTTGGTATGATTGTCCGTGTTGTTCATTCATACACAGGGTGCACCAAGAGGTGCATCTCAAGTGGCTTCTAAAGGAGGGACTTCGTTTTGCACTGCAGTGTCCTCTGTGAACAATTATAGGAAAACACATTGTGTCTAGTTTCCGATAGATGTCACCGCAAACAACAGCTGTGACATCTGATGGAACATGAATGCAGAAGCTTGACAAAATGATCAATTATCAAGTTTACGCAAATTTAAACCTCTTAACAAAATCATTAAGGAGTTTCAAATCGGTTCAACCATCGCCGAGAAAAGAGAGCGAGTAACGAACATGCACACACTCTCACACACACATAAATTTTGCGATCTCGCCGAACTGAGTCGATTGGTATATTTATGGCACTTGATAATCCGGGTATTGGCTCGAAAATGTGTGTTTCAAGTGATCTTACAGCCATTCGGTGTACGAGATAGGCACAAATGATCCTTTTCATTATTTTTTAAATGTTGTTTATTAACAAGCTAATGAAAACAGCTAGGTTTCGTGAAATTATCAAAACAATTTACACTTTAAAATTGATAAAAAAAATTGGAAATTATTCTTTAAATTGCTGATGAACGAAAAGATCTAGCACCGCAAGCTGCTATTCGTGATGCGGCGAGTAATAGACGAGAACTGCACACTAACTAGGGTGCGTTAAGTTTGTGTGCGGATCAGTTGCCAATTGTTGCACACCACCTAATTATTGCACACTTCATATTATTTACTGTGTAGCATTTATCCATGACTTTAAAGTTTACCAATCATAGTGACATGCTAATCACTCAGTATTGTTGGCATTTTTCTTATGATTTCAGGTGATTACTAATTTGCTCGGCTAATAATCTTCAGTTGCAAAATTTACTAGCTTAAAATGCAATTAACTTTAGTAATGTTTACAGGAAAACGTTCATTATTATTTTATCCACCGATATTTTTCCAATATATCCATCAACCATGTGAATTTAATGGATAAACAGTAATGTTCAATAAGGCCTGAACCAATCTCAAGTTTGGGTTTCTTGGTCAGCCAAGTTGGATTTTGGCTCCGTCCTTAGAAAAATAGGCTTGAATTTTGTAGAATAGACCTTTGTGAGTTCATACGTGATGGTATAATTTATTGAAGCCAGGTTAGATTTCGGTTCTAACGTTTGAAATTTGTGCTTGAGTTTTAAAAAATTGAACTTACTGAATCCATACGTGAAGAACGAACCTGGTTAATATTCACAAAAGTAGGTACAGTCAAATTTCGCTCGTTGGGCTATGTTTAGGTGGGCTACGTTCCATTTACTCATATTCTCTACACAGCTAAAAAAAAGTAGTGTAAATTTCCGTTACTATGATGCACATAAATGGAGCGTCATAAATCATACAAATTTACATTATAAATCGTGTAAATTTATGAGACATGTCATGCAATATTCCATATATTGTATGCAACTTTCCACCTTTGTTAGCAACATTTCTTGCAAGCTGCTAGTTTACGTGAAAAGGAAGTTTACATGCATGAACGTTTGCATGCATGGATGTTTACATCACCAGTAAAATTCAGATTTTTTTAGTGTGTAGAAAGCAGGTTACTTATAGACTGAGTAATAATTATAATAATAATGAAAACAGTCTTCAGGTATACTCCTAGATTGAGCAAAAGTTCCCTCGATTTTCCTCAAAATCGAGAAAAATCCTCATTTGAGGAAAACCGAGAAAAAATTTACTCAGTCTATGAATATCCTGTGTTTTAGCGAATTTGAGTGAGCGGAATGCAAATTCGATTTGAATTCTACGGCCATGCGGCAGTATTAATATTTGAAGATACAATCGCATTGCATGCATTCCAGCGTAAGAAGCAACATCAATAGCATCGTTTTACTACATTTTACAAGGCCTACTTTGATCAAATTTACGCAGCAATAAATTTTACGGATTTTCCGTATTTTCTGGACCACCTGGTGATAACTCGAAGCCAATGACCAGCGAATATATAAAAAAAATCACAATTTTACTACATTCCATTTAGTTGCAGGGAACAAGCAAGGCCTGATTTCATAAAATTTACACATAAATCAATTTTACGGATGTTCCGGATCTTCTCACGGACCATCTGGTGACTACACAGAGCCATTGAACAGCTAATGTATCTAAAATCACCATTTTACTACACTCCACATAGTTGCAGAGTAAAATCAAGGCCTACTTTGATCAAATTTACACAGCAATAAATTTATCAGATTTTCCGGATCTTCCAGCGAGTTATGTCGTGACCACTCGGAACAATTCAACAGCTAATATAACAAAAATCACCATTTAACTACATTTCACGTAGTTGCAGAGCAAAATCAAGGCATACTTTAATCAAATTTACGCAGCAATACATTTTACGGATGTTCTGGATCTTTCGGCGAGCCACTTGGAGCCAGTGAACAGCTAATATATAAAAAATCATAATTTTACTACATTATATACAGTTGCAATGAAAAATCAAGGCATACTTTGATGAAATTTACTTAGCAACCAATTTTACGGATGTTCCAGATCTTTCGGTGGGTCATCTGGGGACCATTTGGAGCCAATGACCAGCTAATATTTCAGAAATCACCATTTTACTGTATTCCATATAATTGCGGAGGAAAATCAAGGCCTACTTTGATCAAATTTACACAGCAATCAATTTTACGGATGTTCCGTATCTACCAGCGGACCATCTGGTGATAACTCGGAGCCATTGAACGGCTAACACATAAAAAATCACCATTTTACAACATTTATCATTGTTGCAGAGAAAAATCAAGGCCTACTTTGATCGAATTTATGTAGCACTAAATTTTACGGATGTTTCGGATCTTCCGGCGGATCATCTGGTGACCACTTGAAGCCATTGAAACGCTTATATATCTAAAAACATTAATTTACTACATTTCATATAGTTGCAGAGAATAATCAAGGCCTACTTTGATAAAAAAAAATACATAATAATCCAGATTAAGGTTGATTCGGGTCATCGGAAGGCCTTTCGGTGGACGCTCAGTATTAAGAACCAGGTTATGGGTTGATTTTGTTAAAATATTAATCAGCACTACCCATAGATGCCTGTTGCTGTGGATTTCCAGCACCACCTTGTTCTAGACGACTGGTACCTTTTCTCCCCCCGATGGCCTCTCGGAAACCCGGAATAAAACCGGCACCACTTGGCCAATCTGTTCCAATTTTTAGTAGACCATAATTTCGAACATTTTTCTACTCACTGTGAAAATTTCAACCAATTTCATGGTTAAACAAAAAAGTTATACCTATGCAAACATTGCTATTCGTATGCCTGTTCGTAAAAATAAAAAACTGCACAAACGCGTTAGGCCCTCGCCAGAAGTAAAGCAGGTGGTGTTCGTTTGAAACACTAATAACTTTTCGGGGGTAACTCGGATTCACATCCGGTCTTCAGCCAAGATGTTCCCAATACTCCAAAGGTGCTACATTTTGTCACGAAGAAAATCGACCCACTACAGCGCCACCTAGAGCCGCGAATGTGAAAGTGGCTCGCTCCCCCATACATTTTGTCGATTTTCCCCATACAAACTTCCCGTGAACCAAATAACTTCAAATTTTGGCAGGGTGTTTCTGACCCTCAAAACTACCATTCCAGAGGGTAGCGTTTGAACTCCCAGATTTGACCTATTTAGAAACACTCTAATGTATACACATAAAAATCTGAAAAGAAATTATTTTTTCTATATTATATGTCTATTAAGTAGTCCTTAAGTTTTCTACTAACGTAGCATTAACCAGATTTAAATAAAATGCTCCATTTGCAAAATAAATGCATTTTAAGATTGCACTCGTATACCTCAACGTGTAATTTTTTTTTCATAGTTCTTCTATTCTCCACGCGTACCAACTTTGATTTGCCAATACGCCTTTTTAATAGAAACTAAACGATCGATTCAGCCTCTGGTAGTGAATAGGAGAACTTCAAAAAGAGTGTTGTGAGCAGAAATTTTTGCCGTGAGACATAGGAAGCGGAACACTTTTTTACTTTTCCTGATAAATTGATTCACCTGAGATGCTCGAGAACTTAATCTACAGTTGAAAAATTTAATTTTGTTACGTTTTTGCAAAGATCCTGCACTCAAAAAATTCCACACGTCATCATCATGTGTCTCACACTTAATTTTGCGCTTATTGTGAAACACATCCATTTCATGTGTGAATCTTATGCTTTGAATCATGCCTGAACACTATAGATTTGAATTGTGACACACTTGGTTTCTATGTGCTACATATGGTGATATCAATAGCTTTGCTCATCATAGTTCAATATTCTACAACATTCTTCTTTATCGACTTCTACTTTACCGACTCTAAACATGAATCGACAAATATATAAACAAAACTGCCAGAGGCAAGAGCTTTCACATATCGTTTTAAGGGTCTGATTTGGGGTTCGATCATGGACTGTTGGGGTGTGCTGCTGCCGGAGTCTTCGTTCGATCTCACTGTGCCACGGTTGTTCTCAAATATGAGGCGGGTTGATAGGATAAAGTCACAACTCTTGTTTTCTGTGTTTACCTTTCTGAGCAAGCAATTCACATCGCATTGAAATGCAAATCACTTGAAATCCATCTGTTTTTGAACAGTAGTGTGATTCAATATGCAATACACTTGAATTTATAGTGAAAGATTTTCAACATTTCAGAGTTTGAAACACTAGAAATTACCGTGTTTAACACATTGAACCAAGGTGAAATACACTTAAAGTAAATGTGATTGTGCATTTAAAAAATCAAGTGTTTAAGCACTGCGATCAAACGTGTGGAAGGAGTGTGCTGGAGTTCAGCAATATTTTTGTTGAGAAAAATGGAAAATTAGAAAAGTGCCTTAGTGGTTATGATCTTCCGGATTTCTTGTGTGTGGATAGTTAAGGTACAAATCAGTTCAGATCTGTGGAAAATCGTACAATAAGACAATGACCGATGGAAATTGGCAAGATATTGAATTAAAAAAGCTTTAATTTGCGTTGTGAAAAATAGTTATTCTGATGTAAACAAACGGTTTGGTTGACGTTTCTTCTCGAACTCGCGTGGCGCACTCTACGTTGGTGGTGCATTAAAAAG
The DNA here is from genome assembly GCF_037179485.1 of Ochlerotatus camptorhynchus. Classification (NCBI taxonomy): domain Eukaryota; kingdom Metazoa; phylum Arthropoda; class Insecta; order Diptera; family Culicidae; genus Ochlerotatus; species Ochlerotatus camptorhynchus. The sequence goes on from NW_027041039.1 coordinate 875,363, forward strand.
GCCTATAGAAGTCGTTCAGTGCTACTCAGAGAAGCAAGAGAAAGAGACTTAAGACCGTTGGAGCGGCAGGTCTCCAGCTGGGGGGAGGTGGGGGGGGGGGCGTGCTGTCAAATCAGCCTACTGATCATTCTTGTATGAAAGTGGTTCTAAACGTAAACAAACGCTGTAGGTTTCTTATGGCTTGTTTACGTTTGGAACCAGTTATGCGAGGTAAGCGACGATTGTTCGTATTTGACAGCCACCTCCCCCCCTTGGTCTCCAGAACAAGAAGAATTAAATCAGAGACGTTGATAGAGACGCGCAAGGAAAATTTCTGTCAAAACAGCAGCACGGTTTTTGAGGGATCTTTTGGCAATGTCACTGGCAACAATGTTTCTTCGAGTGGCTTCAAATGACTTTCATACAGTGCCACAATACTGTTGAGAAAATTTGACCGTTCGACCGGAACTGAATAAAAATGAAGTGCGCGGCAACATTTTACAAAACTAAAGCGAAGATGAGAGATGACAGTCGTTCAATGACAGTATAACTTTTGTCATATTTTACTTTTTTGCAGCACAATAATTTTTATTACCATAAAACTTAATGAAACGATTCGATTCGAATTTGTTTTTTATCAATAATAAATGTTATATTTAATTGAATCAACAATAAATAAATAAATAACAGATATAAAATATTTCGTGAGAATAATTAAACACTTTTTTCATCATTGAGAACAATACTCCTTTCTGATGAATTGAGCGAACAGTAGCGTTTATTTACTTTGATCGTTTAGTTCAGCGTTTGACGGTTCGTTTGGTTTTTCTTGCTTCAGTCTATGCGTGTCTCTATTCAACGTCTCTGATTTGATGTGATGCAGGATGCTTAAATGCTCTTTCACCGTCTCTTTGGGAATGAAAGTACTGTCTCTCAATGTCGTGTGTTTTACTCGCAGAAAATTCAGTATCATCCGATCCCTGGCTGACTTATTGAAAAGTATCGAAAACGTTATTTGGATCAACAACAAAACTAAAAATATATTTAAGAATGAAGAGCTTTGAGTGTGTTGGTCTATTTCCTTTAAATTCCGTTATAATTGCTTACTTTTGACATTTTAAGAATTTTTAAATGTATTCTTAGCTTATCAATTATACTAACCTTTCAAAAATTAAAAAAAATATATTTATCGATTCAAAGTTTCGTAATTAAATAATCATTTAAACATTAGAAAATGTTTTGTACAAAAAATATCAAAACCGTAGTGCAATAAAGAAAACATTCAAAATTTAAGATATAGCTGATCGTCTTTAATTTTTGTCAATTTTAATGTCACCATTTTGAAAAATGCTAAACAGTTTACTTTTTTGATAAGCTTTGAAAAAAATGGAAAACGTGTTTTTACTATTGGAGTTTTATCAGTTTTGTTTTAATTTTGACCAAAATTTAAGATATTTTGTTGCGTTGTGTATTTTTGTGTGTGCGACAATTTTGTCTCGGACATCATTTGGATTAGACGTATAGTTTTCGTGCAATGATTTATTGAAATATATCGAAAACACCATTTTTCAAAATGAGGCGTGAGTCACGGTCGTATTCTAGCACAAATGAAAGATTGCCCACAGTCGAGAAATTTTCAAACCCGAAAAATTCATAAACCGGCCCTGAATCGATCCCAGTCGCCTCTAGCATGGTCTTGCATTATAGTTGCGCCTTTACCAACTGAGATAAGCAAGGCCATTTTTAATTTTTAATCTGATATCTATCTTTAAAATGTAATTACGTTTTGAGAGATGATGCACAGGTAGGTTGATACCAATGTCCTTCATACAATGCCTGGGCTTATTGGTATAAGTGACATGTGGAAATGTTTAGTGGTGTTCGTACTTCATCGTAATGTTTATCTTTTTACACGGAACATCTGTTGGCAGTGACGTATTTCTATCTGTTCGCAGTATCTTCAGCAATGTTTACAATATTTTTGCTTCTAACACAAGCAAGCTGCCTGTTGCCTCATACCTTATATAAACGTCATTGGAATGAGACTATGGCATCACTACCCACCATAAAAAAGATCAAACTCCACATAAATAGGCACTGAATGTGATAGCTTCTGCTTATTAAAAAATCGAACAAATTTATATACAAAAGATTACATCGCTATATAAATTAGTGAAAGCAACCTAAACAGTCGAGTGTTTTAATCTGGATCTAATATCAAGATAAGATCCGTTTGCTATCTGAAAATCTTAATGGGGTCAAGGCTTGATTAATTGCTCCATCTTGAACAAGAAAAATATCCCTCCTTCAGATGCAGGTAAATGGAGGTGACGTGAAAATTTTGCGGGGTAAGTGATTTTTCACAAAAGCACTTAGGTCTATTTGTAAATTTGCCATTGAAATTATCAGTATGGAGTCTTCAAACAATTAAAATTTAAACATAGTTGCATATACTTAGACTAAGTGGAATTGCGAATGTTGTGAAATTCACGTTGTCGTAACAACCCTGTAAACCGATTTATAAGAAAATTAAAAGGAAGTGCACATTTGCTTACGATATTAGACAACAATATTTAAATATTTCAATATTTTTGTTAGCAGTAAGTTGATCATGGCAAAATCATAAAAATATCGTAATGAACCTTAAACGAAATTTTAGAAGCCAACATTCTCAACGCTAGCGTCGCTAGCACAAATTCAAACCAACGTCAGACATCAACTTGACCCCAAAATGAATTCAAAGACCCCAGCAGTATTACTTTTTTTAATTGTGCATGTCACTCAAAACGGTTAACGATGTCATGACACTAAATAGCAGTGCAAACCAGATTTAAAAGTAGACCTGTTTTAAAAACAGCACTAGGTCGAACGCAATGCTGTGAAAAAAAAGTGCAAACTATGCGGATCGTAACACCCCTGCCTCGGGGGACCATCAAAATGAATTATTTGTTAAGCCGAACGCCTAACTGCTTGCAAAACGGAAAACCGTTTGTATCATCCATTCATAAGCCCAATAGAGACTTCAATGAAATAAAGTAACGAAATAATGGCTAGCATCCATGTCGTCTGCACCCTCCCCTTCTGCTAATATGCCAATCAGACATAATAGTATAATTCACACTTTTAACGCTTCGGGGAGTTCATCTCTCGCTACCGTTCACCATATACGTACCTACCCGTAAAAAAATGAACCATAGAGGCACAATGAAATGTATTGTAACCATACAATAGAATTTATTGTATTTAAAATAAATCATATAGTCTACAACGATAAAATAACCATAGCATGCATTGTTTTCACAATAGAATCTATGGTAAATGGGGAAATCTACAATAGAACAAGGGGGTTGTTATGTATCTTAACCATAAGAAAAATCACTTTTTCCTGAACAAAGATGAGCCATTTACCATTAATTGTCTTGTTGTTCTATTGTTGAAAATTCTTAATAAATGGGACGTATTGTAAATCTATTGTAACAACAATATTTTAAGATTTCTTGTACAATATACGTACAATAAGATCGATTGTTGCCAATAGATTTTGATGTAATTGTATTTTATTTTATGTTAATTGTATGGTTATTTTTTCCGGGTACAACAAGCCTCTCATCATTGCATTCAATCACGACAATTTACCATCCAATCGGCCTCTAATTAGAGGGCTCGTTGCCTTAACCGTGACACTCATAACCAAACCGTGGCATAAAGTGTCGAACAACCGTGAGTGGTCGTGAGAATTTGAATCTCACGACAAGTTACTTCTGTATTCCTGGATACCTACCGTATTCGTATTAGGTAAAACCGACACCATGCGCTCTTTGCTCTCATACCGCACAATGTTCGGATGATATGCAGTACACACGCACGTGCTGTCAAGTTTGTAATTGATTGGTTCAAAGGTGGAGACGCGCATGTTTATTTGAGTTGATGATCGTTAGGTCTGTCTCTTCAAACCGACACCGATAATAACCGCTGGTGTAGAAGACTGTAACCAGATGCCGAAATTAGTCTGGTACCCGACTTACGTCTCCTCTACCCACATGCATCGAGTTTAGCCACCAATACAGTTGAATTCTGCTTTTGACATTTAGTTCCGCAACGAATCAATGTCAATCACTGAGAAGTCATGTTACTGCTGCTCGGTTGAACGCTTTTTTTGTTGTTGTTGCTGTTGAGAAAGTGAAGTGCGTGTATTGAATGGATGAAATATGATCATGAATGACACTTTTTAGGTTCAATTTTCGTGATCCAAACTCTTCAGAATCATGGATGACTTTTTCATGCAATGAAAATACATTATACACATTCTACCGGGATGACCCAACGATTTTGACTATTTTAAGTACTGTATCTAAAAAAAAATAAAGTAACCCCCAAATAGTATTGAAGATTTGGAAAGTACTGTTAATTTCCTGTAAGAATTGATCAAGGGTTTCTGATTTGAGAAGTTCACAATAAGTTGGTGAGTGGTTATATACCGTTACGTTACAACTATTCAACTACAACTACTGATTTAAACGCTTTGAGCTACTCCAATCAGAAACTTGAAGTCACACTGAAACCAAAAAATACTATACTTATTTCAACATGAAGCTTTAATGCGATAATTTATAAGCCAGATAAATAGATTGATAGTTCCGTTAAAGTACGGCAGTGTGAAAATTGAACAGAAGTTGAAATTAAGCAAAGGGCCATTGATGTGACAATGCTAATCAAATGCGCACTCTTTTGCCTAGCTCATCCATCCGCTCAATTTCTGTTCAATTTTCACACTGCTGTACTCTAACGGAACTATCAATCTATCCCCTTCAGAACATTCTCTAGCTAATAAATTATCGTAATATTTTCTCCCAACTCATGGGTGATGTAACAAACAACCACTTTGATTGAATGATTATTTCTTTGTTTTGGTTTCGCAAACATTTATTTGGAACAAATTACCAATATCTCTTGCAGTATAATATAAACTCAAAACATTTAAGGTGATTCCCTGTGGAGTCCACAAATGGCCGCCACGTAGGCTATACATGCATTTCCACTTCGAATTTTCAATTACACAAATCTCGGAAATCGGTGCTTCATTTCACCTGAAATTGCTACTTCATGTATGCTGCAGTTCAGCAAACGTGGAGTAACAATTTGAATGTTACACGTGTTGTAGAAGCCGTTATTTGTGCACTTAAAATTCCGAAGTGGTTCCGAGAATAAGGATATCACAGCGATTCACCTTAACAGAAATTGTACAATCATTGACTGCTCTGTTCTTCACCAATCCCCACAATTGATAACTTTTATTGACGCCTTTGTCGTTAACCATAACGTCAGGGCGGATGTAGTGGATCAATATGGAAAATAAAAACAAAATTGAAGTTGGTGCAAAATTTTGGCGACTCCGTTGAAGCACTCGGTGTACGAGTGTTTGGCGAGTATTTGGCAGCCTGCCCCAATATGGTAAATGGTTTCGGTTGGTTGGTGACCAGGCTTGATGAAATTCATTCCGCCAGATAACATGTATTTCGGAATTATGAAAACATTAATTGTTATGATGATTTTTTGTATTTGTAAGTTACAAGACGGTGATGTAATGCATGTGTTTAATTCATGAAACCTGTCAATTTCACAATCAGTGATTTTCAGATCGCTGAGTACTCCGCTGATTGTGACTCTCTGAAAGCTAAATAGACAGGTTTTATATGTCAAACTCATACTTTGCAACTTCTTCTTGTAATTGACAAATACAAAATATCATCAAAACATCTAATGATTTCATAATTCCGAAAAACATGTTTTCGGGCGGAATGTGTTTCATCAACCTTGTTGGTGCACATCCAGAAAAAGTCCTCAACGTTTTGGTGCCAACCATACCGCCAACAATTTTTCGTTGGCATAATCCTATCATGTACTTACCTTACTAATCAGGCTAAGGTCTTGTTGTCCTCTGCTGTCCGAAGAAGTCATATCCATTCTACTCGATCCATGACCACCCGTCGCCAGCCTCGTAGTATGCGAAGGATCCGAAGGTCGCCTTCTACTTGTTCGATCCACCATGCCCGCTGTTGCGGCTCTTCTTCTTGTTCCTGTTGCGTCGCTTTCGAGAACCTTTTTCACTGGGTCATCGTGCGGCATTCTTACGAAGTGTCCAGCCCACTGTAGTCGCCCAATTTTTGCAATGTGAACTATGGATAGTTCTCCCAGCAGCTGGGGCAATTCGTGGTTCATTCGCCTCCTCCACGTTCCGTCATCCATCTGCACTCCACCGTAGATGGTACGCAACACCTTCCGTTCGAAAACACCAAGGACGCGTTGGTCCTCCACGACCATAGTCCAGGTCTCGTGGCCGTAGAGGACCACCGGTCTTATCAGCGTCTTGTAGATAGTGAACTTCGTTCGACCGAGGCGTCCTCCGGAGTCCAAAGTATACATGAATCCCTGATATAATGCGTCTTTTGCTCTGCTGGTATCATTTTCGGCGGTCACCAGAGAGCCCCAATTCACGAAATTGCCGACCACCTCGATTTCGTCACCGTCAATCTGAACTCGGGGTGGGAGGTTAACATTGTCTTCCCTAGAACCTCTTGTATTTCGTCTTCGCCTAGCTTCAGCCATCGTCTCAAAATTCCGTGCCATGATGCCGATGTCATCGGCGAAGCCAAGAAGCTGGATGGACTTCCTGAAGATCGTGCCACTCGTGTCTATCCCAGCTCTTCTGGTCACACCTTCTAACGCGATGTTAAAAAGCAGAGACGACAGTCCATCACCTTGCCGTAACCCATTGGAGATTCAAACATCGCACATGTCGATCCATCGTCGCCTTGACCAATCGCGTGAGTTTATCCGGAAATCCGTACTCGTGCATAATCTGCCATAGCTGATCTCTATAGATTGTGTCGTATGCGGATTTGAACCAACAGAACCTGCCGAATCGCAAAAATTTGGTCCGTGGTAGCACGGACACCCATGAATCCCGCCTGGTATTGACCCACGAGTTCTCTTGCAAATACGGCACCTTCCATCCACTCCTCCGGTAATATCTCCTTCTCCAAAATTTTCTAGCCAGTCCTTCACCACCGTATTTTAATAGCTCACTTGGTAGTTCATCTACACCAGTTGCTTTGTTGTTCTTCAGTCAACTGCTTCGTTATCTGCTGCATCACCGTTGAGATGCTCGTCATAGTACTGCTTCCACCTCCCAATCACCTCACACTCGTTCGTGGAAGGTTGCCGTCCATGTCCTTGCAGACATCGACTTGCGGCACGTAGAAATTCCGTGTGTCGTTTACGCGGTACAGATTTTCCATCGCCTCTCGATCTCGGTTTTCCTGCTGACGCTTCTTCCTTCGAAAAACCGAGTTTTGTCTGTTCCACGCTTGTCTGTATCGCTCCACATTCAATCTCGTGCGATGTTGCAGCATTCTCGGCCGTGCTGCATTCCCGAGCAAAGTCGGTTAACAAAATGAAAGCAAATCGATATTAAAGTGTGCAGTTCCTATCATAATGAAAACTCATTTTGATTTCAAATGTTGCGACATAAGTCTGATATCATATTGTGCTTTCATTATGCAGTCAAGACTTTTTAAATGAAAGCAACTTAAGTTGAAGTTCTGCTGTTTACGTCTTGTTTAAAATTTAATTGAAAATCATCTGTCGTTGAACTAATGATTATTGTTTATTTGATTTGTTTAACACATTTTAAGTCATTCGTGACTTGCCCGGGGTGAGATTGGAACCGAAGTCTTTCAGCTTGAGAAACATGAATGGTAACCATTTACTCCAAGCCCGTATTCAGCTAAACATTATGAATGCAAAATCAGTAATCAAATTGATTTCATTGAAAGCAGGATTAGTTTTCCGTTTGCTTCAACAGTGTAAAATTTTGTTCTCATTTTTGCTGTGTTAACCGTTAAGTCAACCAAAATGAGATCAACTGGAGTATTCAAAATAAGTTACATCATAACAGCAAATTTTGATTTCAATTTGATCTTCAGCTTTGCTCGGGTTCTTATCCTCTACTAACCCTAGTGCCGCTGCAGCAGTACTACCTATGTTGGAACGGATGTCCCTCCAGCCATATTCAAGAGTAAAGCTGCTCTTCCGTGGGTAGTGCAGCTTCCAGCTGCTGCACGTAATCCTGGGCAAGTCCGGCGTCCTGTTATTGCTGAATATTTGGTCGCTTCAAACCGTCGAGAGTTTTGAGCGCATGCATACTGAAACTAAGTAGTGGTCCGAATTTATGTTCGCACTGCGGTACGTGCGAACGTTGATAATGTCGGAGAAGAATTTCCCGTCGATTATAACGTGATCGATTTGGTTTTCTGCGTGTTGGTCAGGATATCTCCAGGTGGCTTTATGAATATCCTTTCTGGGGAAAAAGTACTTCGGACTACCATACCACAGGAGGAATCAAAATGCACGCATCGTTGGCCGTTGTCGTTCGTTGGATAACAAAAAAAAAAAAAACATAATTCCTTGTGAACATCGGAAGAGGTAGGTAGGGGCCAATGTTCACGCCTGTCCACGTAGGGGGAGACGGAAGTAAAAAATCATGTTTTTTTCTGTCCACGTGGGATGTGGATGGCCCCATAGCATAATCTTGACGACCTTCCGCCATTCCTGAACGCGACGAGTCTACCAGCTCGTTTAGACTGGATACGACGTTCCAACCTCCTTTCCAACGCCTTTCTGGAATTTGTTGGGACGCCTCTCTGCCTGGCGTAACTCGGTAATCCAGACTTCTAGCAATTGCTACAGCTGCACAGTAGGGTGCTTCATTCTGAAAAAAGTGATGAATTTCTGATGGGCCACCCTCCAGTTCGATTCATAGCCCCAAAATATGAACCTGTGCAAAAATTGGTAAAGATTGATGAAGGTTTAGAGGTCGCGCCAATGATTTGAAATTTGTATGGGAATTACTATGGAAGAATTTAAAAAATCGCTTATATCGCTATAACTTTGCTTCTACTTGTCCAAATGTCGAAAAAATTTAGTATGTTATTGCTATGGCAATAAACAAAAAGCCTACAGTTGCTACGCTCAGTTTTGCAGCGTATCAAGAATTATAAAAATGTGAAAAAATGGCAAAATAGGGTAAATTGACAGATGAATATGTACAAGGCAACAACGCCAATTTCATCGCAACAACAACAGGCTTGTTGATCATTGTCATGACAACCACATATTTTTTTTTTTCAACGTTTGGACAACTACAACCAAAGTTAGAGCAATGTAAACGAAAATCAATAATTTCCCATACTAATTCACCAAAATCTCCATACAAAATCCAAATCATTGGCGCGACCTCTAAACCTTCATCAATCTTTACCATTTTTTGCACAGGTTCATATTTTGGGGCTATGAATCGAACTGGAGGGTGGCCTATCAAAAATTCATCACTTTTTTCAAAATGAAACACCCTACTGCACAGTATTCTATAAAGTGCAGATCCTCCAAGTAATTGACCTAGATACAATGGAAGAACGTGCATATTCATAATCATAACTGCATTCGTCAACTGGGGTGAAACTGCACCTTCGGAATTCTGTGGTACGACAATGGGTCCGTGTCATGGAAATGAACCTCTGCTTTGTACCTGTTTATTGCGAACTCCGTCAATTTAATTTTTCAAGTGAGCAAGAAAACATCTTTCGAAGCTTCCAATAGTTTTGCTGAAACAGCTCACGAAATCGTATATACATGCTGTCAAATGAACTCTTGGCTCCTCCTTCTGTGCTCCACAAATAACGTATACATGGTGTTGGGAGTGCACCTGCCCATAAAGTTCACATGACTCTTATAAAGTTTGATTAAATTCTTGTTTCAGCTATTCGTAACCCATTTTTGCCATTATTATAAATATCAAATAAAAACACTTATTCGAGCATCACGTTCGATGATTTACATTATCCGCCTACTAAGGTTGATGTTTCGACAGTTTCATAGTTATAATTATTAATTTGTTGTCAGTACACGCAGAAAAAACTATCGTCGTAACAAAAATATTTGAGGTAAATTTAAACGTAAACTCAGTTTGTTCTGGCCACAAACATAAATTAGGTTGATTTCAAACGTATTCCATGTTTGCAGTCATGTGAAATCAATGTTTAAAATAAAAATAATGTTCAGTTTATTTCAAAAATATTCGTGTTGAAAATAAACGTATTTATTTTTGTTTGGTTTGACAGCTATGCGAACAATAATAAATATAATAAATATAATAAATGGTTGGGATACTATAATGATAATTTTTATTTGTAAGATGCAAGAAGAGGTGGTAAAGTTTGTGTTCTCCATGCACCTTCTGTCGAACTTCATCATTAACCTATTTTTGTTATTTATTTCAGTCACGTGACTCATTCGTGACTTGACCAGCGATAAGATTTGAACTCGTGACTTTACTTGAGAGATATAGATGTTAACCACTACGCCATCCACAGGATCCAAAATACTGAAGTGTACCTGGTAGAAACTCTTCAAACATATTTCCATAGTTCCTTGAAAATCTGGTGTGGCGGCGATTTGAAATCGTTGAACCATTGATGTTGAAATTTTGAACTATATTGGAGGTCATTTCAATATTCCATCGCTAAGATGACATTTTTTTTGTCACAGCATGTTACTTGGAGACACGTTTAAAATTCCATCCCAAATAAAGGTTGAACTCGAAAAAATCCGGACACATTAAAAACGCTGCCATTAAGGCATTTTTTGAGTCATTTTTTTTTTCAAAATTTCACTGAATCAAGCTAAGAGTGTATAGAATAATAGTAGATATTGGTTGTCAGGATAACTTCATTTGTTTACATCATGACTTCACCGGAGCAAGCACGTCGCGATTCGATCCTGTACACTCGAAACGAAAATCCCGGTCTATCCGCTTCTGGCAGTTTTTGATCAAATTCCTTTGCAGAAATTTTATACCTCAGCACTAGCGTGCACAGGGATCTTGTTAAGGAGGGGCAATTTTTGTTCTATGGTGCATTTAATCTGGGGATGGGGAGTACTCCAAAGTGCGTGGGAGAGGGTGCTGTCCACCCACCACTTGTTTCCCTACTGTTTAATTTAGCTAATTTTATTTATTTTTTGATCCGGTGGTGGTTCATCTTCTTCAATGCAAACTGCGGAAATTGGCAATTTAATCGCATCGACGATGATGAACCGTCCCAAAGTACCATCAGTCGGGGTGACAGAAAATGATGTCGAACATTCAACATGTTTTAAAGATGATATAAAAGACAAACCCGAATTTATTGCAACGCACATAAACAGCTGTAACTTTTTAACCACGGTAACAAATGACTTGAAATTTTCAGAGAAGATTCATAGACGATTTTTTAGTAAGACAACAATAGACCATGGTCCAATGGCAAACTAATACCCACTTTTCAATTAGGGAATCTATAAGCTGTCTTTAAACTTTGTACAGTTGCGAAAAAGTCCATCCTCAGAATTCCTTGAGGTTCCTTTCGAAATGTTTAGAACTCTATGAGCTCTTTTGAAATTCTTCTCAGAAGCCTTAAAAAAAAATCCTGGAATGAGCTAGAAGTTATCGGTACTCCCTTGAAATTTTCCTCAAAATTCCTTTGGAATTTCACTCAAAATTTATTTTTCTCTGTATTCTTTTCGGAATTATCTAGGAACTATCTGCAGGATTCACTAGAAATTACACGCAGAATTTTCTTGGAATACTTCCCAGAAATCCTTTGGAACTGTCCTCAGAATTCAATATCCTTGAGTTTTTCCTCGGATTTTCTTAGAACTCTCCTAAGAGCTCTTTTGAAATTCTTCTCAGAAGTCCACTGGAATTATATTTAGAACTCTTCGTGATTTTTTTCTCAGAAAACATTGGAACTGAATGAGCTAGAAATTATCCTCGGAATTCGCTTGAAATTTTGCTTCAAATCCCTTAGAAATAACACTCAAAATTGGATTTTTTCGGTATTCATTTCGAAATTGTCTTGGAACTATCTGCAAAATGCACTAAAAATTATCTGCAGAATTTTCTTTGAATTCTCCCCAGAAATATTTTGGTACTGTCATAAGAATTCAATATCCTTGAGGTTCTTCTCGGAATATTTTTAGAACTTTTTTTCTCAGAACACCTGGGAACTGAAATTCCCCTAAAGTTTCAGAAGAATTTCCTCTGCATTCTCCAGAAAGTCTTCCCAGAATGAGCTTGAAATTATCATCGGAACTCCCTTGAAATTTTTCTCAACATCCCTTTGGAATTTCATTCAAAATTTGATTCTCTCGGTATTCCTTTCGAAATTATTTTGGAACTATCTACAGAATTCGCTAGTAATTATTCGCAGAAATTTCATGGAATCATCCCCAGAAATCTTTTCTTTTAGAACTGTCCTCAGAATTCAATACCCTTGAGGTTCTTCTCGGAAATCAAGTTTAAGTTGTCTGCCCATTCACCAAATCGTTGTAGTTTTTCTACCATAAATGTTCAATAAAGCTTGCCCCTCCATTCACCAGAACAGTGCAATTTTTACATCAGGTCTCTCCATGCAGCAGGTTGTTGCAAATCTTACACCAGAAATTTTTAATTCAAACTTGCTACCAGAAAATTTCAATTTATCAGAACGATGCAAATTTACCATCGTTAATGTTTAATAAAAATTGCTTCTCCAATCTTCTGATTGGTGCAGATTTCCTTTTTCCATTTTCCACCAGACATTTTCAATATAGCTTGCTTCTCCTATCATCAGAATGTTGCAGAGCTTCCACCAAATAAAGCTTGCCCCTATTTTTAGATTTTTCATCATAAATTTTCAGTAAAGCAGCTTCCCTCCAATCATCAGAATGGTGCAAATTTTACCCCAGAAATTATTATTAAAGTTTAAAGTACTCAGAGTTAATATTTTTGCAGATAGTAAACTTAAGTAACTCATGATTACTCAAAGTTGATCAAAGTAGTCGCACATTCATCAACAAATAAGAATTAAAAACTGTTTTAATAAACATCAACTTACTGTCAGAGTGATATTTTTCGTAATATTTTCATATATTGATACTAATATTAACCAGGAAAATTTAATTCATTTACAGCACATTAACCAGACACGCTAAATCTTAAAAAAATCGTATCTTCAGGTTGTGCGATGTTAAGATTATCCAATCCAAATGAATCAATTCACAAATCCGTCTAAACTGCTGCGAAACCGTGTGAGGGTCGCTACGGGATATTTTAGCTTGGATTGGATGATTAACTTGGAGAATTGTAGAGTCAAGCGGATGCCTTTAGGTAAGAGTGGACAATAAAATAGAAAACTAGCTAGATAGATATATAGCCATTAACAGTTAACTCGTTGTCGAAACATCCAGAAAGGTGTAATTTGAATTACTGTAAACTACAGTAATTCAAATTACATAGATCGAATTTATGAAGAAGGAAACTCCTTCTTGAGTTTCCTTCTTTATTTGAATTTATCTAGCATAGCCTAGACGATGAAAAGCTTCTTTTCCATCGATTCCGTGACAAACTAACTAGAAAATTAAATTTCTTTTAATTAATATTCCAGGAAACCATGTGAATCCAAGATGTGAATTAGGCATTCCTAAATAAATACAAAGGTTATTTTCTTAGTTCCACTAAGCTATAGTCGTGATGATGCCACATGATGTTATACTAGAGAAGTAACGGGTTGCCTACAACATTTTTTAAACGATTTTCAATGGAAAGGCTAAATCTATGTTAAAAAATATAACCAAGAGCATTACAACATGACAACATGACAATTTAATTTACTATTCTTAGAGACGTTAAAATACTTGGATTTCTATTACGAATGCAACACTCTATCGGTTATTTTTAACGATAAAAAACGTTACGTTTTACTATAAATTGGATATTTTTTACTATAAATTAGGACATTTTTAACGTTAATTATTGGTAATGCATAATAGCCCATAATTTAGGCATGTGCACTTTCTTCGATTATCAGTAATTTTTACCGATATCTAGGTATTCTTTACCAACTTTTAGGCATGTGCATATTAGCGTGAATCTTCTCCATGTTGATGGTGATCATTGAATGATGATTGTCTGCATTCAATTCAGGTGAAAACTACTTAGTAAGGTTTAACAAAAATGTACGAAGATTAAGAGATTTGAGGATAGTGATCCAGTATGATACGTCAATGGATGGTGATGGGTTTGAAACTTCTGAAATGTTTGCTTCGCCAAACATCTGACGGTGACATTTGGAAAACAAACAGGTTGCTGTGCTACCGTGCATTGAAAAATGAGCAACTCGAGTTACTCAGAGCTACTCAAAATTAACTCCAATATTACTCATGATTAAAAGCTGTCTTGCCCCTAGATTCAGCAGAAGGATGCAAATTTAAAACCAAAATTTTTCCAGAAAGCCATCCCCATCCGTTCACCAGAACGGTGCAGATTTTCCACCAGAATTTTACAATATAGCTTAATTTTAAATAAAGTTTGTGTCTTCATTTACCAAACCAGTGCAAGTTTTTCATCAGAAATTTTCCGTTCATTTCATTTATCAGAGCGATGCAAATTTTGCACCAGAAATTTTCAATAAAGCATGCTCCTTCATTCATCAGAACGGTGCACCAAAAATTGTCAGTGAAGTTTGTTTACAATGCACCTTTGTGGTGCAATTTTCAGGCTTTGCATTCATCAGAACGATGCAAATTATGCACCAGAAAAATTAATAAAACTCTCTTCTACATTCACCACAGTGTAGCGAACTTTCCACCAGACATTTTCAGTTAAATGTGCACCACCAAACTTTTAGCGTGATTCAATTTGTCGAATTTTCATTTTGATTAGTCCCTCCATGCACCACCTTGATGATATTTTTACACCAGTTATATTCAATAAAAAGCTTTTTCTTCGATCTACCATCACGAAGGTGGATTTTTTCAACCTTAAATTTACCCTCTTCTTTAAATTCTCCATGAACCACCTTGAAAAAAAAATTACGCTAGAATTTTTTTGTATGCACCACTGTGGTGCAATTTTTTGACCGAAAAAAATCATTGAACTTTGACCCTTCATGCACCTTTCTGGAGCAATTTTCAGGGACCAAAGGAATTGTCGCAATAAAAGGTTTTCAGTGCTCTTATTTTATGAAATGAAGTTATTTTACCTTCAAATCAAGTTATCAAGAAATCAAGTTATTTTATATCATAATTTTGTAAATGTGGAAATAAAAATCTAATTTATAAAATAAGGGGCAATTGTCCCACCTTGCCCTACCTTGCCCCACCCTGTGCACGCCAGTGTACCTCAGTTGACCGGAAGAATGTAAAATCAAGCAATCTGCAGGTCTGGGCTGAAAAGCGAAACTTTCGTTACTCCTGAGACCATGAACCAGCATATTTACCAAGAGGAGTGCCTACGGAAGAGACTACTGTCTTTTCTGGAGCAGCAGGAGGTGGATTGCCTATTCTGGCCGGACTTGGCAAGCTGCCACTACTCAAATTCCACCACACAGTGGTACAGCGAAAATGGCGTCACAGTAGTTTCCAAGGAGATGAATCCGGTCAATACTCCGGAACTAAGGCCAATTGAGGAATACTGGTCAATTGTGATGCACATACTGAAGAGAAAAGGTGGAACTGCAATTGACCTGAAGAATTTCAAGCGGATTTGGAATTTGGCAGTCAAACAAGTGGGAACAGGGCTCGTGCAGAAGATGACGAAGAAAAGTTCGAGCAATGGCCTATGGTAAGAAGGAAGACTGAAACAATGGTCTTACAATATATAGCTGTTACATTGTACAATGAAAAAGAAAACGCATTTTTAAACCCCAACAAGATTTTCGAGTCCGAATTTTTTCGTGTTCAACCTTAAGCACCCAGCACGATAAATTGCAGATACAAGAACATGTTGTAAGCAGGGTTACTTCCACTCACTTGCTATAAAAACATATTTTTCGGAATTATGCAATCATAAGATGATATAATGATATGCTGTATTTGTAAGTAACGAGAAGAGGGTTTAAAGTATGTGTTTGTCTCATAAAACCTGCCAATTTTGCTTTCAGAGCGTCACATTAAGCGATCTAATGATTCGTGAGCGTTCACTCAGAGTGAGCACTCACGAGTCGTAAAATTGCTGATTGTGACGCACTGCAAGCAATATTGACAGATTTCATGTGTCAAACACATACTACACGTCCTCATCTTGTAACTTACAAGTACTAATTATCACTATACCATCTCATGATTTCATAATTCTTAAAAACATTTTTTATAGCAAGTGAGTAGAAGTAACCCTGGTTGAAAGACAAGTGTTTGACACATTAAACCTGTCAACTTTGCTTTCAGAGCATCAAAATAAGCGATTTTATGATTCGTGAGCGTTCACTCAGAGTGAGCGCTCGCGAGTCGTTAAATCGCTGATTGTGACTATCTGAAAGCGAAATTGACATGATTCATGTGTCAAACACTTGCCTTTCAACCTCTTCTTGTATATAACAAGTACAAAATATAATTATAACATCTAATGATTCCAAAATTCCGATAACCATTTTTTTTATAGCCAATGAGTGGAAGCAACCATGATTCCAACTAGCAACAAACTCTTAGCGATGATTCAAACTCTTACTAAGGACCTCCCACGCTTCAACAAGCCATGTCGATTAGTCCAAGTACTCAAAATCTGTTGTAAAACATATTTGCCTGTATCCTTTTCATATCCATGTCACACAGCAGGAGTTTGTTTTAATCTCAAGGCCCTTCTCACAATCATACATGCAGTTGCAGATCCTCTTCTAACGGTACGACAATGGAAATGCATACATAATGAATAACTGACTATAGTACAGGCACAGAATATTCTTCATCTTTCTCCCATTTCTCCTACAAACGCACACCCGCATGATCATCATCATCATCATCATCATCATCATCATCATCGAAGGGTTAGAGCTCACCAAAAGGTTGTATCCCTTCGAAGACCACATTTTTAAAACCACTTCACCATCTCACACCACCGAGTGATGACGAAGACGACGACGCCCTTGATGCAGATGCACTTTTCTTCTTCCTTGGAACTTTCCGCAGCCTGTTGGGTTACGGTTCGGGAAAATTTATTACCCATTTCCCATTTTCGAAGGCATAAATTTGAAGCATTGCGCTTGAACGTTTTTCACTTTTTGCTCATTTCGTTTTTTTTTTCAAACTTGCCGATGATTTCTTTCGGGAGCATCCGAACTCGAACCTATTATAATGAATGATGGTTTAATGTTTCGGGTCACCCATTGCGATACATATTACCGGGAGCATGACAAATGGTCCGAATAAAAGTGTCAAAATAAACTATAAATTATGCGCTCTTGTCGTGCACATTTTCACCCGTCAGAGCTGTTTTCCTTTTCTTTACATGATTGTCACAATTTTTCGTTTGTTATTACTTTACAGTATGGTGGTGAAAGGAATTTCCTGTTTCCCATATTCACGTGAAGTGGGATCCTGTTCAGTACACACTTAGATTTTTTCTCCGAGATGGGCACCACCGAGCAGCTCGGCATTTTATTTTGCTGGATCTCAGTGAAAAACTTGCCGAGATTCAGCTAACAAACGGGAATTTTGCCGAGATCTCAGCTAACAAACATATTTTTTGCTGAATTTCCAGCAAAATAAAATGCCGAGCTGCTCGGTGGTGCCCATCTCGGCAAAAAAATCTAAGTGTGTAAATTGGACAAAATCAATCAACATCATAAACTCCATCCAAAAATATACAACCTGTACAAAATTCATAGTCAGATCAGTTAAATTACTGATTTAACAGAACTTTAAAAAAAATCGTGAATTCAGTGCCAACATTTCAAAGGGGCGTAATTGCATTTGTAAACAATGGCTTTAGCCGTCGATTTCTCGCGAATAAAAGCTCACTCATGAAAAATAATGACACCAATAGGTAGAGGAATGTTTCCTCTACCATCTAGCATTTTTATTTTGAAAAAGTGAGCTTTAAGATGCGAGAAATCGACAGCTAAAGCCATTGTTTACAAAAGCAATTACGCCCCTTTGAAATGTTGGCACTGAATTATTGGAATGGTGAAGATTTAATATGGAGAAACATCAACCCTCTTTGCTTTACCTGGCCATAGCATTGATATACAAAATTCTAGCATGAAATATCCTGCACTATCCGGTAATCTGAATGCCTGTCGATTCCCAAGCGGGCTTGTGAATGTTTTTAATAATTTTAACAACAACAACGATTTTGCTTCTAATTTTTGGGAAGATACTCTTTTTATAGAACTCGTTGGTGAACTATTCTGCGTATTTTGTTTTTTCTTGGTCCTGGCGTTCTGCCTTCCGGAGGATGCAAGCGAATGAGGTATTAGGCAAAAATTCGGTACAAATAAAAAAATTTTGCTTGTGATTCAAAATGTTGTGTTCGGTTGTAAAAACAACGCCGAAGATTTTTTCCATTAGGTACCACGACTGAACAATCCGGTACATTTTCGAAGGCAGAATTTGGTGAGATCCATCTGATTATAAATCAACCATAAATGCATATTTCACCAGAGTAGAGCTATCGCTTTCTAACTTTCGAACTAAACTTGCTTTAAATTATTACATACAACAAGGATTGTTGTAAGCAATTTTCTGACAATTTTAATTTATTTTCGATGTGTCAAAATTAAATTTAAATTCATCAAATGCAACACAGCCTTAATGTTATTAGCTAAGGAATATATGCGATCAAGTAAACTGCAGTTCCAGTCAATCGAAACTATAATCTACTCGAGGGGGACGACTCTATCTACGATGCAGAAAAAATTGTGTTATGCTGTGGCTAGCTGCGCGCACACTGAGTAGATAGAAAGTAGATTTTTGACGATTCTGAAGATTTCCTGCAAGAAGATGATGCGCGATGCAAGTAGATGCGACAAATGAAAGAAGATTTTTCGAAGATTGATTCGCTAGTGTGAGATTTGTTGAGCATCTAAACTTGAGATTTAGATGTGTCGCCCCCCTCGAATCTACTTCATATTATTCAACAATTTTTAAAGTGTCCAAAGTACGACGGTACACAAAAACGGACCAAGAGCTGCAGCCACAGCCACGTGCTCCGGTTCAAATTTTTGCATAGGATGAATTCACCACGAGCACCATATTCACCAGCAGTAGTTAGGCTACTCGCGATGCGATGTCGGTAGTGTAGCACCTATCAGCTAGTACTAGATGATCAATCCGTATCTCACGGCAAATGAATCTAACTCATATTTGAGTTCCGTTCACTCAAATTCGCCAAAGTATACACGGCTAATGAAACTCACTCATATTTGAGTATCGTACACTCTAATTCGGAAAAGTGAGTGAAACCTAGTGAAACCCAATCTAAGTTTTCCGAGCACGGCGAATGAGAATGACCCAAATTTGAGTTTAGTTTACTCATAAACGCCAAAAGTGCAGGATCTCAGCGATGAGTAAATTTATCTTATGTTTTTCCAGGTTTTTCCAGGATTTTCCAGGGAAACATTCCCGAATTTGAGAAAAGTAAAGATTGGATTCACTCAGTCTATTGTAGTACCAATAGACTGAGTGAATCCAATCTTTACTTTCCGAGACTGAATAAAATTTTCGTCAATTTCCTCATTTTCCGGCAGATTTTTAAGGTTTTCCACAGGAAACCATGAGATAAATTTACTCATCGCTGAGTTTCTGCACTTTTGGCGATTATGAGTGAACTAAACTCAAATTTGGGTCGTTCTCATTCACCGTGAGAAGTTTTTTCCTCGAAAAGCTCACAAAATTTTACTTATTGGCGTTTACGGCACCGTCGAAAAATTTGCTCTTCCAGCAAATTTAGACAGTTTCTTATGGGAATTTTCGGTGAAGTGAAAGCATAGACAAACAGACATCACAGTCGCAAGTTGTTCATCGAACAAGCATTTAACGGTCAATTTAAAAGTATCGTAGTTGGTAGTACCAACAATCAATACGAAACTAACGATTTTAAATTGGCTCACCACTTTAGTAGCCTATTGGTCCCAAGCAAACGATTAACGTGCCCTATTCTAGTTGAAATTCTATTACTACACTATGTTTGTTTTGATTCGCTATGAAAGTTTGACAGATAACATCAGGGGTGTGTGGATTCATGCAGAACATGCAGGGGTGAGTGAAATAGCTTGGGACTGCTTGGGACCGTTGTTCTGGTACTGAGTGAGCCAAAAATAATAATGATTTTCTTCGGGACCTACTAGTCTTAGAGTTACCTCTATGGTAGTACCGCCACCTGTGGCGCGCATAGTCATTTCCCTTGAGTTTGACGTTTACACACTACCGCCATCTGTTCAGCGTACTACCACAAACGAAGTGACAGACGACTAACTGGCGAAGAAATCCATTTAAATAATGTGGTTCACTGTAATTGGCAAATCAAAGTTGGCACTCGTGGAGAATAGAAGAACTATAACAGTGATGATGGTTTCAAAATTTTCCACGGGGAAGTATACGAATGCAATCTTAAAATGCTTTTATTTTGCAAATGGAACATTTTATTTAAATCTGGTTGCTGCTACAGTGGTAGAAAAGCTCAAATCTATGTGTACACCTAAAAATCTGAAAAGAAATTATTTTTTCTGTATTATTTGTCTATTGAGTAGTCCTTAAGTTTTCTACTAACATAGCATCAACCAGATTTAAATAAAATGCTCCATTTGCAAAATAAAAGCATTTTAAGATTGCACTCGCATACCTCACCGTGTAAAATTTTGAAACCATCATCACTCTCATAGTTCTTCTATTCACCACGAGTGGCAACTTTGATTTGCCAATAGAATTTTCTTGGAAGCTTGTGCCATCATCCACCAGATGGGTTATTTTTTTGTTTTGATTTGAACAAAGTTGATTTTGTGTACAATGATTCTTTGACAGTGTGCAAAGAGTGCGTATCATTTTGTTATTTTTTTATGCATTTCAGTTTTGAGTAGAGTGAAAGAGATAGAACCAAAACATTCTAGTACATTTGGTGAAAATGCTAGTTCAATCCAGTAGTAGTGTTGCCATGTGGTACAATCCAATAGTAATGGTGTTGCCATGTGGTACACTGAAAAATTGAAATAGCAGATTAGTCACCAAAGTTTTCGAGCCGCTCCGTCTGTCACTTCGTTTGTGGTTTTACAGTGATAAAAATATTCAATGTGTTTTGTCTGTTTGTCTGTGGCGAAAGGATAGTTCAAATTCCGCTATGTTTCACGCACAGTCTGACGTTTGCTTATGGATTTTCTCATAGGGATGGTCCATTATTTATGTCACGCAAATTTGGAACTTAAGAATTCCATAAGAAACACTTATGAATTTTAGCCACAAGAAAACAGTATGAATTTCATTAATTCGTCTTATGAAAAATATTGTTGACAAAAAAATAATAAATCGGAGCAGACTCGAACCGAACCATGGACGTTGAGATTACGGAGTTCGTGTGTTGACCACTCATCTTTTCTCGTATAAGAGCTACGTTATTTTAGACGAAAATCTTTCATATGTCACGCTTATGAAATTCATATTTGTCGTTCTTAAGTCTATTTGCCTCAGTGCACACATTTTTATTGACAAATTTCCATGTGAAATTCCACATGATTTTCATGTGATCACACATAAACAGAATCCACCCAGAAGCACACATGAAATGTATGAGTCAAATGAATAGTATGTGTGCACGGATAGAAATCTCCTTATACCTTTTGGCAAATTTCCATTGCTGATTATTCATAAATTGTATAAGTCAACTAATAAGCAGACGCCTTGCAAAAAGTTAATAAAGATCATGTGTCAAATGAAATGTATAAGTAGTCACACATACCTATTATGCATTCTAATAGGACCTATGTGGTTTGTCTTATGGAATGTATAAGGCTGATGCTTTGGCAAAAATGTATAAGTGAAACACATGAATTAAATAATTGATTTTCGTTTCGTGTGGTTACACATGGCTTTTATGTGTACACATATTAAGTATGTGTCCAACACATAGATATAATTTTTTTTTTTTTTCCTTTGGTTTGTTTTTTCCATTGATCTTGTTTTCCGTGCTGAGCACCAATGCTACCGACGTGCCAGGAAGGTAGCTCCCACACCTGGACCCTACCTATCGACCCATCAACTCATGAACCGGGGACCAACGGCTTTACTTCCCATCCGAAGGAAGGCGTGATCAGAGATGTTATGCCTCAGAACATCCCGGCGGCGCCGACTGGGATTGAACCCAGGCCTGCTGGGGTGAGAGGTAATCACGCTTACCACTACACCACCGGCGCCGTTAGATATCATTTGTTGATCACATTGCAAAAAATCATGTGTGGGACACATAAAGACAATCTTTGAAATTTTATAAGTGCAGACTGCGTTGTAAATTTAACGAAAATAACGTCAACATCAGCATCGCTCGCTACAATGACGTCACTTTTTGCGTTTCCGATATTTACGAATATAGCAACATTTGAAGGTTTGGGCTATCTCCCTCTTGTGCTCATTGCTTCTTACCGTCACGACGACATTCAATTGAATATTATAAAGGAAAGAATTTCATGGGTACGACCGTAAACAAGCGTTTTAAAATAAGAATCAAAAGATCGATCTACTATAGATCGATTCTTCGGTAACGATTTAATCAGTGGATCGATTCTAGAGCCAAATATAAGATCGATCTTTCTTTGAAGATCGCCCAATCCTAATTCAACCCCCATCAGTAACATCAATGAGCTGTATACAGGTGAGCAAAATGATCGTAAAATTGTATTCGTGTAGTGCAAAATATGTTATAGTGTTTGTGAAGTATACGTTCCGTGACGTCAAACTCGTTGAGTTCCTGCACTTTTGGCGATTATGTGTGAACTAAACTCAAATTTGGGTCGTTCTCATTCGCCGTGTACCTCTTATTTGCTATACTATACCAACAAATCCTCTTGTGCCACACCTGTATATACCTCATTGCAGTAACATCTCCACTTTTCACTAAACCAATAAGCCTTTTTGCGCTACCCTTATGTAGAATACATTGGAACAGTACTAGGTATAAATGAGAACTGTCAAAAGCTGCAACACGTAAATAA
Source organism: Ochlerotatus camptorhynchus (assembly GCF_037179485.1). NCBI lineage: Eukaryota > Metazoa > Arthropoda > Insecta > Diptera > Culicidae > Ochlerotatus > Ochlerotatus camptorhynchus. The sequence continues at coordinate 898,387 of NW_027041039.1, forward strand.
TTTGGATTGCGTCTTTTGTTTTAAAAGAAATCTCATACGTTTTCAAAATCACGCAGAGTTCAGCATGTCTAAACCCGGAGAAAAGGCCCTGCAGGCCATGAAGGAACTGGACAAATCACTTGCAGTATTCAAGAAGCCAGCGGTACCGAAAACGAAAAAGGAAAAGAAAATCATTTTAAACGAGGAGACTTATCTGGAGGTTTGTACCTTGTATTGCCAATATTTTGTTGGTTATTTAAAGATCGAGTTTTGTAGGAAATGGCCAAAATTATCCAGAGAGACTTCTTCCCGGATCTCCAAAAACTGAAGGCACAAAACGAGTACCTAGACGCATTGGCAAGTAACGACACAGTAAAGCTGCGGCAGATTTTCTCGAAATACAATTCAAAATCACCTCTTATTCGAGAATGTAAGTACATTATTAGCGTCTTCCAAGCGTAATCATCATTTAAAAACGTTTAAATTTTAGACAGCCCTGCCACTTTCGAAACACCTCTGCCAAGTGCTTCGCTCGCACCGGACGAACCTCCATCGGAGCGATCTACCATAAGTACAAGTTCCACCAAAAGTAGTAAATCCATCGCCAGCAAACACTCATTGGACACGTTCCTGTTTAAGTACACCAGCGAGGATAACGATAGTTTCCAAGAAATTATGGAAGCAGCTGACAAAAAGCTGAGGCAAAAATTCTCCGTCTTGTATGAAGCCGAGGGAAGCACTCGGGAAAGTCTTGACAAAAGTTTAACCCTTCCGAGCATTGAAAGCCAGTTCGATACAAATGAAAAACCCAAGGAGCTAGACATGTGGACTTACAAGAACAAAAACTACATCATGTATATTCCGGATGGCGTGGCGCTAACTCGTGCAGAGGAAATTGAAATGGCAAATAAGAAGCAGGAAATCGAACACAATAACACCCGGTTGAAAACGAATCCGTTCAACGAGCATGAAAGCAAACAAGCCATTACCGAAGCGGCCAAATCGCAAGCAAAGTGCCTTCCCGAAAAGATTGGTGTCGATGGTAAATTGGTTGAAGCATCGCTCACTCCCGCTGTCCGAGGATTCAGTTTTGTCAAAAGTCCGTCCCCTTGCCCGGGTGTAACCGATAGTCCCCTGTTTACGTGGGGTGAAATCGAAGGAACTCCATTCCGATTGGATGGTGGTGACACCCCTCTTCATCCGGCATCGGCTGGCCCTTCGTTCCGGATAGCTGAAACTTCGAAACGCGAAACAATTGCCCTCCAGCTGGCAGAAAAAGCTGCCGAGCAATCACGTTCGAAAAAAGCAAAAGCAATCGAAGCTGCCCGGAGGAACATTGCCTCTCCAGTGATTAGAAACACGTTCGACCGACTAGCCAGTATGTCTCCTGCCGCTCGAAGACTTGCAACTACTAAACTGGGTTTTACCAACACTCCCAGTCCACTGCGAACGCCGTCTAGTTCTGCGTTGAAGACTCCAAGATTACACTCAAGAAAATCAAGACCAACTCCGTCACCTGCAGGGATAGTGAGACGGAAAACTCCGGCGGTGGTGGCAAGCTCGAGTGGCGTCAGCGGAACCCGTGAAACACAAGAATCTTCAGGTGCTTCGGTTACTTTGACCGATAACCTGCTGGATATTCCTTCGACGGCGAAGCGACCGAAGGCAGCTGATTTCTTTTAAGAGACTATAAAGAAAAACCTTGAATATTTCCTACTTTTGAACTGAGCATATAAAATAATGAATATATTTTTAACATTGATCCTGTTTTATTTTTGGAGGTTTAATTTTTCTAGTTTGTTTTCCATAATTTTGGCCAATCTTGGAAAAGCACAATCGCTTCGTGACTCAAACCAAATCGACTTCGACAGAAAGTCCAAATAATTATTTAAAGCTTCCATTGCGTGCCTTTCAAGAATGATTCAAAGATAAAACCACAGACAAACAGACATAACACTCGCAATTTGTTCATCGAACAAGCATTTAACGGTCAATTCAAAAGTATCATAGTTGGTAGTACCACCACCTGTGGCGTGCATAGTCAATTCCCTTGCGTTTGACGTTTACACACTACCGCCATCTGTTCAGCGTACTACGCACCACAGTGTACTCAACAGATGGCGGTAATGTTTTAGCGACGATGTTTTACATTGAGAAATATTCAATGTGTTATGTCTGTTTGTCTGTGATAAAACGTTCCAAAAAATGTTTGGAATTATTCAGTAATTTTCAATAAAAAAAAAATCAATTTTTTTATAACATTGTCGTCACAAAATAAGCACTTTGCCATTATTTTAGATAAAATTTTGGTATTAAAAACATAGCTGCATTATCGATCACGTATATTAAAGTAAGGGATACCATCCATCCTGATTTAGCAGGACATCTCCTGATTTTCATGATACTGTATGTTGTCCTGATTTATATTTTCAAAACTATTGATATGTCGTGATTTATAACGATGTCTTCTTCTTCTTCTTCTTAGCGTTACAAGTTTAATGCTTATAGCATTCCACAGTTATTAATTGAGAGCTTTCGATGGGAATGCTCGAAATGCTTGGCAAGTTTCTGAGCTTTTTCCAAATTTTTGATCAAAATTTTCCACCTTCTTTAAGCGCTAGAATAAGCTTTCGAGGTTTTTTTTTTCAAAAAATTTGTGAGTTTCCAAAAGGGTTTGGAACTCGGGTCTAATTTCGAAACATTATTTTCAAAGGTTTGTTCCTCAAGGCAGAGAATCGCTTTTCAATTTGTTTTTGCAAATCCCGCCAGATAACTTTCATGGCAGGATCGCGTGTTCTTTGATATTGCCTCTTACGGACATTTTTTAAGGCGGATCAAGAGCTGAATATCGTCGTCTATTATAATTGAATCGAATTTAACCTCGCATTTGGGTACTGAGGTAGCTCTTGCTTCAACTATAGAAGTAGTCAGAGATTCAAGAGCATAATTAATTTCATCTTTGGCATACAAAGGAATGTTTGGATCGAAGTTATATTCCATAAATGTTCGATATTGCTCACAATCAGCTCTATGGGATTGGAAAGTAGAGCTGTTGGGATTAGAAATTATTTCTTAGAATAATTCAAAAGTTACTGGAAGCTGATCAGAACCGAAGTCAGCATGGGTAACCCATTGGCTACAAAGTTGACATGAATCAGTTAAGACCAAATCAATAGCTGAAGAAAAGCATGTTGGGCTGTTTGGATATAGTGTAATAACCTGTAGAACAATCATCAAACAGAATATTACCATTACTTTGAGCATTATTGCATGAGCGGTGTTTTGCATTAAAATCATCAATAATGAAGAGTTTAGACCTATGACGGGTAAGTTTCTGTAGGTCACCCTTGAGAAAATTCTTTTGCTGGTCTACGCATTAGAATGGCAAATAGGCAGCTATAAACGTAAGTTGTCCAAATTATGTTTCAACAGAAACTCACAAAGTTTCAAAAACTTTGGTTTCAAATGAAGAAAGAATTTTATGTTTGATTTGTCTGTGAACAATCATGGCAACGCCACCACAGGTTCCATCAAGACGATCATTTCTTGTGGTCAGGTTAAAGGAACGTTTCAGTTATAACGGCAATATGCACGTTATGAACTCTCAAAAAGTTAAATAGCTCGTCTTCATTATCTTTAGGAGATCGAGCATTCCAATTTAAAATATTTAATGATTTAAAAACCATTACTGAATTTCAAAGTCATGACAATATTATTCGAAAATTTTACTCCAGTTTGAATAGCATCAAACATGGAGTTTGATTAATGCATATCAGTAATCATTTCAATTGACGATTTCTGTAAAATTCCATTTTAGGAGCAGTAATGCTTCCTACGTCAAAAATTTCAAAATTTCCGTTAGAATTACGTTCGTTAGTATTTTGATTTCTACCCGCTACAATAGCAGCATAGATAGCTCCATTTACTCGCTGAACATTGTTGGCAGCGAGAGTAGAACGAGATTGTAGGATCGCATTGCGATTCTAACATTTCCAAAAAAATTGATTTGTGGTTTTCACCACAATTTGAACATTTAAATTTCTTAGTATCGTCATTTACAGGACAGTCGTCCTTTGCGTGAGAGGAATCACCACAATTCATGCATTTAGCTGGCATGTAGCAATTTTTAGTTTCGTGACCCCATCCCTGGAAATTTCCTCCAGTCTTCCTGAAGTGTTCCCACTTCAATCGGACATGGAGCATAAGGCAAGCTTTTTCCAAGGCCTTAAGGTTGTTTAGTTCACTAGACTTGAAGCACAAACGACGACGATGTTCTAATTAACAGTCAATAAAATAAAAGTGCCAGTCGGAAGCAGCACGTTCCTAAAATGTCTCGTCGAAGTTGTGTATCGCTCGAACAATAACTCCGCAGGTGAAAGACGTTGTCAAATTTATTTCGATTTTGGACCCGGCCTCGAAGCTACCGTTTCCGTGTCGATACCGATCGGTCGTTAGAGTCTAAAGCTAGCTACCCAAGTAACCAAAAGTTCTGATAAAAGGCCATTTGTGGCTTAAGCAGCTTAGTTGGTGATGGTCTTTAGAATTCTAAGCAGCCTCATTTTTAAGTCGTTATAAGAACTTGAAAGTTCCGGTATCATAATTGAAGAGCATTCTAAGCAGCTTCTGGCGGAACTTGAACGGAACTTTTAGAAAATAAATTAAAAAAGGTTTTTTTCCTCTACACCAATTCTATTGTTTAGTTCGCACTTTTATGAAAGTTATTTCTAAAGGCAGGTATTAATGTGTATTGATATTATCAGCATTAGCTGGAGCTGTTTGAAGAATTAAACCCAGTCCTTCTGCGTGAGAGCCCCAGCACGAACCGCTGCGTCATCTGAAATATATTAAAGTGAGCTGTTGTCCCGCCTACTGTTGGAGTTTTCAGTGCCAGCTGACTGACTTGCATACGAAACACAATACCTTGATGAATTTTAAATTGGTATTTGCCCGCATGGTATTCCAACCCATTTGTGGCGCAGTGGTTAGCGTTAGTAGATCGCATGCCGAATACACGGATTTGAATCCAGGAATATGTATGTATGTATAAGAATTATGATTTATTCGGGCCACTGATCATTTAATATTTACGTACATTAAATTTTGTTACTAATAAAGACTTGTGCGGATTGCTTCATGTGGCTTGAACTTTATGGAACTTGAAAGTTCTGTCGGAACTTTATTTGAACTTTATGGAACTTGAAAGTTCTGTCGGAACTTTATTTGAACTTTATGGAACTTGAAGGTTCGGTTGGAACTTTATTTGAGCTTTATGGAGCTTGAAAGTTCTGTCGGAACTTTATTTGAACTTTATGGAACTTGAAGGTTCGGTCGGAACTTTATTTGAACTTTACGGAACTTGAAAGTGATTTTAATCGTTGAATGTGGAACTTTTGGTTACTTGGGTAATTAGTTTCTATCCCACAGCTCGTTCTCTACCAGGAGAGCGGGAAGGACCACGACGACGCACAGTGGTTGAAAAGTCCATTTTGACGCTCTTAATTAATAGCACCATGGAGAGCGGATTTAGAGTAATGACGTCTTCAACAAAGTTGATGAGTATGACATGCTTCATATTTTGAAGGCATGGATTTTGTGATTAATCCCCCTAAAAGTGAAATGAAAAATTTATTTTTTCACAATGTCGAGATAAATGGTTGACGTCTTTAGCAAAATTGTAGCAAAAATGATTACAAACAACTTTGCTGAAAACATAAAAGTCCTAAATTTCACTCAAATCGAGATAGAGAGCGTTGTTTGAGGACGGACCCCCAAAAACACGTTTTTCATCAAAACACATATTTTCTTTAATTTTAGGTCCTCATTATGTTCAACAAAGTTGATTGGTATACTAAAATACACATCGTTCTAGAACATACTATACCTGCATCATTTTAATAGGATGAGTTATTGATAAATTTTCTTCTATTGTCCTCATATTTTGGCCTTGCGTATCTTTCTTAGGTGCAGGAAGGTGCAGATGAAATTAAATGCATCTAAAACTAAATTAAAAGAGCTTTCAAATGGTGGTAAATTTGTCCGTCCACGACCGTCTGCTGGGGAGTTGTGATCAAAACAAGTATCTATATCTTTACTCTGTTTTATGGTATAACCAGTATAAAAAAGATAATCAACTTCAATATATCCACATATTTTTCTTGATTAAATTCTTTTTGTTCGATTGGTTTTGCATTTTTGTTGTCAATATTATGTATTGTATTCAATTATCATCATTATTATCATAATCATAACCATTAATATAATCATTATCGTTTCCTTCAGCTTCATCTGCTAGCAGCTGTTTAGCATCGCTCGACAATGGCTTCTCGTGCTTTTTAGGCCATCCACGAATGCTAGTAATCAATGGATCTGATAATACTAGGAGCCAGTTGAATAGATCACGATTTGTAAGCGATCTTGATTGCTTGCGGGTATTGAACTCTTGATATCTGTTAAATAAAAGTTTTATTAATTTATTCGTTGTTATTTTGGTTAAATACATTTACCTCTTCCAATCCTTGTTCCTTTCCTCCTGTGCTTCCTCAGAAAGCTGACCGATTAGAACAAGGAAATGTTCAATCACGGCTGATCCATGTATCAATATTTTATGAATACTAGCTGGCAAGTAGTACCAGGTTCGATAGGTTGGTGTTGATTAACAAAGCCAAAGCTTGTAGATCTGTGTATTCGGGTATAGGGTTGCTCAAGGACTTCTTCAAAGAATGAACCAACTTATTTTCATCTGCAGGACTTGCGTGAGAAACGGTTTTCAGGATATCCGTCACCTCTTTCTCACCTGATTCTCTCATCTTCATTTGTGTTGCAAATGCTAGCTCATTAAGATGGTAGCTATTCCGATCCTCTGCAGTTTTCTTCCTCTACGTTGTTTCACAACATTCTTCGAAAGGAACAACCTTCCGTCCTGCCACACTTTTTGCATTTTCAGAAGTAGACGGAAGCAAGTTTAAAACGTTTTCAGGAAGCGTAAACGGCTTATTGAAATACTCGGCGTGACACTTGACAACCATGCAAGAGCATGTTTGGTCCAGAGCTTTTCAAAAAAAAGTCGCACATCGTTTTCACGGGTTTTCCGACATGTGCAGCCACATCCGGCATAATATTCACATTTATGGCATAACACTGGAATACCTTCTTATAAACGCAGTTGAATTTTGATGATCGGCCTCCACTCGTTTTTGACCAGAGTGATAAGAGATCACGCTTATCAATTTCAACTTAAATTGAATCAAGAAAAAAAAAAGATCATTGGCACTTGTTGTGATCTAACGATGAATTGAAAAATTTAAAAGAAATTAAGCCCTTCCAGATAATGTCATTTTACTTCAAAGCCCTGATCTCGTAGCTTCCTCTGCTGTCCGGTTTCTTTGACAGAATTAGTCTCTATCTCCTTCACTTGGCTTCCGCAGTTCTTCTATCTTACATGCTTTCATATACTTTCACAATTCTCGATAAACATTTCAAATGGTCCTATCTGCTTTGATCGATTCTCTTCATCGACTTTCTCTTTTGATAACCACTGCTATGCAAACAGATTTCGCACTAATTATTCAACATAGTTTAATAAAGGAGATTCTTATCTAGCATCCAAAACGTGAAATACAATAGCGAAAGGTTTTGAAGCTGAGTTAATAACGGAAGAGAAAGTCGATGAAGAGAATCGATCAATGCAGATAAGAGCTTTTGAAATGTTTATCTAGAATTGCTTCACGCTTGATGAAAAACAGTGATGAGCACTATGGAAAAACACTTATCGACTCACAAGTTTAACTGAATTTGACAGTTTTTTTTTTCATTCTTGATGCTTCAGTTTTGCCTTCTGGGCAATTTTTGGAAAGAAAATGTGCCGTTCTTGAATTTGATAAGCTCTGAGAAGTAGGAAATTTGTTTATTGAGTCGGTTACTATGGAAACGAATTTATTACGCGGTATAAAACACACTATCCCCTTGTTGTTGACATGACTTCTATAAAGCCTATCTACGGGTGTTTGTTTTGATCATAACTCTCCAGCAGACGGTCGTGGACGGACAAATTAACCACCATTTGAAAGCTCTTTTAATATAGTTTTAGATGCATTTGATTTCATCTGCACCTTTTTGCACCTAAGAAAGATACGCAAGTCCAAAATATGAGGAAAATAGAACAAAATTTATCAATAACTCATCCTATTAAAAAGATGCAGGTATAGTATGTTCTAGAACGATGTGTATTTTAGTATACCAATCAACTTTGTTGAACATAATGAGGACCTAAAATTAAAGAAAATATGTGTTTTGATGAAAAACGTGTTTTTAGGGGTCCGTCCTCAAACAACGCTCTCTATCTCGATTTGAGTGAAATTTAGGACTTTTATGTTTTCAGCAAAGTTGTTTGTAATCATTTTTGCTACAACTTTGCTGAAAACGTCAACCATTTATCTCGACATTGTGAAAAAATAAATTTTTCATTTCACTTTTAGGGGGATTAATCACAAAACCCATGCCTTCAAAATATGAAGCATGTCATACTCATAAACTTTGTTGAAGACGTCCTTACTCTAAATCCGCTCTCCATGGTGCTATTAATTAAGAGCGTCAAAATGGACTTTTCAACCACTGTGCGACGGGGAGAAACCACATTCGGACCGACCACTGATACACATTTCCGCCATTGCCACTCTGATGTTGCTGCTGCCGGTTATTTTGCTAATAAATCAAGCATTGAACATTGCATTAGGTCCTAAGTAACATTGATCGATTATCTTCGTCGACTTTCTCTTTCGTAAATAACTTTATCACATAACCGTTTATTGATGTGTTTGTCGTATTAGATGCTAGACAAAAGCTTCTTTTATCGATCTGTGTGCTAAAAATACCGGGGAATGTCTTTACATGGCCGTGGTGATGCAAAGAAAAATTCAACGAAGAGAATCTGTTAATGTTACTTAGGACATAATGCAATGTTCAGCATGAAATCACTAATTCAATTACACAAACCCACTTCATCTGGCCCGTTTCAATCGGATGGTGGGGGAATGGGGGTTGAATGCTAGAGGCTCCCAAACATACAAACTTTGCTCTTTCATTATCACGATGTTCTTACGCATAATCTAGTGTGACGTAACGTTGGACCATGCGTAAGAACACCGTGAGAACAAAGGAGTCGACTACATTCTTTCTGCCGCACCTATAGTACCGCACACGGTTCCCGCGCTGAATGTTCCTTACTTTCTCACTCTAATCAAAATTTCCTTCGATGAGTGAGAAAACAGCACCCCGTCAACGCGAGTTGCCAGATCATTGCACACAAAACCAACTTGAATTAATTCAAATCAAAAATACTAGCGAACCTGGCGGTGACCGGCGGAAAGTGGTCTAAAATTCTATTACAGAGAACCACATTATTTTAATTAATTTCTTCGGAGAAAGTCGTCTGTAACTTCGTTTGTGCTTGAAGTGAACTAAATAAAAATCATTAAAATCCCGTTGCGTGAATCGCTAAGACGGGATTTCATTTTCATTTTGATTACTTGGAGCAACTCCAAGTAATTTTGCCAGTTCATCTTTGATCTGATCCAGGGATTCACCACTGGGCAGTCCTTTCATGACAACCTTGAACACACGTTCAGTTTTGGTGTCGTAAGTAAAAAATGTGTGCTGCTTCTTAGTAAGATACTTAAGAAGACATTTGAATCCGTCCAAGGTTTCAGCCAATACACGGCATTCACCACGACGTCCAATTTGTAGTGAAAACTTAACTTTCACGAAATTCAAAAGTTTCATGCGAAAAGCATGGAAATCGGAAGTGGTTATCACAATAGGGGGAATCTTTTCCTTCTTGGCATTAAGCCGGGAAAGTTTACTAGAATTATTCCTGGATGATTAATCATTCTCATCATCCGTGAGCAAATCAAATTGATTGCACAAATCAATTTCATCAGAATGGGGATCAAGAGTTTGCTTTTTTCTTTTGTGCTTAGGCGCCATGGCGGCAGTAAATTTTTATCCAAATCGACTTCCAAGCAGATTACTATAAGAATCTGAAGAATCGAAGAGGAATTTTCCAAATTGATATCCAAGAAGGATTATCTCGGGTAGGGTCCAAACAAGGATCGAAGAGGAATAAGAGTTGAACAAGATAGACATTTTACAGGTTGAGCACTGAAAAGTGCTGTTTAAATTTGTTGTAGCTTTAGGTAGTAGTAACACTTCCTTCTGCAAAAAGCAAATAGATTCGCACGGCAAGAGAGCACGATGCGGACTGGTAAGTATACATCATCAAAGGTAAGTCACCGTATATAATTTCCCAAAATTATAGCATTTGCATAAAAAAATATAAATTTAAAACTACATGAACCAATAAATGCTGGGAAGGGGAGGGATCAGGGCACTCAATTGAAGCAATTTGGATGGGGAGAGTGAAAATGTCAACTCCCTGTTGATAACATTTCGTGGATAAAAGGGCGGGCTCTTATTCACATGCATTGGATGGCTTGTTTTCTGGCCAATTGACTGATCAAGTTGTTGGAAGGAGATTCCTAACTGTCCCAAGGTGATGAATAGGCAAATTGCCTATCAAGCCATCCATTCGTTTTTGGCCCTTCATACAGCGATTTGCTGATGTCAATCAGAGGTTATTGAGCTTGATCAAGTTCAACAGTGAGGAGAGCACACAGCTATCGGACTAGTTTCCGTGCTATAATGAGTGTAGACCACTAACATCATAATCATAGTTGGTTGGAAATGCTAACATGAAGCTTTAGTGTGATAATTTATTAGCTAGAGAATGATCTTTTAGAAGAGAGTAGGTGGATAGTTCTGTTAGAGTACGGCAGTATGAAAATTGAATAGAAGTTGAAAATGAGCGAAGGGCCATTAATGCGACAGTTTTTAAAGATAGACGCACATCTTTTGCCTAACCCGTACGATGTACGCGGAGACTTGAAGTATGTCTCCAAGTCTACAGGCAAAAAATGTGCGTCCCTCTTTTGCTCATAAACTTACTGCGGCTGTGGAACAGTTCTAACGACGTTTTCATCACTACCTAAAGCCCCACGTTGCGAGAGCATTTCCAGTCGATGGTGTGTTATAATGCAATTCTTCTTTACCCAACTATTGTTTTGCTCCTCTCGTCATGACCAACGTGATGATCTCAGAGAGAAAGCAGTAGGATGGTTGTTGCGTGCTGTACCATCATTAGCATTGTTGACGGCTACTCCCGCCTTGAGTTGTTACATTCAAAGTGTTTTTATGTTACTTCATACGCGAAGTTAGCGATTTTCAAAGTTGGTTGGAGCAACACAATAGTTGGGTAAAGAAGCATTGCATTCTAACACAATTTTCATACTGCCGTACTCTAACGGCACTATCCACCTACTCTCTTCTAAAAGATCATTCTCTAGCTAATAAATTATCACACTAAAGCTTCATGTTAGCATTTCCAACCAACTCTGAAAATCGCTAACTTCGCGTATGAAGTAACATAAAAACACTTTGAATCATAATCATCATCATCATCATCGAATCATGAATATATTTGATGTTTTCTGCTTGATAGATAAAATGGGTGATTAGGCCGAAGTAGCTCTGTATCCTATTTCTAAAAAATGGAACTTTAGACCATACTGAGAAGCAGCAGAAAGCATATGAAGAGGAGGCCTGATAATATAAAAGAATCTGTAAATCTGAACGAAAACTAAGAAAAAAGAATAAAAATTATAAATTATACATCTAGCGGGTAGTTTTTGAGGTTTCTTCCCCCTTAGCAGCTATACAAAAATAATAATTTTTTTTTTGTTAATTAAATGCTTTTTAATATATCTCTTATATACCTCAGCGTGCAAAATTATGAAACCATTGTCATTTTCCTAGTTCTCCTATTTGCCACAAGTGCCGCTTTTATTATCGTTAGATCTCCAATTGACGAGTGCACGGATGAATTTGAGTTCACTCACTCGACAAAAAGTGACACAACAGCGGGGCCCTGTTTACTAAAAATGAACACATATGTGTTCATTTTTAGTAAACAGGGCCCCGCTGTTGTGTCACTTTTAGTCGAGTGAGTGAACTCAAATCCATCCGTGCACTCGTCAATTGCGGGCACGGCAGAAAGTAGAAGCAAATCTAAAATCGCCTTCCAGGAAAAGTAAGAAGAACTCACAATTAATGTATCTCATGATTATTCTTTAAATGCAATTATTCGCTCTTACTCGGCTCCATAGAGTCTTGTTTAGACATTTGAGCCTTAATTAATAAACTAATTGTAAAACAAACTGTCATCTGTATGTTTAAATTATCTTAGCATAAACTTCAACCTGAACATGGTTCTTTTTATAGATTGAAATTTAAAATCACACTCATTAATCGTACTATGGTACTACAATGGCTGCAGGGAATTGAGGTGCTATTGGTATTGGTATAGGCATTTGCGTACAGGGTACCCAACCTTAGCAAATTCTTCTGTTAGAACTTCCATTTCGAACTTGTTTGTCTTTTAGCAGAATTCACAGGTAAGCGTATAGATCGTTTCCTGTACTCGTCCTCTTCACATGAATCGCAATCATCCGATTCCTCGGTGGAATTATCTGGGCTAGAACAGTCTTCTTCCTCTTCTTTCTCTTGGGACTCCTCTCGAGTTTCCTCTTCAGTATCGCAGTCTTCTTCAGTATCAGCACATTCTCTAGATAATTCTTCGACCTCCGGTGCGGTTTGACAAGGCACTTCTTCTGGCTTAATTTGCTCGAATGTGGGGATCGGATGGTCTATCTTGCCGTAACAAATTTCGGAGTAGTGCTGTTTCTCCGGATGGCATTGATATAGTTCCTCTTCAGATGATTCTACCCTAGGAGCATATTTCTTTTTCGCGGGCTGCAGTTCGATCGGATGGCGATTAAGTTTGTGCAGCAATTCCTCCGCAATGGTTATAACTGGTTTTGGGCATGGTAATGCTTTAACGGGTGGTCCGTGGAAATGCAAATCTGTTTCGGAAATAGTCTTCTTTCGGGCTGCAACGGCGGCTAGATGTAGACTAATCGGATCGGCAGGGTATTTTCTGGAAAATTAAACAAAAATAATCTTATTACTTTAGCTTAGGCGGAAACAATTTTGAAACACCTATTTGATTCTTATTCCATGAGGCAGCTTGCGGAAATTTATGGCACCATCCCATATATGCAATGGTACCAGTTATGGTATTAGCTCATTTGTTGTATCTGGTAAATTTTAACTATAGGAATTATATATTTAATAAATTTTTACAAGGAAAATGTAGGAACAATCTTAGATAAAGATTCTGTTGAAGTTTTGAAAGCCTTAAGCCTGAAAAATTCAAACAAAATGGCGTGTGTCTGATATTTTAATCACAGCGATATCATAGAAACACATCCAGGGTTGTTACGAGAAATTTGAAATAAAATTCAAGTCAATTCCGTGCGATCTTTAAATCAAAATCGCGCCATATCCCCAAATTGTGCGCCAGAACAAATCCTTACCAAAAGCGGCGCCGGTTGTATAGTGGTAAGCGTGATTACCTCTCACTCCAGCAGGACTGGGTTCAATCCCAGTTGGCGCCGCCGGGATGTTCTGAGGCATAACATCTCTGATCACGCCTTCCTTCGGAAGGGAAGTAAAGCCGTTGGTCCCCCCCGGTTCATGAGCTGGTGGGTCGATAGGTAGGGTCCAGTTGTGGGAGCTGCCTCCTTGCGTCTGTAGCATTGGTGCCCAGCACGTAAAACAAGATCGACGGAAAACAAATGAAGGAAAAAAAAATCTTTACCAAATCCGTAACAATTCCACGCCAAATCTGTGAAAATTACAAAAATCGCTAAATCCGCGTTGTCATAGCAACCCTGCACATCAGATATGATGCTACAACGGTTTTGATCTATTTTTGAGAGTTTTGCTACTGAAAAGTAACCTCTAAACTTTGATGGTAAAATATAATGATTAAATTTACCTTCTGCTCTATTATGTCTATTGTATCATTGATCCCATTTTGTAGCTTCCGGTATGGTATTACCTTTGATATCGTATAGAGTTTTTAAATAGTATGTGCTACATATTTTCCAAAAAGAGGTATACCTCGTTATAACGTAACTGTCCCTTTTGACTTCCATCGTCTATTTCCCGCCAATTATCATTCAAACAAGCATCGGGTAGATGAGATAATCCCCCATTTATTGGTGATATTAATTTGTATGATTCAATTGTTATTAGGGAGATATTGACGATGGAAGTCAACAGCGACAGTTACGTTATATCGAGGTATAACTGTATTTGAAAAAATAAATATTGTTGGTTTTAGCCTGTTTGAGAAGGCACTCAAAGAATCACTTATTAAATGTATTTCCAATATAGTCATCACAAATTAAATTAATTTCTTATTGCAAATGATGTTTCTGATTACATACACTAGTTTACAGCATATTTCGGCTTTGTACGCTGGGGGTCATCTTCCATGTAAAATTGTATGCTGAATCAAAAAATGTAGCCAAAAAAATCTCAGTAGGATAGTTTTCTAGACACAGCAAAAAAAAATGAAATTCCACTAAAAAAAAAAATTTACTACTAAAAAATAAATATCTCCGGCTATAATGAAGCTATATCAATTATGCTATACTTCAAATTAAAGGTAAGAAAGTTTGCTTTTGATCAACTCGACATAATTTTTTAGTTAGATTAGTGGTATTGTTGGCATAACCACTACAAACAAAATTATTTACCTTGGTTAAACACTTAGCTGAAATCCAAGTTTTCTTGATAATATGCAAAACAAATAAAACAAATTAAACAAAATGGTGCCTAATTGATTGAAATCAAATTTTCTTACCTTTAATTTGGCGTTAAAATAATTTATATAGCTTTATTTACAGCCGGAGATATTTGTTTGAAAAAAAAACGTTTTTAAAGTGAAATATCGTTTTTTAGCTGTATCTATAAAATTATTCTACTGAGATTTTTTGACTAAATTTTTTGATTCAGCGCACGATTTTACATAAGGATCATAGGTCAATCATTGAAGTTCATTTATTTTACTTTTATTTGTAAACTAGTGTTACATACTCATTCAATTGAACGCAAAAAATTGAAAAACATTCATTGGTGCAAACAATATTTATAATACACTTTATAAAAAAAACTATCAAAATTACCCCGTTTTAGGTTAGCTCCAACTGTTTGGTGAGAAGTTGTTGAGTAGTGCAACTCGTTTGTAACGTCGCACTTAATAGTCGCTTACGAAATCATTTTGAGCTACTCAAATCTAAAACTCTTGATCAATTCTTATAGACAATTTATCGCACTTTTCAAAACTGCAAGAGTTCTTCTTAATTTGTTCAATTACAATACAAAACTGCGCAAAATCGGGCAAAAACGTGGATACATCCCGGTAGAATGTGTCTAGAGATCTGCTGCATTATGAAATATTCACAGCCACAGCCACCACAGAAATACCACAGACAAACAGACATAATACATTGCATATTTCTCAATGTAAAACATCGTCCCAAAAACACTACCACCATCTGTTGAGAATACTGTGACGGGCAATACGCTCAACAGATGACGGTCAACCGCAAGGGAATTGACTATGCGTGCCACAGGTGGCGTTATTACCAACTCAGAAATATTTTAATTGACCGTTAAATACGTGTTCAAACAACAAATTGAGAGTGTTATGTCTGTTTATCTGTGGAAATACCATTGAGAATATTTCAGGGGAAACATGTCAGATCTGACGACACCAGCTCATAGGACAAACATATCTCTGTCAGACTATGTAGGCTGTGAACCATTTGCCGAGTTAAATTTAACTCGTGGTTAAAAGTGACATTTCGAAAGTTATTTCTTATGTTCGAAAATCCCCGTGCTGTCGATCGACCGGTTTTCGAGCCACGGTCGTCAAAATTTAACTTCTTGTCTGTCAGGAGTAACCACGCTCGGATAGCAGGGTTAATCGATAACTTTCCATCTGTCAAATTTTAAGCTAAAGTTAAAATATTCCACCAAATGGTTCAGAGCCTTAGTTAGTTTGAGTGGGTGTGTTGTCATTCGTATGAAGCCGACGATTCAAGTCATTGTTTACGTTTCGAGTTAGACACTTCTGAAATGTTTCCCCTGATTTGTTGATCGTAAAACTGTTGGCCACATTGTGGAGCGTAGAGCTTACATCAGATGGCGGTAGTGAAGTTGTTAAACATTAAATCAACCGTTAAATGAGTGCGCATATGCTTACTTTGGTGGAGTTTTGCATTCGTCATAGCCGCACTCGCATGATGTTGATGGCGCAAATTTGGGCTCATCTGCATCCCTCGGGCATGGCCGCACGTGCGTTACGTCTACACACGAACAGCAATCTTTAACTGGCTTCAGATCGGTGGGGTTTGTTTCCTCGCATTGCTTGGTACTTTCGAAGTCCGGTGGGTCCAGAATGGTAGCTTTCAGGATTTTCTGTCTACACACACAGTCATGCTTTGTGCACTTGGAGCATTTCATAGCGTATCCGTTGACTAATGATAGCAGCGATATGCCGCATATCACTATAAAACCCACTCGCATTTTACAAAAAAAAATAACTTTTCTTCACTGTATACTACTGGATGAAAACCTTTTGACAATTGAAGCAACGGATTGACCACCGCAAAGTCTTTATACACGTTAACAACATTTTATCTACCGTTGTTTGACCGAAAACAAGGTAACTAACCGAATAAACGTGCTTCCCGTGCGGGTGTTTGCAAATCCTCTACATTGATTGCGTAATTTATATCTGTTGACTAAGATTTGTGTGGACATTGTGGCACGAATTGTTTGGGGTTAGAGGTTTTCGTTCAATGTTGACCGATTTTCCTCGAGAATTTCGTCAACCTTGTTTCATTAGACATTTTGACCTTACTGTAGAGCAGACAGCCGAAGTTTTGCAAATCCGTTAATATAAATACCATTTTACTCTGTCCACTTGCGCATTTGGACCGACCAATCGACTGCTTTGTGAAGATTTAGCCCTTCTTATCATAAAGGAGAAATGTGTTCTTCATTAGAAAACAGAAGAATAGAAATAATTAATATGATCCCAAATGATTTGATGATTCGTTTTCATTTTCTTCGGGTTACTTATGAACAGGAGGATATGAGGGAGAAGGGGAAACTAAAGAAAATAATTTTAATTTTACGCTCAATCATCAAGTTTAGTTCTATTTAATTTTATACGTTCGTCTGCCAATATATCTGAGCTTATTGGTCACCAATTGTTGAGTTGAGGTAAAAGATGTTTCAGCAAATTTGATTAATTGCAAATTAAGGTCAGGTAGTACTTACTTGACAAGAGGCCACCGACTTAGCGATACCCTCATAGGTGCTACGGAATTGGCGAAATTGATAGTAAATTAGGTCAGGATTCGCCTCAAGCTAGCAATACGTCCAAAAGCATATGTTGTTAATGGGTTGCTCGTTTAATCTCTCGACAGTCGACTCTCGAAAGAGTACACTGGAGTCGCTTTCTACGCGTTTTTTAACATGTTTTTTTTTGCGCGGATTTCGTAATTTACGTGGTTATTTTTTACGTGGATTTCGGAATTTACGCGATTTTTTTACGTGGATTGCGGAATTTACGCGGTGTATATTTTCTTAATTAAGTGTTTAGTTCCAATGTAATAATGATTTGAACATTTCAACTTATGGTTAGTACGACGCTTTGTACTCTAGAAACCCGGCGATGGTGATTTATTCTGTTGTGGAAGAGCTTAGGATTACACCCATGATTTTTTACTCAGAAACAAAAACGATCCCTCCAGGGTCATCGAGCATCTCAAAACCACAACGTTCTACAACAAAATACGATTAAGTTTTCACTTGGCATGTAACAAACGACAGATATACACAATAATTCATATGGTTTCAAAAAATTATGCAATGGGGGCGACCCCACACACTTAGATTTTTTCGCCGAGATGGGCACCACCGAGCAGCTCGGCATTTTATTTTGCTGGATCTCAGTGAAAAACTTGCCGATATTCAGCTAACAAACGGGAATTTTGCCGAGATCTCAGCTAACAAACATATTTTTTGCTGAATTTCCAGCAAAATGAAATGCCGAGCTGCTCGGTGGTGCCCATCTCGGCAAAAAAATTTAAGTGTGCAGCGTAGTGGTTAGCATCCATACCTCTCACGCCAAAGTCACGAGTTCAAATCTCACCCCCGGACAAGTAACGAATGACCCATGAGTGTTAAAGTGACTATAATAATTTAGCTCATAGGTAGCTCAATATAATTTTAATTTCTGAGAAAATCAGTCAAGACTCTTCAAAGTAAATTTTGAAAAATGTTGAAGTTCTGGGTTTTCAAAATTTACTTTGAAGAGTCTTGACTGATTTTCTCAGAAATTTTGAAACGAAAGTGGGGTAAATTATGGCTTCGGCACCCATCGACTGTTTTCGGCAACCGAAATTGAAACGTTAAGTTCACTGTATTTTCCCATCAAAACTCTTCGCTGAATATATTAAGCCGATTCCTTACCTTTTCAGCTTCAATCTGATTACATTTTTACGACTGTGCAATCCTGTTCTGCCATATTTTTCTTTAAATGAAATATACACACTACAAAATACGGCTGATTTCGAGTTGCCGATAATAGAACAGCTGGTTAACACGCAGTTCAAATGGAAAGGGTGCCGAAGAAAAAGAGACTGCCGACAATAGTCACACTCACCTGAGAAGTTTGGAGCGTTGTAAAAACATGTTCAACCCGTTTTGATCAATTCTGTCGATTGAAATTGGTAGAACAGCAAGCAGCAGATAAATGTCAACAAATAAACCTGTCATGTATGTGTGTGACGCTGAGAAATCGCTAATAGAAGTTCGGACGCTGCTTAGATTGACGAGAATACGTAAATTCCCCTAGTAAATAGGAGGAAAAATTTATAAAGTATTTAATTTATAAGAATATTTATTCCAGTCACCGATCAAAAATTTGAGTTCACCCCACTGTATAAAAAAATGATATGAAATTTTGAAAAATACAGTGAAATTTTACATTAAAAATATAAAAAAAAAATGGACAAAAAATAACAAAGGTATGATAAAAAAAAATCAGGTTTTGTTTTCAAGGTGATCCATAATTTTGGTCAATGACTTGAATACATATTTTCATTATCCTACTTTTAAAAAATGCACCAACATTTTCTCAAATGGAGCCCGTTTGGCATTGAATACCCAAGTAACCAAAAGTTCCACATTCAACGATTAAAATCACTTTCAAGTTCCGTAAAGTTCAAATAAAGTTCCGACCGAACCTTCAAGTTCCATAAAGTTCAAATAAAGTTCCGACAGAACTTTCAAGCTCCATAAAGCTCAAATAAAGTTCCAACCGAACCTTCAAGTTCCATAAAGTTCAAATAAAGTTCCGACAGAACTTTCAAGTTCCATAAAGTTCAAATAAAGTTCCGACAGAACTTTCAAGTTCCATAAAGTTCAAGCCACATGAAGCAATCCGCACAAGTCTTTATTAGTAACAAAATTTAATGTACGTAAATATTAAATGATCAGTGGCCCGAATAAATCATAATTCTTATACATACATACATATTCCTGGATTCAAATCCGTGTATTCGGCATGCGATCTACTAACGCTAACCACTGCGCCACAAATGGGTTGGAATACCATGCGGGCAAATACCAATTTAAAATTCATCAAGGTATTGTGTTTCGTATGCAAGTCAGTCAGCTGGCACTGAAAACTCCAACAGTAGGCGGGACAACAGCTCACTTTAATATATTTCAGATGACGCAGCGGTTCGTGCTGGGGCTCTCACGCAGAAGGACTGGGTTTAATTCTTCAAACAGCTCCAGCTAATGCTGATAATATCAATACACATTAATACCTGCCTTTAGAAATAACTTTCATAAAAGTGCGAACTAAACAATAGAATTGGTGTAGAGGAAAAAAACCTTTTTTAATTTATTTTCTAAAAGTTCCGTTCAAGTTCCGCCAGAAGCTGCTTAGAATGCTCTTCAATTATGATACCGGAACTTTCAAGTTCTTATAACGACTTAAAAATGAGGCTGCTTAGAATTCTAAAGACCATCACCAACTAAGCTGCTTAAGCCACAAATGGCCTTTTATCAGAACTTTTGGTTACTTGGGAAAGATTCTTCGTCACCTTCGTTTCAAAATTTGGCAGTCGCACCGAAGATGATGTCCTGAAGCAGTATATGCAAAAGAACACCTCCGTTCAACTGTCACCTTCTTCTGCGGAACCGAAAAAGACTCAACCAGCTGCTCCACCGCCCTCTAGTGGACCCACCATGCACGATGCTGAACTGGAAACCCAGTCGCAATTCATGTACGGCAAAACGCTTTTCATCTACGGATTCTCCGACGAAGACGCAATGCAGATCGATTCCGTTTGCGAAAACTGTGGCGTAATGATTGTGAACTACACCACACAAGAACATCAACAGATGAGTAAGTTGTTCTTCGCACACACTATTTTGAGGCTACTCATTTTTGAGTCGCAAATCATTCAGTCCAGACAAAAGGGAAGTTACTCAAAAATGAGTAAACGTACCTATGAAGGAAACTGGGTAACGGTTACTCAGGTTATGACATTTGTCAACTGAGTAAACCTTACCCATTTCAGTAGAAACGAATGATTTCCCCATGAATGCTTTATATTTAAATTGTTTCGTCCAGGAAGAAAATTAAAAAAAAAAACATTATGAAAATGATAACTCTGTATTTATTGATACCAACGAACTATTTATTAGAGTTGCATACCTTACCATCATTACGTAACTGCTTCACTTCTAAAAACTAATTTTAAACTCACTGCGCTAAAATCACCTGTTCACAACTTCAAAGTGTGCCATTTAAACATAGGAAAAAAAATGATATCAGAACCATTTACCCAGAATCTGGGTTGCTCCCACCGAGGCTCCCACTCATCGGAGTAAAAAACAGTTTACTCATTTTTTGACAACTCCATAGAGCTTTTTGACGTTTAATCGGCGCACACTAATGCACCATTTAAATTGAAGAAGTTCGAGGAAGAGGGAAACAGATTAGTGGGAAAACAAACCATCCATTCATCCCTGTGTGCTAGATAGAGAAAGACGATTAAACGTCAAATAGGTCTTTAGAGCATGCAAAAATGAGTGCGATCCACTCTCAGCCAGAGTAGGCTCAAAATAACGTGCAATAAGGGTAAGCATGGCAGTTTTTGTCTTTAGGGCTATTTGTCCATTAACTCATAGGTAGCAATGTGTAATCACTGGTTCTTAGATAAAGTCCAAATTGTGGTGAAAACCACACTCAAATTTTCGGGAATGTAAGACTCGCAAAAAGATCCTACAATCTCGTTCTAAGCGACAGGTAGGAAATAAAGCCGTACATTAAAAGCAACCGGTGAACACTCGTGTTTATTTCAGTTACCATGGAGACGTAATTTGTGATTAGCCCCGGTCCCTTTCAAATTGTATCATTATTTATGAACGGCCTTATATTTGAAATGACGTTTCACATTCATCTAGTGATGTCCGATTTTCATTCGAATAATCGTTTAATCGATTAACGAACCGAAAAGTAAACTATTTATAATCGGTTAGATCATGCCGATATAAGCATTAACATCTCCACAGGATCATCACCGATCGTTTCAAACATGTGCTGCACTCTCATTGGTGGAAAAATAGCAGCACAGCGAACAAAAAATAATCGATTAGTTGTTAATCGAGTAATTAAAAAATGGGACATCTCTGATTTTGGTGTGATTGTTTTGATAAAAATGAGCGCAAAATTTCATCTCTTCCGAGGGGGCAGCAAAACCACAAAATTACCTTGAATACGGGGGGTTCTCATTGGATGAAAGGGACCGTGAAAGAAGACACTAAAATAGAAAGTTTTTCTTCCGACAGTTTCATCTTAGTATTCATCTTTGGTAAAAGTATGGACACCTGTCAAAAGTTGTTCCAATCGAACCGTCAAAATTCACCGCTTTGCTCGATTGGAACAGCTTTTTTCAGTTTTGTGGTGACAGTCGTCCATACTTTTACTGTACACGGTAACCGCAAAATACCCAATAATGACTACAAAGTATGCATTTTCGAAGGAGACTAGGACTACCCATTAAATGAGTAAAAATATTACCCATTTATGAGTATTTGTTACTCAAAAATGAATACTTACAACTTGTTTTTGTAGTTGCAATTACTGTGTAAAATTTTACTCATTTAATGGGTAGTCCCAGTTTCCCTCGAAAATGCTTACTTTGTAGTATAGATACTATAGATTCCATAGATAAGCGGAAGCACAAAAAGTTGTTTTGGCAACCAAGAAAAATAAATGATCTTACTGGCATCCGTGAAAAAAGTTCATGCCATCATAGAGCTCTTCGTTTTGCAGTTTTGTTTTGTTTCGTGCGCAAAAGTTCAAAATGAAGTGCAAATTAATTAATTAATTTATCTTTATTAGGGAGGCTTTCAGCCTTGGGCTGGTTCGCCTC
Source organism: Ochlerotatus camptorhynchus (assembly GCF_037179485.1). Lineage (NCBI taxonomy): Eukaryota > Metazoa > Arthropoda > Insecta > Diptera > Culicidae > Ochlerotatus > Ochlerotatus camptorhynchus. The sequence goes on from NW_027041039.1 coordinate 920,853, forward strand.
CATTGAAGTGCAAAGCAAATCTTTGCAACAATGAACCGAGGAATGGTTTGCTTTATCTTTCGTTCTTCCGTTGTCCCCGAAATCAATCGGAATGTGGAGTGTGGAAAGCGTTTTGTGCTCATAATATTACAATACTTCTCCTCCAAACAACACCATGATGACGTCATGCTCGTTTGGCTACACTAACTGATAGTTCGGTTGGCTACATTATACTTTGCCTCCGCTTATCTATGGAATCTATAGTATCTATACTTTGTACACTCCAAAAAAATGACACGTTCCATTCATGTGTTTTGGAATATGAAGACTTTACTTGGCACCATAGAATCATGTGCTTTTCACACGGATGTCATGAGAATTACACACACAAATAATATGTTTTTGTTGCTTATGAAATCAATACTACCACACATTGATTTCATGTGTTAACTTATCGAAATCAAAGAGATCCCCATATAATTATGCGCTACTGTTTCCTACCAGTGTATTTAACGTGTATGACACATGAATTGCAATGGATCTCACTATAAAGATGAGAAGAGTACCTAAAGTGTCAAAACAAACATGGAAGGCAACAGCTAGCAGAGAAGACTTATTAGTGGAGTTAGGTTTTCCTAACAAAATCCTCGAAATTATTAACCGTGAGTATGTGAGTATTCTTTGTAGGAAATTATATGTTTAAATAAAGGGATCACTATACACACTTAGAAATAACTAATTTTACACGTGACGGAATCCGTCTTTGACATAAAAGTAGAGACGTAAACAAACATGTCATGTAATGTTTAGTGCTCCGAGACTGAAAAGTTTGTTGCTCGACGAAAAGTAAGTTTGATTGAGCTATATTTCAAGTCTGCTATGGCTCAAATTTATGTCAAAATTGACGCTCGTATGCACCTCTCAGAGCACCTAAATTTATATGATTTTAATTCTAGAACGAAAATGAATTCTTTTGGACATCCGATTCTACTACTACGTATACAGAAAAAAAAAGTACAACTTTATTCACGAAGACAGCGATATTTGATTTGATAGGTTAAGCTATCTACTACGATTAATCTACTGTACACACAATATGAAAATATAAATCAATATATCTAAAATGAAATATATCGTGTTTATCATTTTTACATACTGAAACCCGTTCAATAATTATCTTTTAAGAGGACCGTAGTAATGTATTAAGTTTCAAAGGTATCAGATAACATTTTTCTGTTTGTACGGTTCTATTGGAATGCAGTATGCATGACTACGATTTGCTTAAATTAAATTCCGTTATCTTTTTCACAGCAACAAATCAAATCTAAAACCAATAGTTATACTATTAGATTGCTACAAGGTCTTTCATGAAATTCATGTGCATCACGCTTAAATTTAGCATGTCTGGTACAACATATTTATATGCAAAACATTTCATGATTAGAAATCAAGCACATGACGTTGACATTTAAATCAAATGAAATTCATGTGTGCTGTAAGTGAATGAAGCATGGGTAAGGTATGACTGATTTCATAAGTTATACATTTGAAATTAATGTGTTTGCCACATTGCGCCAATTCAAATGTGAAACACATGAACGGCACGTGTAGATTTTTTTTAAGTGTAGGGCTTTAGTACACGGCGAATGAGAACGACCCAAATTTTGCCTCATGTTTTTCCAGGATTTTCCAGGGAAAAATTCCCGAATTTGAGAAAAGTAAAGATTGGATTCACTCAGTCTATTGGTACTACTCCGAGACTGAATAAAATTTTCGTCAATTTTCTCATTTTCCGGCAGATTTTTAAGGTTTTCCACAGGAAACCATGAGACAAATTTTACTCATCGCTGAGTTCCTGCACTTTTGGCGATTATGAGTGAACTAAACTCAAATTTGGGTCGTTCTCATTCACCGTGTAGGAAACACTTCACGTCAAGGGCGTATCCAGGTTTTAAATAAGGGGGGGGGGAGCAAAAAAATTGTTTATGGAGGATTAGGTTAGACACCGATTAGTTGAACGCTATTATACCGTATGGATTATACTTCGGCATTTATCGGTATTTTATGAATTTGTATAAAAATACAACATGCTTAGAAATAATTAATCCAGGGTGCCAGAACCTTCCAAAACTCTAGAGATTGTCTTCAAGTTTCAAATTTTTTTTAAATAAATTTAGTTTTAAGTCTTACAAGTTTCAAGTTATCTCATTCAAATGATTAATAAAGATGAAGGGAATAATGCTCAAAAACATTAGGAACATTGTTTAAGGAATCTAAAGGTTACAAGAAATTAAGATCTAAAGAATAGATTTTTTAAGGCTATGAGCTCATGTTTTGCTCGATATCTGAATAATCTGAAACACCAGACAGTGCCAGATTTTTTTAAAATTCGGAGCCGGATATAATTTAAAAAATTTCCTACTGCGGTAAATGTTGAGCATTTCGAACATATTTTTGTTTAAACCAAGTCTTATAAAAGGATCATAACCTTGCAATCATAGTCCTTTTAATGTTGTACTTAAAATCTAGTCTAAACGATTAGCATTTGGAAAATTTTGCAATTTTTCGTGACTCCGACAATTGAACAAAGCAAAATGTTAAAACATATTTAGTATCCCTTATTTATTAAAATTTTCAAAAAACGTTATTTATTAAAATTTTCAAAAAACGAGGGTTTTATAATAATATTCTACAAATTGGTGAACGTTCTTATTTTCTTATTTTTATCGAAGACATTCCTAACTCCTCTTCTCATCTCATCTACTGATCTTTAACAACTTACAAAATTATATTTGAAAACTTAGTCTCGGTCTTGGTAAAGATCTACCATTTTATTCGATAATAGTTTTTTTTAATAATCATAATTACAATTAACTTAAACATTTGTTAGACACATTTACTTTAGATTTTTCTTAAAGTATGGGTTTGGAATTAGATAAAAAAATTGGCACTTATGATTGTGTTTAGACCATCCTGGAATAAAGTTCAACACAAAAGTCGCAAACCTCTACAATTTTACCACGGAGCTATAGAATAAGTTTCATAGATGAAGCACTGTTTGTGCAACGTCATCTACTTGCACAACTACCCTACCCGCTGTAGCTACTATACAAAAAATATAGAAAACAATATCTCGAATACCTCCGCCATGGCAGGACGGTCAAGCAAACTGTGTGTTTTATTTATTTCCATCTCCGTACCTATCACCACTTTTACGGATATTCCGAATCTTCCGGATGATGGTTCCATAGCCAGCCGAGTCCTTGGTTATACCACGACCCCAAATTATTTCTTATGTCACAGTTCGAAATGTTATTGAAAAAATCGCGGAGCTTTAGGATTAGTTATGGATGGACCACTTTTACGGATGTTCCGGATCTTTCGAGGACCGGTCCATTGTCTCCAGGATCCATATATAGGAACCATGACTGAATCCTGGCTAATTATGAACATTTGTGCCTAACTGGCAACTCTTCCATTTTCTCATACGACTGTTATGAGACCGACACAATCGCGTCATCTGCCGCTCAATGGTAAATGCTTCGAACGATTTGAGCGCAAAGATTACAACCTCATAAGAAAGGTTTGTGTATTTACTAATTTTTCTATGCAGTACTTCCACCTCAACTTCCATCTTTGCTCGAACGCAGCGCTACTGTATCTGTCGCTTGGATTCTGGCAGAGTTGCCAGACTTCTTGATTTGATGTCTTCGTCATACACAGAAAAAAAAGTTGTTGAATATTACATCCAAACTGTTGCAACCAGGTCAATCTATCGGTTGTGTAATATAACGTTGTACGATGTACATCGATTTTGCGAACAAAATTACATCCATTGATGTAATATTGTATCTGCTTTTTGCTATTACATCATAATTTCATACATCAGCTTGAATTACATTGATCGATATTACATTTTTTTTGCTGTGTAAGGTTAAAAGCGATGCAAATTATTTCTTTTCATGAAGCTGGTGGTAGCGTTAGAAAAGGCAAATCTATATGACTATATAATGATAAGGATAATTCTGTTTACAATCTTTAAACGTCAAAAATCAAAGGAATCTATTGAAGAATCAAAGTGACGATTGACTCATAGATGGCGAAATGAGTGAAAATGGTAATGGCGTTTAGGGGGCTCCCTTAGCTCAGTCGGTAAAGGCGCAGCTACAAAGCAAGACCATGCTGGAGGTGGCTGGGTTCAATTCCCGGTCCGGTCTAGGAATTTTTCGGGTTGGAAAATTTCTCGACTTCCCTGGGCATAGAAGTATGATTGGACTTGCCACAAAATTATACCAATGCAAAAATGGTACAGGCATCGAAAGCTCTCAATTAATAACTGTGGAAGTGCATCTAGAACACTAAGTTGAGAGCACGCAATAAGCTAATATGCGATATTCAATAAGCCTGAAATGCGAAGACGAAGAAGAAGGTAATGGCGTTTTGATATCTGTCAAACTGAATGATTTTTTTTGTGCATCATCATTTTTGTAATTGCGGATCTAAAAACTAGGTGTCGCATGACCAGTTTTTGACTCAGTTTTTGCTTTGCTTTGATTCGCTAATTCCAATGAGATATATTTACATGTTTTCCTATAGTGCACACGTAAATGACTGTCCAATAGTTGCTACATGTCTGGTTATACGCGATACATCAACAAACTTTAACCATCGTTAAAAGCAACTCCAATAAAATATACATGATTATCTTATAAGATATATCTCTTAGTGAGCAATATTCATCACGAAAACAGATATATTTTACTGGATTTTCTTATAGTGCAAACTTCTATGAATTTCCATTAGTTTTTAGATAAAGTTCTGTCCAGTTAGTATCCGGAATCACTTATTGTGTTGCAGCGGCACGGAAAGTGACCGCTGCAAGAATTGTTCTACAGCAGTTTGTTAACCTAGGCGCCCACTTTCTGTGGTACAAATTTCACGGTGCTTCGTGCAGGGTGTCAAACATTATTTCAGATGGAAGCCGAAGGGAGAGAAAAAATTCTGCACACCCACGTTGATAATCCAACGTGGTATGCAATAAAAATCGCAAAAACGTTGAAAATCGCCAAATCAACCGTGTATGATGTGCTCAAACGTTTCAGGAAGCGAAAGAGCGTGGATCGAGTGCCTCAAGGTAAGCTTCGTAGTGGAACATATGACCGCAAGCTGAACCAGAAGGAGTTGAGAACCGTCAGAGCAAACCCTGGCCTATCAGATAATGAAAACGCACAAAAATACGGTGTTTCTCGCAGTACCGTTCGAAGAATTCGTTTGCGAGCAGGATATCGTTCTTATCGAGCCAGCAAGCAACCAAACAGAACGTTGAAGCAAAGTTTCGTCACCAAAACTCGAGCTCGGAAGTTTTACCAGCAGGTTTTGACGAAGTACCAAGGATGCCTGCTCATCGGCGATGAAACCTACGTCAAAATGGATTTCGGACAGCTTCCTGGCCAAAAATTCTACATGGCGACGGCACGAGGAGATGTTCCTGCGAAGTTTAAGTTTGCTTTTATGGACAAATTTGCCAAAAAAAAAAAACTGATGATTTGGCAAGGGATATGCAGCTGCGGAGCAAAGACCAAAGTGCCTGCTGGGCAAGAATGCCTCAAAAAACGCGTACTACCTTCCATTACAGCCCATAAAGGTCCCGTGAAGTTTTGGCCAGATTTAGCGAGTTGCCACTACAGCCGGGAAGTCATCCAGTGGTACCGCGATAATAACGTAGATTTCATCGATAAAAACATAAATCCACCCAACTGCCCGCAGTTCCGGCCCATCGAGAGATTTTGGGCAATAATGAAGCGGAAGCTTAAGAAAAGTGGGAAAACGGCTCGGGACGCGATTCAGATGATCAAAATGTGGAACAAATGTGCCAAGGAAGTTGACTCCGGAGGTGTGCAGCGTTTGATGGGAGGAATAAAGAAAAAAGTGCGAATTTTCATTAGAAACGAAGAGAAATGATTTGTATTGATATTTTTTTCCTAAAAAAATTTAGGAATTACATTACTACATTACAGTGAATTACCTTTGTTTTGATGTATTAACCTTATTTGTACGTCAATCCGTTACCGAGACACAGATGATTTTATCATAGAGGTAACTCTAAGACCAGAAGGTCCCGAAGAAACGTTCTCAACTTTTTGGCTCAGCTCTGGTACTCTCTTTGGTCCCAAGTTAATCGATGCACCCCTCGACGCATAGGAAAATCCACGAACCCCTCATTTAATCTGTCAAACATACATAGCGAATCAAAACAAACATAGTGTAGTACTAGAATATATTTTTTCCTTTGGTTTGTTTTTTCCGTCGATCTTGTTTTCCGTGCTGAGCACCAATGCTACCGACGTGCCAGAAAGGCAGCTCCCACACCTGGACCCTACCTATCGACCCATCAACTCATGAACCGGGGACCAACGGCTTTACTTCCCATCCGAAGGAAGGCGTGATCAGAGATGTTATGCCTCAGAACATCCCGGCGGCGCCGACTGGGATTGAACCCAGGCCTACTGGGGTGAGAGGTAATCACGCTTACCACTACTCCACCGGCGCCGTTTCGGATTCTAAATGGACATAGCTTTATCTGTTCCTACCCATGACATATCAACAGGTTTTCGCCATAAAATATATCGGACAATATTTATATACATCTTACCCATCGCTAACCACGTTCGAAGTAAAGGAATGCCATGTACTAAGTACATAGAGGTAACTCTAAGACTAGTTGGTCCCGAAGAAAAGTGCTCAAGTTTTTGGCTCAGCTCTGGTACTATCTTCGGTCCCAAGCTAAAGGGTGTCCACGATGAAATTGCCACACTATGAAATTGCTCTAACTTTTTAACCGTTGGGTAGAATTTAATGAAAATTTGGGTGGATTTAGTTCATAGTGCATTATTTACATCCTGCAAGTGTTAAAGTCCTGTGATCAAAACTCGCGGAAATGGAGTCGAAAGAACAGCTCGTGCGTGATAAAATCTTGCGCATTCATCACGAGAACAAGGATCTCTCGCATCGCAAATTTGCTTGAAAATCACGTTTTTAGCATTATATTTTGAACAATCGTTCAAAAGAATACTTTTATCATTTTTCCACGATCGCAACTGGCCAATCCAATATTTTGCAGATTAATGCTATTATGTTTAGAGTATTGGAAAATATATATCATATGAGATTTGAAAACAATACATTGTCTAAAAAACGTGCAAGTGAACGCAAAATGTCATCAATTATTAAAAATGTGCACCAAATACATTTTAATTCTTTATAATATCTCATTATAATTGCTAGATTTAATTCCTGACCCACTGTACACTGTATAGAATAAAACGGAATGTTCCAAAAACAGCATTCCGTTTATAGTGGGTTCAGCTACAACAATAGCAACAGGACTGACTCAAACTATCATTACTTCATATAAAAGCTGACAACTGACACAGTTCTTCAACCTTAGTTTATGGAAAGGAAAAAAGTCCTAAACAAAAACTTTACGACTATGTCATACAACAACACTACTTTGCTTCTGATATGCAGCAACAACAAAAAAGTGCTGCTATCATCAAACACGACCCACACGAGCTATGCGCTAGTTCTGTGCCGGCGTCGATCTACGTGACATCCAAAAAATTTACTAGATAACAGCACCTCTAGCTCACATTCTGGGGCGTGATCATTTGATCAAATAATGGTCAGACCAAGTTTATTAAAACCACCGATCTAAACTGAAACCCAGACTAGTCAATGGTTTTGCAAGATGAAGAATTCGATGTTGGTGTTGTGTTTGGTGATGATGTTAGCCAGTTGGCTGTCGGAAGCAAAGGTGATATTCAATAATTGGAATAAAGTGCCTAAGTGCTTAAGAAAAATTTAATACTCGTTCCATAGCCTCAAGGATGCACTAACTGTGGATCTAGCCATGGAGAAGTAACTGAGCGGTGCTGCAATGATTGTGAACTATGTCGTGTGAGTTTCAGTATCGAAAAGCCTACCGATCCGGAGTGTCCTCGACCGAAGAACTACTCGTACAACGTGCAACACATCAATCCCCACTGCCAGGAGGAAAAGTACGAAACATGGGATGCACATGTGGAAAAGCCTAAGGATCCAGCATGTCCCAAGAAGCTCAAGCTATCCGCACGAGTTGAACACAACACGAGAGGTAAACGATCAGTGAAATTTACCGAATGCTGAAACTAACGTTAGAATTACTTTCAGATTGCGAATGTCCTACTTGTTGGTATGGAAATTTTTCAAACATAGTTTATAATAATACAGCTGATGCAGAACACGACTGCACCAATAAGAGCAGTCATCATACGCTCAAACAGAATAAGTTTTATGAATTTCGCTCCCGTGGAAACTCGATACGTGAGGAATTTATTTTTGATCATTGTTTTCCTCGAAAACGACACAAAAGATTATCACTAAGCTCAACACCAATCAATTGCAATGATTTGGTTAAGCAGGGCTACATTTGCCGTTGTGTTCCAGACGACGGGACGGGCTGTATCAATAAAAGTCAAGATGGGGAACCAATGGTGGGTTCAATATTCAACCCGACCTTCAAAGAACCAGAGGTTTACGTTGGCGGGAGTAAACCTCCTTCGTACGATGTGATACGTCAGCATATAACTCCAATTCTAGCAGCTCACGAAGGAGTATCAGCTATTCAAGAAGCTAAAGATCTTGCAGAGATCTACTATAAAATTTACCAACGACATCATGAAAAAAATCTTACTATTCCGATCAAATATGGCACCCGAACTGTTGAAACGGAAGATAATGGGCTTCGAACCTACGATATCGAACCAGTCGAGGGCCAGTACGACCCTTCAGCACTCGATATGTTTAGTAGTGTTAGTAATAACCTTTTTGGGGAGATCATAGATCGAGTCAAGCAAGGGCCAAGATTTGGTCTGTTTCCATTTCGAACATTAAGACACTCGAAGCGATCTCAGCGAAATTCAAAACGAAAAGAGCGTCAAGTTAGAGATAAAACATGATTGCAAACCAATAAACTTAACAGAAAAAATCTACTTCTTGATCTAGAAATGAACATGAGCGTGATGAATGGCTTATATTGGTTTAGTGTCGTTCTGCTTTTGAGACAGACACATACATCTCATATCACTTTACCTGCTTTATATTTTAGATAATTTACAGAAATGTGAAAAACACGACCCGATACAACTCACTGACGGACGTTCTGACTTCTACTGCACAGAGCTTATTTGTTCGAATGACATCGATACATGACTGTTATTGAAAATGAATAAAATGTTAAGCTTTCAACAACCGAAAATCTTGTTTTTATTTTGGGTAGATACATCTAGATTCTATAATCTACGGGTAAATCCAATGATATGACTACACTGTATGTAGCTTCGACTAATTTCGCTATTGAAAATGTTATTCGGAATTATGAAATCATTAGATGTTAGAATGTTATTTTGTAGTATAGGTACCGTATGCGTGATAATGTTTCCACCATTGAGCAATGCCAAAATTAAAAAAAAATCTCAAAAATTTTTATTTATTCAAAGGGGGATGTTTCTCAGAGTCTTAAACTATGTTAATCATCGATCGAGTTTCCACTTGCTGCAATTACGACCTCCACACGCTTCCGGAATGCACGGCAGGTTCTAATAATGTAGTCTGGATCCATTTCTCTCCAGGTACGGGTCAATGTTTGTCTGAGGCATGCTGTACTCGGGTGGCGTTTAGAACAGGCCTTGGCCTTCATGACGCGCCATATTCAGTAATCCAGCGGATTAAGATCGGGGCTGGATGGCGGCCACATATCCTTCGCCCAGAACGGAAGATGTTCCTGCAACCACTTCTGAGTGCGGTTCGAGGTGTGGCACGGAGCCTCATCTTGTTGAAATACTACATTTGGCTTCGGACCGTACTGTTCTTTGATCCACGGAAGAACATACTTACTTAAAATCCCGATGTAGACCTCCGTGTTGACCTTGTCGCCTTCTGGAATGAAGACCGGGTCCATTTTTTGCCATCGGAAGCCACCAATCCAAACACCATAACGCTAGCAGGTTGCTTGGTCAGATACACGTTCTTGTGTTCGTCGGCCACGTCTTTTACCGGAAGAGAACTAATATACCGGTTGGTTCTGGAATTTGATACGGGATCGACGGTAAACATGCTCTCGTCGGTGAACAGGATCACCGGATTTTTTCGCTTAAGAAAGTTAAAGATTTTCTTGCATCGTTCGACTCGTAGCTCCCGGATGCGGCTGGTAATCATGTGAGTTTTTTTTTTCCATGCCCTCGACTTCGCCCCGATTCCTTTACGATCTTCCGTGCCGTAAAGTCACTGATCCCGTGTTCCTTTGCCATTTTCCTTATTGAACGCACTGGATTCACCCGATTCTTCCTTTTGATAGCAGCGATAACCCTCGGAACCCGAGCTGACCTCGAACGACCTGTGACCACCTTCGAGGATAGTTGTCCTTTCTTTTCTCGGTCTAAAACCCTTTTGACGGTCCACCGGGACACTCCCACGGCGATTGAAATGCCTTTTTGCGACATTTGAGGGTGGGACAAATCACGAATACGCTGCCACTTTGCCATGGTGCAACTGTCAAACTAAGTAAATCATTTTCTTTTATACACAGCCTACTACGGTTTGCTATATAGGTTACGTGCATGCAAAGAAAACCATGGCATTGTATGCACAGGTTAAACGGGAACCTTATTTGTACGATGGTACACACATTATCACGCATACGGTATACTTCGATATACGTAACAGTCACGCTTGACTTCCGTCTTCAATATCTTGCTTATAACAATAGAATCATACAAATTAATATTACTTACAGATAGGGGATTATCTTATGTGTCTGATGGTGTTACTACTTTGCTCGTTGATCGTTTGCAAGAAATCGGCAATGGAAGTCAACATTGATAGTTACGTTATGTCGAGGCATATCTGTATTTGCAATCAGTGCAACCAGTGATCCCGCATATATTATATTCCTCTATATGCTATATACCTATGTAGTAATACAGATTTTTTTTCAATATTTTGATACAAATATCTGAATATACAGATAACATATTTTAAGAAAAATATACAGATTTTACAGATTCTCCAAATTAAGGGTTTTTCACTAAGCGTTTCCTTTCTTTAAAGTTGAAGAAAACAAACTGTGTGTGAGATATTGACGTGATTTTATTTTTCGATGAAAGGCCTACAAATACCATTATGTATGGAATATGACATCGTTCAAATGGCCACCTCGACTTCGCTTAGTGGCGTGCATCCGAGAGGTAAAATTTTCTATGACTCTGGCGCACAAATCTGGCTGAGTCTCGTTGATGGCTTGAATAATGTTGGCTGTGAGGGCATCGGTGGTTTGCGGCTTATTGGCATAGACCTGCGACTTAACATACCTCACAAGAAAAGGTCTAGCGGGGTTAAATAACACGATCTTAGTTGCCAGTTGACATCACTCATGCATAATATCGATTGTTTCGTGCGCTGTGTGGCAGGTTGTACCGTCCGACACACCAACTGATCATTTGTTAATAATTTTTCACTAAGTTGTTGAAATTTGTTTTTCCATATCGTCCACTTTAGGCCAGAAGAAGTCGGTAATCATCGACCTGTAGCGCTCTCCGTTGACAGTGATGGCCTCGCCAGCGTCGTTTTCGAAGAAGTACTTGAGATGACGCCTCCAGGCCAAAAATGCACACCAAAAAGGTACTTTCTGGGGATGCATTGTCACTTGGTGGACGTCGTGTGGATTGGCCCTGTCCCAAATTCGAAAATTATGTTTGTCCACTTACCCGTTCATCCAGAAATGGGCCTCGTCGCTGAAGAAGATTTTTCGGGCAAAATCGGGGTCTGTTTCCAACTGCTCCAGTTCTTGTGCGCGGCGCGAAAACGACTGCCGTGGGTTCTCCTGCACACTTTCGCGTACATCGGCAATATTCTCGGCAGACCTTGCGTTTCGTTGACGTACGGGTGGTGCTTGAGCGTTCACCGAACCAGTTTCCTCGAATTTGCTCACCACATTGCGAATAGTCCTCTCGGTAGGACGATTATTGCGACTGTAAAATGAGCGAAGCGCTTGGAACGCTGCTCGCAAAGAACGCTTACGTTGATAAAACAATTTTATCATTTGCACTTGTTGTTGGACGCTATTACCATAGAGGTAACTCTAAGACCAGAAGGTCCTGAAGAAACGTGCTCTATTTTTTGGCTCAGCTCTGGTACTAGCTTCGGTCCCAACGTAATCGATGTACCCCTCGAAACATAGGAAAATCCACAAACCCCTCATTTTATCTGTCAAACTTTCATAGCGAATCAAAAAAAACATAGTGTAGTACTAGAATTTCAACTAGAATGGGGTTCCTTTTTCTAAATGTACTTGGGGCGAATAGGCTAGTCAAGTAGTGAGCCAATTTAAAATCGTTAGTTTCCAACCGGTGGTTGTAACTTCAAAAATATGGCCGCATGAACTGTCCAAGTTAGGAAATCTCTTTTGGAAAACCCTTTACTTAAGTGGAATATATGTTATATTCTGTTTTATATTTATTATTTTCGATTAATAATCGTTTCTTCACTTTTTGAGCATCAAACCCAAATCGTATTTTTCACCAAATAAATATTGTTCATCCCATCTACAACAATCGTGACCATAATTTAATCGAACAAAAATTAAATCAATTCATGTGGTAAATTATCCATTCGTTTTTGAATGATATTTTTTCGTTTTTCATGGAGAACATCGACGCGGCAAATGCTGAGACGACAAATACTACCCGAGTAACACACTTTTGCCACAGCAAGTTTCAGCAACCTGTTTATGACTGAAATAAGTCGTATAGAAGTTTAAAAAAATCTATTTGCGACAAGCGTGCTACAAGGGTATACTATACTTAAGTTGATCTATATTATTTTCGCAAAGTTCCTCTTATTCCGTAGAAAATTGTTTACATTGATTTTGGTACTGCACAGATAAAAAAATATGTTGCCGTGTAAAACGATCAACCGCGTAAATTCTGAAGCCCGAGTATAAAATCTGAAATCCGCGTAAAAAAAACCGCGTTAATTCCGAAATCCGCGTAAAAAACCGTGTAAAAAAGCGCGTAAAAAGCGACTCCAGTGTACCAACCAGTCTTGGAACTTCCACTAAATGTGCCTTAAAGTCTCCGGAATTGAATCTCTAAAGATCTGTGACCCCCTCACATCCCTCCCCCTCCTTTCGTTTAAAATTATCCAAGTATACCTTTGTATCATTTAAAACCTCATCCTGATGTTCCCAGGAGTAATTATGAACATAATAATGGCTCCAGAAGGTTTTCAGTCTTGCAGACGAAATGCACTGAACTTGCCTTCCAAGGATCTCCAGGTAAGACCATAGTGAAAATCCATGGAAAATACATAGCAAATCGCAGTCAAACTCATTTTGACAGATCTAATTTCATACATTTTTTAGGTTCGTCAGAGCAAAAAATTAATTCTGATGTGCCAAAAATGAAAAAAAAATTTATCTGCATTACGCTATATACATTATATATTACATGATTATACATAAATTTATAATGTAAATTACAATAAATGCTGGGACGGGAGGGAGCATCAGGGCATTATTGAAGTTGTAACTGGACAATGGAGTGAAGTGTGGAGTCTAGGAGGGAATGTGTACTGTCATTTTAGATAGTTACATTTAACTTCAACAGTTGCAATGAATTTGACGCGCTCTCTGTCGTGACCTGGATTGCCTTCCATCGTAATTATGTTTGGATTTTCGGGGATTTTCGGGAACGAATAAAGTAGAGTTTCAATTTGCTTCCGTACTCTACAAACTCTCTTACAAGACTGATTTTATTACCGATTATTTGTCAATAGCCTACTACGATTTCTATTTCCATCTCGTCATGTCTCGTCTTATCTACTACATCTCTCCTCTAATCTACTCTTAGTCAAAAATATTATACAAATACATATCATGATATTTCTTATAGCGAATTCGTTTATTATCGGGGTTAACACCAGTTCCAACCCAGTGCGAAACCGAACTTGTGTGTGTGTGTGTGTGTGTGTGTGTGTGTGTGTGTGTGTGTGTGTGTGTGTGTGTATGTGTGTGTATGTGTGTGTGTGTGTGTGTCTGTGTGTGTGTGTGTGTGTGTGTGTGTGTGTGTGTGTGTGTGTGTGTGTGTGTGTGTGTGTGTTTGTGTGTGTGTGTGTGTGTGTGTGTGTGTGTGTGTGTGTGTTTGTTTGTGTGTGTGTGTGTGTGTGTGTGTGTGTGTGTGTGTGTGTGTGTGTGTGTGTGTGTGCGTGTGTGTGTGTGTGCGTGTGTGTGTGTGTGTGTGTGTGTGTTTGTGTGTGTGTGTGTGTGTATGTGTGTGTGTGTGTGTGTGTGTGTGTGTGTGTGTGTGTGTGTGTGTGTGTGTGTGTGTGTGTGTGTGTGTGTGTGTGTGTGTGTGTGTGTATGTGTGTGTGTGTGTGTGTGTGTGTGTGTGTGTGTGTGTGTGTGTGTGTGTGTGTGTGTGTGTGTGTGTGTTTATTTTTTTTTTTTTTTTATAGTAGGGTTTAGGAAAGCTTCAAGAAGCCTGGCCTGTAGTGAAGGTGGCACGGTGTGGTATCCACTAGTTGCCTAGTGCAGCTCCACTAAAACCCATTCCTTACTCTCTCCTCTGCCTGGATCCCCCCGGGACCACTGTGAAGCGACTACTTCGGGGGGTGGCTGTGCTCATGCACTTGTCGTACTCTCAGCGCTAGCTGGCGTTGCTAGATCGCTGCTCTTCTCTCCATTTACGCTGCAGCTCTGACATAATCTGCGTGACTGCCCTGCTGACGGCATTCCAAGAGTCCTCCTCTCGACACATTTCATCGACGACATTCTCCACGTTAAGGACGGGCATCTCCGTTCGCACTGCCTCGAACCTTGGACAGTCAAAGACCACATGCTCCGGCGTTTCATCGACGTTGCCACACTCCGGACAGAGGGGTGACGCTGCGTGTCCGAACCGATGCAGGTATTTCCTGAAGCAGCCGTGGCCAGACAGGAACTGCGTTAGGTGGAAATTGACTTCTCCGTGTTTTCTGTTCACCCAGGTCGAAAGAATCGGTATTAGTCTATGTGTCCATCTACCGTTCTCCGTCGTGTTCCACTCCTGTTGCCACTTAGCCAATGACTCCACTCTCACAACTTTCCGTACTCTTCCGGCTTCTCTCTGCCTGTAGCACTCGCTGTCCTCCGCCAGGGTGATGCCGATAGGGATCATACCGGCGATAACGCATACTGCTTCCGACGAGATGGTTCTGTACGCACTCACTACTCGCATGGCCATGAGCCGGAACGTACTGCTCAGTTTCCTTTGGTTGTGCTTCGCTTCCAGCGCTGGAACCCAGGCTGGACCTCCTTATCTCAGTATCGATGATGACACGCTGGCCAGAAGACGCCTCTTGCTACTGCTGGGACCAGCGTTGTTCGGCATGATTCTAGCTATCGCGTTGATGGCCTTCGAAGCCTTCTCACAGGCATATTCGACGTGGCTGTTGAAGTTTAGCCGGTCATCGATCATCACTCCCAGGTATTTTAACACACGCTTCGAGGCTATGGTGTGCTCCCCGACGGTGATTTCTGCCCGCTGTACCGCTTTACAGTTACTGACCAATAACACTTCCGTTTTGTGGTGGGCTATTTGCAGCTTCGCTCCTTTCATCCAGTTACCAATCATGTCGATTGCCTCGGTTGACAAAACTTCCACCTCTTCCAGCGTCTCGCCTGTTACCGTCAAAACGACGTCGTCCGCAAAGCCAACGATCTCAACTCCTTTAGGCAGTTTCAGCGTTAGCACGCCGTTGTACATCCCGTTCCAGAGCGTTGGACCAAGGATGGAGCCTTGTGGAACTCCCGCTGTGATCCTAATCGATCTCTGTCCCATGTCTGTCTCGTAGACCAGAACCCGGTTCTGGAAATAACTCCTCAGGATCCTGCACAGGTAGTCAGGGACCCTCATTCTATGCAGTGCTTCGGTGATGGCCTCCCAGCTGGCGCTGTTGAACGCATTCTTGACGGCGATCGTTATCACGGCGCAATATCGATCTCCTCTCCGCTTCTGTTTGGACGCCTTTTCAGCTCACTCGACCACTGTCCGAATTGCATCCACCGTCGATCTCCCTTTCCGGAATCCGAACTGCCTCTCCGACAATCCGTGCTCACTCTCCGTGTATTTCGTCAGCCTGTTTAGGATGATCCTCTCCAAGAGTTTTCCGAGTGTATCCAGCAGACATATAGGCCTGTATGATGCTGGATCCCCCGGCGGTTTTCCTGGTTTCGGCAGCAACACTAGCTTCTGTATCTTCCACCTGTCAGGGAAGTGACCCTCGTTCAGGCATTTCTGCAGCACCATCCTGAACATGTCCGGGGATGACTGGATCGCCGCTTTCAACGCTACGTTGGGGATTCCATCCGGACCGGGAGCTTTCTTCACCTTCAATCCTTTCGCCACTACTACGAGCTCCTCGTTGGTGATTTCGTGTGTGTGTGTGTGTGTGTGTGTGTGTGTGTGTGTGTGTGTGTGTGTGTGTGTGTGTGTGTGTGTGTGTGTGTGTGTGTGTGTGTGTGTGTGTGTGTGTGTGTGTGTGTGTATATGTGTGTGTGTGTGTGTGTGTGTGTGTGTGTGTGTGTGTATGTGTGTGTGTGTGTGTGTGTGTGTGTGTGTGTGTGTGTATATGTGTGTGTATGTGTCTGGGTGTGTGTGTGTGTGTGTGTGTGTGTGTGTGTGTGTGTGTGTGTGTGTGTGTGTGTGTGTGTGTGTGTGTGTGTGTGTGTGTGTGTGTGTGTGTGTGTGTGTGTGTGTGTGTGTGTGTGTGTGTGTGTGTGTGTGTGTGTGTGTGTGTGTGTGTGTGTGTGTGTGTGTGTGTGTGTGTGTGTGTGTGTGTGTGTGTATAATGTTCTTAGGTACAAATGTTACCATGCGCATTTATAAACTCGATTTGTTAACATTTGTTATTTTGGACCTTTTCAAAAGTTAGGCGAGAATACTGACACCATCATGATTATGACAGTAACAGTAGCGATAGAAAAAGCGATTAGATCCATGAAGATACATATATACAGATACATATTAGTTTTTTTTTTTGCAAGGGTCCCTAGTAGCATAAATAATTGTTTTATTTTTACATCTCCAGGACATCTCCATAAATGAAATATCTTTCATTTAATTTTCCATGTGTTTCTCATAGAAATTTTTTAATTTCAAATAAGGTACACTGAAGCAAGGTCGAGGGGTAAGAGAGAGGGTAAGGTACAAGCACAAACGAAGTGACAGACGACTAACTGGCGAAGAAATCAATTAAAATAATGTGGTTCGCTGTAATAGAATTTTCTAAGAAGCTTGTGCCATCAGCCACTAGATGGGCTAGTATTTTTGTTTTGATTTGAACATAGTTGATTTTGTGTGCAATATGATCTTTGACAGTGTGCAAAGAGTGTATTATTTTGTCATTTTTTATGCATTTCAGTTTAGAGTAGAGTGAAAGAGATAGAACCAAAACATTCTAGTACATTTGGTGAAAATGTTAGTTCAATCCAATAGTAGTGTTGCCATGTGGTACAATCCAGTAGTAGTGGTGTTGCCATGTGGTACACTGAAAAATTACAATAGCAGGTTAGTCACCAAAGTTTTCGAGCCGCTCCGTCTGTCACTTCGTTTGTGGTACAAGTAAGGCCGAGAGGTAAGAGAGCAAGGTCATTTCTACATTTAAATGCTGGAGTGTATCTGCGATATAATAAGAAACTCCATAGATCCAATTGCGTCATCAATAGTACAGTTCATCAGCTCTATGAAGTTTCCAATTTTATCACACCCACATTTCAACATTGAGATTTTTAAATTATCATTTCCACTTGCCCTAATATACATAAACACTGAGATTATTTTACCGAAATCTGTGTAATTTTACGGAAATCTCAACAGCTGAACGTTCGGTAAACAGTTCGGTGATTTTTCACCGATTTCCTGTGATTTTTCATCGAATATCTGTGAAAAATCACAGGTAATCTGTGAAAAATCACCGAAATGTTTACCGAACGTTCAGCTGTTGAGATTTCGGTAAAATTTTACAGATTTCGGTAAAATAATCTTAGTGTGTATACCATGTTTTTAGCAGGATTTCAGAGATACGTCACACAAACTTAAAAATAGATAATTTTGAGATAAAAGCCCAACTTCCCATATTTACTCGGAACTGTTTTGGCTTTTTCCAACGGAAAAATATGTATTTAATATATTTGTTATAGCTAAAAGTATCGAGGTATATGTCATTCTATGGATAAATGGCAATTATGAGGATAAAAGTGATCAAAAACATGCATCATGTATTTTCCACAATTGGAGCCGATTTTACGTATTTTTCCTATAGCAGTCAATTTTCTTTAAATTCCTCAGGCTGTCAATCAAAGGATATTTTACATTTTACATGAATTTTTCAATGAATACTAAAAAAATATGCAATAGAATTAATAAATATGGGTTCGGTAAATTTTGTTCACTTTGTGAGCTGTCAAAATGTACGGACCAGGACTGTAAATTTTGCTGAATGATCGGTGAAGTTTGCAATATAGCGTTTGGTATAATTTTTACCGAATGGCTGTACTTAATTTGCCTGAATTAATCATTAATAACATGATTTTTATTGAATAATTAATCATTTATTTGACTAATTATTTATTTATTATCTATAAACATACATTTTCATCGTGCGTCCGTATATAAAGTAAGAACCTGACCGTGGTTAGCGACCCAGTAGCGAACCGTGCACAAATTCGCTTTTTGCTGTTGGGGACGAGGTTTGTGTGTGAGATTTGGCCATTTAATGTCCATGTCGTCTGAAAGCAATTGACCCAGAAATGAAAAAAAGCATTATATAATTTATACTTTCGATGTAAATTGAACGGATTATAGGAAAAAAGTAACGTACTTACTATTCACTAAGGATAGCTAAAGAACACTCAACTTCAAAATGACAGCAAAGCTTTACAGTGTGAAGTTTGCAAATCTGTTCTGTATTTTTTACAAAAGTCTGGTACATTACTGCTGTTTGTTTTTGTATAAGATTATATTTACAGCACATTCGTCACAATGTTTATAGTATTGCGGAATTGTAGCAATTTACGATTTAGATCAGTAATTTTGATTTACAGTTTTCGGTAAAATTTATATTTTACAGAACGAATCCAGCAAAAAAAGTACCGAACAAGATTTAAGAAATTTGGTGTGTAGTGATGGCCGATTTCCATTCGAATAATCGATTAACGAACCGAAAAGTAAAATATTTGTAATCGGTTATATCATGCCGACATAAGCATTAACTTCTCCAGAAGATCATCCCCTATCGTTTAAAACATGTACTGCACTCTCGTTGTAGGAAAAATGACAGCACAGCGAACAAAAAACTAATCGATTAGTTGTTAATCGAGTAATTAAAAAAATGGGACATCTCTGAAAGGACCCGCGAAAGAGGACCAGCGTTGCCAGAATGTTTTAAAGCTATGATCGGAACTCTAGAACTAGACGAAAGAAATTTCTGGGAGATGTTTAATTGAACTTCCTGGAGAAGACAGAAGAAATTTTCTGGAGACGCTGACAGGTAGATTGGAAAACAATTCTGGAGGAAGTCGGAAGCCTGAGCGCTAAAGGAACAGTCGAAAGAAACAAGGACATAATTCCGGAAGACAGAGCTGTTGGGGGATGTTCTAATGATCCAGAAATTTTTCCAAATGTATGTATGTATGTATGTAAGTAGCCACCATCCTAGCTTGGGTATTGCCCTGCATGCGGCTCCACTCAACAGCAAGATCAAATTCCATCATCATTCTGAATTCAACATACTGCTGTATGAAGGGCCAAAAAGGGTTGGACGGGCCCGTAAGCAGAGGCACTTACGCGAAACCCGCGGGAATAAGATAATCTCCTTCCAACAATATGATCCAACAAAATGAATAACGAAATTCGCAATACATGTTAAGCTTTCCACGGGATGGTATGTTTAAGAAGAGCGCGTCAAATTCATTGCAACTGTTGGAGTGAAATGTAACTATCTAAAATGACAGTACACATTCCCTCCTAGACTCCGGTTGGCACTCCACTCCATTGTCCAGTTACAACTTCAATGATGCCCTGATGCTCCCTCCCGTCCCAGTATTTATTGTAATTTACATTATGAATTTATATATAACCATGTGATATATAATGTATATAAAATATGTAGTAAAATGAAAAATATAATAAAAAAAAGATGTTTTACAAAATACAAATAACCTAGATTGTTGGGACCTATACACACACTTTTTGTTTTATGTGCCATGAAATGACATAATTCATCATGTAGGGTATACGTCCCTAACCTCGGTCTAATATGCAGCCATAGATTACGTTTTTAATCATAACTCATCAATTAATTTACCTGCAAACGATATTCTACTGCTAAATGGTATGCTTAGATATGCTTATCATGTCGTTTGCTATCAGGAACCGCAAAAAGTTGAAAAACTTACTTTTTTTAAGACAAAAACTCACCAGGGAAATGTATGTAATATCGGTCTATTGTCCCCAAATTGGGTCTATTTATGGATGCAACTTCGTCCTATCCTGTTTGATTCTCAAAAAAAACGCTCTTGGTAACGTTTTCTTATGTATTTTTTTTTATCACTATCACTGTTAACTTAATACTCTTCATTCCTCAAAACATTTCTTAGAGAAAATTTTACGAAAACTACATTAAATCACTCAAGTTAAAAATTAAAAATTAAAAATTTCGCTTATCGTCTTTCGACCGCAGAATATCTAAATCAAAACATTGTGATGTTCATTATACAGATTTGGCAGAAAAAATCTCCCTTCCTGTTCGTTCCTTATCATCCAAATGCAAACCACATTGTTGACGTTACTCTTATTGCTATATGCTGTCAAATGAATTTCATGGGCCAAAGTTAGGAACATAGAAAAGAAATGTGTCCCTAAAGTTGGGTCCATGATTTACTTGTGAAAACGTTGTTAAACAATTAAAATAAACATAAAATATTCAAACAGTAACTGTGAGTTTTACGTCTAGTGTGTATTATCAGGTAATTCCATTCAATAAATGCCATAATCAGGCCATTTGATGATCGTCAGTGCAACCTTCCCATCTTAACCTTAGAAGTCATGGCGGCTAAAAACTCCGAACAGAGTGATATTCTCAACCAGTTTTATTACTTACGAGAGCTGAAAATGTATTGAAATGTTGTGATATAAATTGATTTGTGTGTGGTACACATTTATCAATCATCAGTGATCAATATTTTCCTTATTTTTTGTGTAATATTCCTTAATTAATTATTTATTTGCGTGATAGGCCGAATGAAAGGACTAGACCCACATTACATACCGTAACCCTATGTTTTGAAAATATAATACTAAAGTATTGAATCAATAGACCGAAAATCGAGGTTTTTTTTTTTTTTTTTTGTTGGGTACATTACCACTGCGACCATTTATTTGATCTATTGTAGTATATTCCCCGGTTTTTTGTTAACCTTATTAGGGTGAAAAACTACTATTAGAAGTAACCATCAACGCCTAACTTTAGGTATATTCCCAGCAAGGAATTATGTGTCGTATGAAACGCACTACCTTACTAGGAGATGAACACCATATTTCAAAGGGCTGTAGTAGTCCCTTATCAAAGAACTTTTCCCTTCTGTTAAGAAGTGCTGCACAGTTGCACAATAAATGTTCGGAGGTTTCTGTTTCCTCGTTACAAAACCGACAAATATCATCATCAACTTTTTTAATTAGTCTTAGATGATATTTGGCTGGACAGTGCCCTGTAATTAGTCCTATGTAAGTACATAGATCTTTCTTTGAGAGGCTAAGGAGTTTTTGTGTGTTTGATGCATTTGGCATCACAAACTTTCTTGATTGTCGGGCTGTGACAGTATTATTCCAATTACAATCTATCATCATCTTTTTCCAGTTCCTTAATTCCATCTTGATGGAGCTTGGAGAGACCCCACAGAATGGTTCAGGTCCTAGAAATTGTTTAGATGATCCTTGTCTGGCTAGTTCATCAGTCTTTTCATTACCTTCTACTCCACAGTGTCCTGGCACCCAGTAGAGATTTACTGTATTGTTATTAGACAACTGTTGAAGTAACTGAATGCATTCCCATACTAACTTGGAAGTACATGTAAATGATTTTAAAGCATTCAAAGCTGCTTGGCTATCAGAAAAGATGCATAGATTTGCATGTTTATATTTTCGCTTTAAACACACAATAGTGCATTCTAATATGGCTTGAATTTCAGCCTGAAAAACGGTTGGCCATCCACCCATGGAAACTGAAATATTAACACCAGGACCTGTCACACCAGCTCCCACTTTATCATTTTGTTTTGATCCATCAGTAAAGAATACAACTGATCCTGGGCGGATTTGTGGTCCTCCCGCACTCCAGAGAGAGCGGTCTGGTTGTACCACATTGAACAGTCGACTAAAATTGAATTTTGTCTCCATCCAATCATTACTGACTGTAACTAATGGATTGATTCGAATTAGTTTTAATATATGTAAGTGTCCCTTAATGTTCCCTTCAAACAAGGTTTTAGTTCGCTTAAGTCTTAGTGCGCTCTTTTCAGCATCTAATTGCACAAATTGGTGTAGTGGAAGAAGATTTAGTATCGCATCTAAGGCTTTCGTAGGTGTGCTTCGCATCGCACCTGTTGTAGATACCGTAGCCAGTCGTTGCAACTTTTCTAGTTTGTTTATTGCACACTTTTCCTTAGTTTTTGGCCACCATACTAATGAGGCATATGTAATTCTGGGTCGTATTATAGCCGTGTATATCCAATGGATCATTGCTGGCCTCAGTCCCCATTTATTTCCAAAGGTTCTTTTACTTATCCATAGTGCATTTGTTGCTTTACCTATGATTTGGTTTAAGTGTTGGTTCCAGTTAAGTTTATAATCAATTGTAACTCCTAGATATTTGACTTCAAGTGAAAGTTTCATTGATGTCCTTTCCATGTGAAGACCAGTTATTTTTATGTTTCTTCTTTTTGTGAAAGGGATAATATGTGTTTTTTGAGGATTTATGCTCAATCCTTCTGACTTGCACCAAGCAATGGTGTAATTTATGGCTTGTTGCATCCTGTTTGTAATAACATCGTCATATTTTCCCCGAACAATTATTACAATATCATCTGCAAACCCAATTATTTCAAAACCCTGTGATTCTAGATTTGTTAGTAAATCGTCTACTACTAATGACCACAGAAGTGGAGACAAAACACCCCCTTGTGGGCAACCTTTAACAGCTCTTACTGAAATATTTGAGCTACCGAGCTCAGCCGAAATTTCACGTTTTGAAAGCATTTCACTAATCCAGCTTATGATACGTATGTCAAAGCCACGCTTTGACATTGTCTTTGCCATAGAAGTGTGTGATGCGTTGTCAAACGCTCCCTCAATATCGAGAAATGTTGCAAGCAAAATTTCTTTTGCTTCAAACGATTTTTCTATTTTTGAAACAAGTGTGTGTAACGCTGTTATAGTTGATTTTCCTGATTGATAAGCAAATTGATGGCTGCTCAAAGGATTACTTTTCAAAAATTTTGATTTTATGTGTTGATCTATAAGCTTTTCCATGATTTTTAGCATTACGGATGATAAGCTTATTGGTCTAAACGATTTAGGTGAAGTTTTATCTTTCTTGTTAGCTTTCGGAATAAATACAACACGTACTTTTCGCCATGATGACGGTATATACCCAAGCATAAGACTTGCTTTAAACATATTAGTAAGAGATGAAGTAAGTATCCCATTACTTTTTTGAAGAAAGGCAGGAAATATTCCATCCCTGCCAGGAGATTTGAATGGTTCAAATGCATTTATGGCCCATTCTACCTTAGAACTAGTAAACATTTCATCAGCTATGTTTTTTCCATCATATGTAGATGTTAATAAACTAGCATTGGACCTATTTGTGTTAGATTCATCCTGAACATTTATCTTGTGTTTGATTTGATCAGTATTGTCCTGTAAGGTTGGTAAATTGTTTTTGCTTATAAGTACTGAACATGGGAAATGTGTTTGCATCATTACTTCCAGTGTTTCAGTTCCATCGGAAGTAAAGCAATTGTTTTCCTTTTTGAGAGTTCCTAAACCATTTGAATGATCTTTGGAAAGGACTTTTTGCAGTCTTGCAACTACAGGAGTGTTTTCAATGTTTTCACATGTACGCCTCCAGTCCATTCTTTTTGATCTTCTTATTTCTTTATTATATTCGGTTAGGGCACTTCTATATTGATCCCATTGCATTGTATTTTTTGCTTTATTGAACAATTTTCGTGCTTTCTTTCTTAGTTTTTGTAAGCGTTTGTTCCACCAAGATACGTCTCTGTCATTTGAACGCTCAGTAACTGGACAACTAGCATAAAAAGCCTGTTGAATTAAGTTTGATACTTGCACCGAAGCATCTTCTAGTTCCTGAATTGTAGTAAAGCTACCTACAGGAATTCGACCTTCTTGTGTTAAATTTGTGCAATATAAATCCCAGTTAGTTTTCCTGGGATTCCGAAAAATCTCTTTTTTCAATTCGTTTGCCTGATATTCGAACAATATTTGTCTGTGGTCAGACAAGGATATTTCATCCGATACATGCCAATTTTTAATGTTTTCTGATAAGCTGGCACCACATAGAGTCAGATCAAGAACTTCTTTTCTAATTGAATTAATAAAGGTTGGTTCACAACCTTTGTTGCAAATATCAATATTGTTATTAATAATATATTCTAAAAGGAACTCACCCCGATTATTGACATCAGTACTACTCCATACTGTATGGTGAGCATTCGCATCACAACCGATAATAAACGGTTTGTTGTTCCTTTTACAATAAAAGATAAAGTCTTTAACATCAGTTGGAGGAATCTCCTCGTCATCTCCAGGAAAGTAAGCGGAAGCCACATACATTTCCTTCACTCCACGTGAAGTTGGAACCTCCATTGAAATTGCAACAATATCTCTTTTGATATATTCAGTTATTGGTAAGAAATTAGTTTTGCCATTGACGAGAATGGCTGCTCTAGGTGCTAGTTGATTTTTGTCGTATATCAACTTACCTGACTGTGTAGGTATTCCCAATACTCTACAGTTATTCGTCCATGGCTCCTGAATCAAAGCAACATCCAGTTGGCTTTGAATGAACTTTTTACAAAGTACAGCTGTAGCTCCCTTTGCATGATGTAAGTTTATTTGAATAAGGTTATTTGGACATGAGACATTATATTTAAAAGGATACTACCAAACCGACCATCAAACGCACTGCCCACAAAAGCAGACACGTCCCCTCGAAAATGCAATCGAGAAATGTACAAGAACAATCCTCAACTGGAATGTACTCACCAAATCAATATATCCGGGAGCGCATTCCCGATGTCGTCGAACGGCAAAAAAAGGGAACTCGGTGAGCAAATTTGTGATACGGAATTTTCACTGAAAACAACCACGAATTTCACCACACCCAACTGCGAAACCCGTTCAGAAGCACTTTTGGTACACTGTCGATATCAATTTCTTTCGAAAAAACTTTTTTTTTTGTAAATCGTTGACTTCACGTAGAAGTAATACTAAAAACATATAGTCAAAGTACTTATTTTTAATTATTTTTGCAAAAATAGTTGCAAGTCTACCAACATCAACACCGATCGTGCCAACTCTTTCACGCACCTTGCAGCGCGTACATAAACTGAAATTAAAATTTTCACTCGCGATGCCACAAATTTCTGTTCCGGGAGAAACAATCAAACCACGCAGCGCCAAATCTTCTGATGCTTGCAATTTTGCAAACATGATGAATCATGTTTCTTTCTCGATTCTAAAACTTCTCGGAAAGCGAGAAAACCACCATTCACACACGTATAACCGTCCGGGAGGCAGAGTGCCAGCGCTAATCCGGCAAATGCAGCCGAAAACTATGAAAGCGAACGCACGCACAAAACAGAGAACAAACACAACCGTACCCAAAGGGGTTCCGTGCGCAACTGAGAAAATTTTCCAAATAGTCATAAAACATCCCTAAAGACCTCGCAATGCCTTGAAGTTCTTGGAACATTCCTGAAATGTACTTAGGAATATTCCATATGTCCTCGAGCTGTTTAGGAGTACCCTGATCATCTTTGAAATACTTGGAACTTCCCTGATTATAATGAGACTACCGGAATATCTCTAATCAGTTTTGAAGGTCTCTATACTTTCTTGAAGATTACGAAATTTCTTAAGCGCTCTCACAATTTTCTTGAATTAATTGTAACATCAGCATTGAAGTTCTCTGATCTTCCCGATTTTTCTAATTCTTAAAAGTTATCGACACTCCCATTAATAAGCACGGAACTTCCCATAAAATATTCTCACAATGTGCTAATGTTCGTGTAACTTCCCTTACGTTTCTTAAATTTGCATGAGCCCCTCGGAACATTGCTGAAGTTTTTGGAAATTGCCTGAGTTTCTCGTAACTCCTTTAAAATTTCAACGATTTCCTTGATTGATCTGATCTGATTGTTCTGATGTTCTCGGAGCTTCCTAAAGTTCTCTAAATTCTCCTGAAACTAATGGAACTGTCCCGAAAATCATTAAATTTTCCAGACGTTCTTTGGACTTGTGAAGTATCCAAAATATTTATATTCCTTAAGTTCACTGGAGTTCGCTGGACCGGGTTTTAGAATTTTGACATCAGTTATTGAAACGTTCTTTAATTTATCGAAACTTACTTAAAAGTCTGCACTTTTCTGTGGTTAGTTAGTTTTCTTTATGGAGCCTCCCTTAGCTCAGTCGGTAAAGGCGCAGCTACAAAGCAAGACCATGCTGGAGGTGACTGGGTTCGATTCCCGGTCCTATCTACGAATTTTTCGGGTTGGAAAATTTCTCGACTCCCTGGGCATAGAGTATGATTGTACTTGCCACACAATTATACTAATGCAAAAATGGTAGCAGGCATCGAGAGCTCTCAATTAATAACTGTGGAAGTGCATCTAGAACACTAAGTTGTGAGCACGCAATAAGCTAATATGCCATAAGCAATAAGCTTGAAATGCGAAGAAGAAGAAGAAGTAGTTTTCTTTATTATGGAGGCTTTCAGCCAGAGGCTGGTTCGCCTCCGGTGTTTTCTGAAGTTTCAGATCAAAATCTAAAAGCATCCCTGAAGTTCCGGGAAGAATCATTCGAGCGAAGGCTGAGGAAGCTTCCAAGGGAAGTCGAAATAAGTTTCCGAGAGGAAGCGTTAATAGTCCATGGGAAAGTTGCAAGAAAATCCAGGATGTTAAATAATGTTTAAATAGTATTTCCTGATTCCCCTAGAATTACCAGAAAGAGCCATCGACTGTTTATCGATTCATGGGTAGCCAAAAACGGTGAGGAAATTGAAACATTAATCGAAAGAGTATCCATAAGACATTTTTGAAGATGATTTTTTTAGAATTTTAAAGACTTAAAAAATTTGAGATATTCAAAAAGATACAAGTCTCAGACAATAATTTTCTCCGAAATTCTGAGCGCAGGCAGGCAATAATCATTTTGACTATTTAGAAAATCGGTATAAATCGGTATAACACCTCAAAAATCGGTATTCTGAGGAACCTTATCTGTATATCGGTATCTAGTTCGGAAATCGGTATATCTGGCAACGCTGAAGAGGACACTAAAAGAGAAAGTTTTTCTTCCGTCAGTTTCATCTTAGTATTCTTCTTTGCTAAAACTAAACTCTCTCCGAATTCGATGACACTTTTACACTTAGGCTCTAAACCATTTGGTGGATTTTTGAAACTTTTGGTTAAATTTTGACAGATGGAAAGTTATCGATTAACCCTACTATGCGAACGTGGTTTTTCAAACATAGAAAATAACTTTCTAAACGTCAACTATTATAATGTTCGAAAATCCCCCTATTGTTGATTGTCCGATTTTCGAGAAGCTATTTGTCAAAATTGATTCCTGGTCGTTCAGAAGTAAATCTGTCAAATTTATATAATTTGTGCATAGGAATTGATTTTTTGGACTGAAACAATAGTTTCCCGCAAAAAATATTATAAAAATTATTTGAGCAAAAAAGTTATAAATTTTAATTGCGCTCTTATCAGAGCCACGTTTTAAATATTGATGACAGGTTAAAGCAATCATATGGGACCCCCTCCCCCCCCCCCCCCCCGGTAATCTGGCTGTTTTGAATCTGAACACCTTTTAACTTCAACCCCTCTAATCTGCAAGCCGTACACACTAAAAATGTCTCAAACGCTATTTAGCTAATATAATGTCGTAAAGTGAAATGAAACATTGTGAAACGGAACGCAGAATAAAAAAAACTGCATAAAAATGCTACCAAAAACACGCTCTTCTGATGATAGGGCTACTATAAGTTCAAATTAAAAATGAGCCCCGTTAATATTAATGAAGTGTCGTTCAAATTAACGGAGAAGCACGGTACAAGGATAACAAATTTTAGCAGAAAAGTATTATTCTCAATCAATAAATATAACTATAACCTAAAATGTACTGTTCTTCTTCTGTGACATAATTGGTTTTTTTTTCTTCTACACATGGATATGTCAACCCCTAGCACTTGTCGCTATTTTTTCTACACTCTTTCTTAGTCTTTTTTGCTTTAAATGTAGTACTAGGAGGTGCTGAAGTGGATGTCTTCTTACATTTCCTATGATAAGCTTTAGTGGTGTGCTCATCCGACTCCTCGGATTCCTCTTCGCAACTATCACTAGGGAATCGCTTGGCACCACTAAAACGATTCGTATCCAACTCTTCACTGTCCGATTTTGTGTGTATTTTGCGGTAAATCAAGGGCTTTTGATGCGTTGCCATTCTTTTGGAGTATGTTTTAGTGCCGGTATGATCTCTTGGGAAGTCGGGTTTATATATGCAAGTTTCACAAGCATCGGGATAGGAATGTCGGGGGTTTCCATGTTCACGAGATTGTAGACACTCTTCACAGCCTTCATTTTCGTTGAGGTCCAGGCTGATCCGAGGAGGTAATGGGCAATTTGTTATGACGTTGTTCCTAGAGATACAGTCCAGAAGTCGATTGATGTTCTCGTTAGTTTCCCGAAGTTGCTTTACCAGGAACCTTCTGATGCAGTTTGGCGTTCTTTTGGTAGGATCCTTATATTGAGGCATAGGACGGAACGCATCATCATGTTGTTGCTCAACCGTTTGACAAGAACACTGTACGTTTGGATGGCTGCTAGGATGCTGATGTGGAAGAGTGTCATATGGTTTTAAAACATGCAATTTTTCATCTTCAGTTTGGCGTTTTTGGTGGTTGTTATTTGTCGTGTCACTTTGAGCAACCCGTACCAGATCTTCTAACTTGAATGCCATTCGGGACGACTGTACAGATGATCCATTACCTGATGAATCGCTGTTTGCAGAAATGTTATCGGTAGCTTCCCTCTCTTGTGCGGTTGTAACCTAAGTGAATTAATATAATTGAAATATTTTGGATTATCTGCTTCTAAATTTTGATTGGGTATTTTTTATATCCTTACACGTAGTGAGATAAGAAGCATACAGCTTACTACTAAAAACGATTCGGCAGCCATGCTTCAACGGATATGTCGATCAAACCGTCTTAAAATGAACTGTTTGTTAAAAACTCATGTGCATAGCTTAAGTAGTGTGACCGATTGATAATGATTTTTATTTACCTTACACAAACCGTTTATGGTCGAACGTGACTCAACTGAACTAAAGTACCGACCGTTCTGATGATTTGAATGGACGAGTTCTTTTTTAAACAAGGTCACAGAACATTCAACGGAATATTGTTGCTTATGTCTTTTATGACTGCAGATTGAGAACTGAAGAACTGAGGTGAAATTCAGTTGTACATAATTTGTTCTGAGATCGGAAGTTTTGTAATGATAAACATGTGGGTTGTCACAGCCTTGCTTATAGTCATATCTGCTAATCAAATTCCTAGAAAGCAGTACAGTTTATTTTTTTCAACGCTTCAATGGCGAAAATGAGTTATGTATATGATTTGATAATTTGGGTTTGGTTTTGGAAACTGCTCTGGGGAGGGGCGAATTCTTCGTTCTGTCTTGAGTGAATCATCAGTTCAAAACACTCGTGATACCGTATAGTAGGGCTACTGTGTTAGCTGACTCATAACGAATATATATACGTTGCATCCGCGGAATCACATACCTTTGAATAATTTAACATAGCATAATGATCGTGAAATTTGAGGTAACTCAGTAGCAGTGGTGTAAATGGAAGCAGTGCGCTGCATATAATCTAAACTACCATGCATCGCACATCATATTTTGTAGGAAATCTTCAGAATCGTCATCAATCTTCTTTAGATCTACTCAGCATGCGCGCAGCTAACCACAGCAAAACACATTTTTTCCTGCATCGTAGATAGAGTCGCCCCCTCGATGCATTCCACCTTGTTTCCTCAAATGTAGTTGTAGCTTTCTATGGGCTTCCGAGCAGGAGAAAATAACTAATGAATACCATATTCTGATCTTATACCTATATTTGGTATTGACCAGCATGACATAAGAGGTAAAATACCAAAGAATAATATCAAAAAATTACATGCAAAATACTTTGAAAATAACAAAATTTGATATTTGGATACCAAAAGAATACCTTTGTGGTATTGTTTTGGTATTGCATTATCATAATTTGGTATTGGAATGGTATTGTTGGAAAATCTTTTTTGGTATTGTTTTTTGGTATTTTACCTCTTATGTCAGCCTCATTCATACCAATTTAAGGTATCGAGATATTCGTTCCTGCTCGGGTTCATGGTACCTTTCGTTTGATGGTTTGCGAATCCAATTCGGTTCGATAGTTGCCGAGAAACACTAATAACATTTTGAATTGTTTCATACCTGAACTGAAAACAAAAAAAATGCATACTTAGCCTTACTTGCTTAATTAGCCAAAGTCTTCACACCAACAATGTTTAATTATAGTTTTGAAGGGATCTGGATAAAATTTATCCGCTTTGGGATGGAATTCATCTGCTGGGAATTCATTCAGTGCAAACACGAAAAAGTTTCTTACAGAATAACTATTTTCCTCTGAAAGTGCCCATCTTCGGATGTATGGACGACTTGTAAATAATTGAGTCTGCGCTTTTGTAAAATTACATTTTTGAGAAGAAAAATATTTTAAATGAAAAAAAAATCAGTGTGGGAATGATGTTTTTAATTATTTGAGATTTACAACATTTTTGTAGGTCATATAAATTTTGAGGTATATTTTTTTGGAGAAAAAGTAGAAAAAAAAGTTCCGCCCTGTTAAAATGGTAGCGTAGGGTTTTTTTTTTCAAGAAAAATATGTATGCAATGTTGCTTAAATAGACGTAATATTTACACCAACAAAGTTTCATTGGAATCTGAGATGCTGCTGCCAAACACTGGTCGAGTTGGCGTGAAATCCGTCTACTTTTATTTAATTAGTTCGTTTATTTACTAGGCTCAGTCACGTGTGACACTTTGCGGAGTCAAAATCAGTAATGTTTGAATTAACATTTTAAATAGCAGTAGTTCTAGGTTAGTATTGGGTATCAATTACTCGTGGCGGGCTCGAGGTTAATGGGTAACAATTTCGATTGGAAAGAGTTAGATAGGAAACTGGTTTCTGAAGCCTCCTTCAGATAGTACTCTCGGACGTTTGACCAAATCCTGGCTGGGCAGAGGCAAGTAGCACAGAAACAGGAGGATAATAAAACTGGGACACAATGGCTGGAAATTGTTTGGAAAGTAGGGGATGGTCACATCAAACTCTAACATCAGATAAACAAAGGAATTCGTAGATCGCCTACATGTAGGGAAGATCACGTGTTCCCAATACATCTCTTACTTCACGGAAGGGTTGTCTACCTCGGGCCACTAGGATATCCAACAGTCGTGCTCTGGAGGCGTTATTATCCGGGCAATACCAAAGTGCGTGATCGATGTCATCATAACCGGTTCTGCACCTACATATATTGCTGTCAACGAGGTTTATTCTATAGAGATGTGCGTCTAGCGAGTAGTCGTTAGACATAAGTCTTGACATCACGCGAATGAATCCCCGACTTACATCCAGACCTTTGAACCACGCTCTCGAAGAAACATTTGAAATAATGGAATGTAACCACCGCTCAAGCGAATTACTTGTCCAATCGTTTTGCCAACTTAAAAGAGAACTCTGACGTACTAATGGGAAAAATTCATCATGTGAAATTCATCTATAATAAATCTCGCCTTGTTGTGCGCCCATCTTTGCGAGAAAGTCTGCCTTCTCATTGCCTGGGATTGAACAATGTAAGGGGACCCATACAAAGGTAATCATATATGATCTTTCGACCAGCAAACTCATCTGCTCCTTTACCTTTGAAAGGAAATAAGATGAGTGCCTACCTTGTTTCATCGACCGAATAGCTTCAATCGAACTGAGACTATCCGAGAAGATGAAGTAATGGTCTATGGGCATATCGGAAATCATCCCCAATGCGAAGTTGATTGCTGGTAGCTCAGCAACATAAACGGAACAAGGTTCCTGAAGTTTGCGAAAGGCGGTTGAGTATTCGTTGAAGACGCCGAAGCTAGTGGATCCATCAATTCGTGATCCATCAGTGAAAAAGCTTATGTTGCAATTGACTTGTTGGTACTTTTCAGCAAAAATACGGGGAATTGAGATAGGTCGAAGTTGATCTGGAACTCCTTGAATAGCCTGTTTCATGGAGAGACCATAGTCAAGGGGGGAACTGTAGTTAGTAAAGCATACACGAGAGGGGTTATAGCAAGGAAGGCTAATATCCGATGACATATAATTAAGATAGATTCGCACGAATCTAGACTGGATGCTCAATTCGAGCATTTCTTCGAAGTTTTCAATCACAAGGTTGTTACTGACACTACATTTAATCAATATTCTTAATGAGAGCTCCCAGAAACGGTTCTGCGGGGGTTTTACTCCCGCTAGAACCTTTAGGCTCATATTGTGTGTTGAATGCATACAGCCAAGGGCAATACGTAAACAACGATATTGAATACGTTCCAATTTGAATAGGTGGCTTTTCCTTGTCGAGAGGAAGCAAAAAGAGCCATACTCAAGAACTACTAATTCTAGAAGTTGTCAGTTGACCTAGATAGAAGGTCATTTGTTTTTCTGACAGCAAATTATACAAAAAATTATTCAAAATACCGGGTAATCCACTACTGTGCAAATTGTCTGACAGTATGTCTATGGAAACAGAATCAAATGCGCCCTTAATATCCAAAAAGACTGAAGCCAATTGCTCCTTGTGCGCAAAGGCCAGTTGAATATCAGATGAAAGCATCGCTAGACAATCGTTTGTTCCTTTACTCTTTCGGAAACCAAATTGCGTATTTGAAAGTAGATTGTTTGATTCAACCCAATGGTCAAGTCTTGATAGGATCATTTTTTCTAAAAAAATTCCTCAGGCATGATAACATAGAGATCGGACGGTAAGAATTGTGATCAGACGCTGGTTTCCCAGGCTTTTGAATATCTATTACTTTAACCTGTCTCCATGTTGGTGGAACTATATTGAATTCCACAAATGAATTATATAGGTTAAGTAATCGTCTTTTAGCGATATCGGGGAGGTGTTTAAGAAGGTCGAATTTGATCATATCGCTTCCCGGAGCAGAGTTGTTCGATGAAAGAAGTGCCATTGAAAATTCCAGTATTGTGAATGGTTCATCCAGAGAACCGTTACTTCGGGCTGTATCCAGTAAAGTTGGCTTGCTGGAACAGAGTCTGGACAAACCTTTTTAGCGAAGTTGAATATCCATTGGGAGGAGTACTCTTCACTCTCATTGGAAGATGAGCGGTTTCGCATATAGCGAGCCTTTTTCCAAAGCGTTGTCATCGAGGTTTCTCTTGAAAGTCCCTCGATAAAAGGGCGCCAGTAATTTCGTTTCTTTGCTTTTAGTAAGTTTTTAAGCTTTTTTTCAAGCTTTAGATACTTTTCAAAAAGCTCAGATCTTTCATGTCTACGATAATCTTTAAAGGCATCGGATTTCTCAAGATACAATTTTGTGCATTCGTCATCCCATTCAGGGGTGGCGGGTCTTCTTTTGAAGGATACACTTGGAATATGTCGTTTCTGAGCTTCTAATGCGCTTTTGTAGATTAGTTCGGTAAAGAAACGATACTCTTCCAATGGTGGTAGAGGATCGGTAGAATCAATACCAAGAGTTACCGCCTACTTATTATTTATTACTTTAAAAAATCTCCATGAAAAATGAGCATCCTACCCGATTTGTTAAGCCATCCTGCATTTATGGGCAAAAATTAAAATAAATCGTAAGGCACATTTTTGAGTAACGCAATTTTAAAGTCGTAAGTGCACAAATATATTCTAACCTAATCTAACACCAACACAACCAGTTCTTGAAAGCATCCTGGAAAATAATTAATATACCCCCATCATTTTTCTTTTATATTTGATATATATTACACATCGAAAATGCGTCCCACATCACAAAATGACCAGGCCACTGTGCAGCATTTAAGGGGCAAGATGATTCAGAAAATATCGGTCCTGTTTAAATCGAGGATTTAAATATAATGCTTCAGAATCCAATAAATGGATGAAACGTGGACATCTCGTACCGTACGTTCCGTTTTTGGTAATCATATGATTGGTTGGTCCTTTGAAGCATCTAAGCTAGAAAGTAAAGTAATGCTCCATTTTCCTCTGACGGTTGGGACATGAGCCCTAACTCTTGTTCCAGCTTTTAATGGCTTATGGTTACACCGCCATTACTCGCTTTCTGAAAAGAGAAGAGAGAATGGAAAAAGAGAGGAAATGGAGAACGATAAAGGTAAAAGGACTCTATGAGCATAAATAATATTTTTGATTTGAAATATACAATAGGGGAAATGGCTCTAATGTTGGACTATGGATCTAAGATTGGGCCCATCGCTAAAATACGACTTTTTACCATTTTTTTTTTCTAGATGAACGCGTCATTGGGACGGTACTAATGGATAGTTTTGATCGCTATTGAAAATTTAGTCGATTGCTGAATCAATGTATGGGCCCAAATTATCCAATCCATTTTCCCTATAAAAACAAATTCATAACGGGGGTGGTCACTACCGAGTCTTGTCACTATTAATAAGGCATAAAAACTAACAGGACCAAAATGTGTTCCCTTGATTACTGAAAAATCCTGTTCCCCTAGTTTGAAGTTGTCAGGACTAGGATTCGGTGATAGATCTTATACCAGTAACGCACCACGAAAATGTGATCTACCAGCGTTACTGGTTTCAAAAGATATAAATTGAGAAAATGGAACGAACTCACAAAGTTTAGCCAGCTGGACATGTGACATGTGAGAATTGAAAATTGTAGACGGTCCGCTTGACTAAGACCAACATGAACTAGTCTGGTTTGTGGTAGAGCTTGCACGGGATGTCTTCCCTCGATTTGAAGTAAAATATGTTCGGATATAGTCGATTTTTGATGTGCAGCGCTGTGACTTAACGATGAGACAAATGATGCGACGAACTAAACTGACGTTGAAGTGAACTCAATGAGGAACTAGAAATCGTATCCTGGGCCTTGCTTTAACCAGATCAGCAACTGATTAAAGAAACAAAAACTCCACATAACAATAAACAAACGTCACGTTTCATCGGGATAAAAAAGCTTGCTAACAAGAAGTTTAAAAATATGGGAGGCACCACCTTCTTAAGGTCCCAGAGATGAACCAACCGATGGCTGAAAGTCTCTTTAATAAAGAAAGACATGATAGGATAAGATAAGATCATTTCGATCAAATATGACGTTTTCGTGTTACAATTTATTAAACATTGTCAAACAAGCATCAAAACACTTGATGTGGAATAAAATTAGGAGAGCTGAAAAGCCCATATCAAATCAATTCAGCTGGTCCTGTATGTAGTTGATCCAAAACTGTAACTCTACAAACATTTGTTGAGTTGAAATTATATGTTAGTATCACCTACACATAAATAGTATGATTCTTAATCTGCTACCAACAAACCACAGTTAGAACCGCTGCCTCATTGCCTACGCAAGTTAATTAACATTTATCATAGCACTGCCGAAGGTAAGCCGCCACGCATTGTTGTCTCCTTCAAAACGCATAGCCAGATTATTGTTGTTTCGCTGATTATGCAACATTATGCATATATGCATTCAGGTTTGTTTCGACTCACTCTGTGACACTGGAGGAACGTAAATTAACCTCCAAACGCACTGCGTTGTCGTCACGCAGAGATGGCAGACAGCTCAGCATGGTGCCTCTTCGAAATAGTTGATAAATGTCTCTGAAACAGATATCACCATGTTAGCCTTTTATGTGTTGTTATCAGTTTTTCTAACGAACTCTATCTGCCTATCGGTAAGTGCACAGTGCAGTTTTCATGTTGAGAACTACAACGTCCTGCGAACACTGCCCAGAACGGGTCACCAGAGATCAGCTCCCATCCTTCCTGCCGATTCTTACATTCTCGGCGATAACAGTGACACACATTCTATCCGAAAACGTGCAAGTTCCGTGACAACGTCAGGCCATCGGACGCCCTTAGTTGAGGTTATGCTGCGCATACTTAACACCATTCAGTTGGTACCGAAAAAACGGTCAAGGAGAGCTGTTAGGCTAATGAAGAAGAAATTACTATCGCCAACCAGCCAGACGATGCTAATGCCTGTAGTGCTGAATTCGCTTGACCCGAAAAAGGTCAAGTAGCAATCTTTTCTCTCTTCCATTTACTTTGATTACAGCATGTGGCGCGGTTTATCAAATTTCCGTTTGATGGTTGGGGTTGAATTTCAACGGTTTTGGTGCCACGTTTTGTAGATAAGAAGAAGTGTAGTGCTTGATGGTTTTTTTAATGCACTTGCTGAAATTAGCTTTGGACGGATTGGTGTAAGTAATTTGAATCCGTAATGTACTGGTGTGGGACTTCTATCTAATAATGCAGTGGGCTACGTTCAAATGAAATTTAAACATTAGATAGCTTCGATGACTATTCGAAGAATTTTCGTTAAAATAGGGTAAACATACCTACTTTTTATTTGTAAGTCTTTATTTGTTCCAAATTCAAAATTAACTACCGTAAAACGAGGTAACATTGATAGTTTTTTAACGTATATTCTAAATATTTTTTAAAACAATGAATATTTTTCAAATTTTATATTTTTAAAACAAGTACTTAGGATCCAAGAGTTAAGTCGATAGTAATATGTTTAACGGAAATTAAAGCATTTACCTTTCTTTTTTTAATTTTGTGACCGAACTTCAGTATTTTGATTTGGGGTTACTTTGATAAAGCTCGATGAATGTAGAAAAAAATGGGTGAAACTCAAACAATCATAAGCAATAAGAATACAACATTGAACTTGTTATGGCTATGTCGGAAACACATTTCATAAGTGATGGTTTGAGTGCTTTTTCAAACAGGCGAAAACACTAAAATTGTTTTTTTATATGTTTGTAAAATATGTTACACATATTTTATAAAAACTATATACGATATCAACAGAAATGCCCTAAGCTACAATATGGAACCAATGTTTCTATTTGGAAAAAGCGCAGCGAGTAAATTTAATCTTAATATTATTCTATCAAAGTTACCCGCATTATCAAAGATACCCCGTTTTACGGTACATTTCATTTGGTGCTCCAGCTACTACAGTAACTTACTAGACTTAATTGTTATGATATACATCTATGTGTTTTAACATTGTTTCTGCCTTGGCAATTCAGTAGTATAACAATTGAGATATTAAAACTTAAACTAAATCTTATCTAAGCATAAAGGGAATTAATCGTTTAAATTGAGGAATGCAACGATTTTTGCCTGACATTATTTATTATTTTGTTGGACATTTGTTCTCTACATTTGAAATTCTATGTACCTCGATAGTACTGTACCAAGGCAAATTCAAAATCATTGTTCTGTCTTCAAATCAAATCAAATTTTGTTCTGAATCTTTTGAAGTACTTTTTTCCTAATAGTGCAACAACTAGACCATATTGGCAAAGCATAAAGCATGGAAAATTGTTTAAATATTGGAAATTTATTCTTCAGGAAGTTTGGATTTCCTGTTCACAAGAGGATACAAACATTTTATATATTTATTACATTTGGCTTGAATGCCCTCAATGTGATCTCTAAAGGTTAATTTTTGGTCAAGTATTAATCCAAGATATTTCACTTGACTTGAGCAAGAAATTGGAACTCCGTTCATAGTGACTATGTGACTACTACAAGGTTTCAAAAATGGAGCTCTAGGCTTATGTGGGAATATTAAAAATTGAGTTTTGGAAGCGTTGGGAGAAATCTTACATTTTTGTAAATAGAAGCGAAAATATCTAAACTTTTCTGCAGTTTGCTGCAAATAACTCGAAGACTTTTTCCTTTAGCGGAAATGTTTGTGTCATCGGCGAACAAAGATTTGTTGCAATCCTGGGGCAAATCAGGGGGATCTGATGTGAAAATGGCAAACACTATCGAATGCCTTTTTCTGTGTCTAGAAGAGCAACTCCAGTTGAGCAACCTTCAGATTTGTTTGAATGAATTAAATTGGTAGCTCTTAAGAGTTGATGAGTAGTTGAATGCCCATGGCGAACTCCAAACTGCTCATACGCAAAAAATAAGTTCGTATTGATGTGAAGCATCATTCTATTCAAAACTGTTTTTTTTTCCAAATAATTTACCTATTGAGGAAAGCAAACTGATTGGACGGTAGCTAGAAGCTTCAGTAGGATTTTTATGCGGCTTCAAATTGGAACAACTTTTGCATTTTTCCATTTATCAGGAAAGTATTTTACCAAGAAAGACAAACTCCATCATCTCCTGGAGCTTTCCTATTTTGAAACTTTTTAGTTATAGATCCTGCTTCGTCCAAATCAGTTCCCCAGGAATTATCAAACATATTTCCCCAAGAGAAAATATTCTGATAATCCCAAGCAGCCTGATCCTCAATTGGACTAGTAAGACCGAAACTAAACTAATGGGAACTCTCGAATTGCTTAGCAAATTTCTGAGATTTTTCCAATTTTATAATCAAAATTTTATTACCGTCTTTAAGCGCTGGAATAGGCTTTAGACGGTTTAAAAAAATGTGGCGAGCTTCCAAAAGGGTTTGAAATTCATCGAAACATTATTTTCCAAAGTTTTGTTCCTCAGGGCAGAGAACCGCTTTTTAATTTGTTTTAGCTAATCCCTCCAGATAACTTTCAGGATCGCGTGTTCTTTGATATTGTCTCCTACGGACATTTTTAAGATGGATCAAGAGCTGAAGATCATCGTCTATTATAATTGAATCGAACTTAATCTCGTTTTTTGGTACTGAGGCAGCTATAGAAGTAGTCAGAGATTCAAGAGCATAATTAATTTCATGTTTGGTTTACAAAGGAATGTTTGGATCATAGTTATATTCCAAAAATGTTCGATAATTATCCCAATAAGATTTATGGTAATTGAAATTAACGCTGTTAGGATTAGACATTATTTTTTGGGATATTTCAAAAGTCACTAGAAGGTGATCAGAACCGAAGTCAACATGGTAACCAATTGGCTACAAAGTTGACATGAATCAGTTAAGGCCAAATCAATTTGATGTTTGATACGTCTATAAATAATGAGGGCAACGCCACCACCAGCTCCATCAAAAAGGTCATTTCGATAAATGACATAATTTGCGTCCCCTTTAACCATATGGTCAGGTTTAAGGAATGTTTTAGTTATAAAGTTATGAACTCTCAAAACGTTAAATAGCTCGTCTTCATTATCTTTAAAAGATCGAGCATTCAAAATATTCAATGATTTAAAATCCATTACTGAATTTCACAGTCATGACTACGTTGTTAGCAAATTCAACTCCAGTTTGAATTACACCAAACATGAAGTTATTTATAAGAAAGTTTGAACATTCTTATAAACAATTAAATTGACTGCAAGTCGCTAAACCGTAAATCATGAAGTTAGTGTCTGTACAAAATCCTTTTCAGGAGCAGTAATGCTACTTATGCCAAAATCATGTAAATATCGATTTCTAGCAGCTGCAATAGCAACATAGGTAGCATCATTAACTCGCTGAATATTGTTAGCAGAAGATGAAGAATTTAATGCATGCGAGCCGTTGATATCTACGGGTACGAATGTAGAATTCGTTCCTCGCTGACAGTTGTTAACTGTTGAAAAAAAAATGAGAACAATTTCAAAGGAATCGAATTTTCAAAATAGGCTCAACGGAATTTTAAGAAGGAATCCAATCAAAGTCTTAAAAGGGCATTGTGAATAAAATTGCATGGTTATTTTGAATTGGAATTGAAAACTAAAATTAATGCCCCGAAAATGATTAGTTCAGTTTCGGTTTTTACAAATATTGTTTCCGAAGTCCAGAATCATCAAAATTTTCTTTCAAGGCCCATGCTCTTAACATCTGAGACTGTAAAAGGACGAAAAATCAATTTGAAATATTGCTGAGTGATTAAATTCTAAAAAAAAGATTGGAAGCTGATGGAAATTATGCAGCAAATAGAACATGTAGGGACTCAGATAGCCTAGTCAGTATAGAAACGGTATAACCAAGCCCTGGTCATAGAGTATGATTGTTTTTTTTTTCCTTGATTTGTTTTCCTTCTTCTTCTTCTTCGCATTTCAAGCTTATTGCATATCGCATATTAGCTTACTGCGTGCTCTCAACTTAGTGTTCTAGATGCACTTCTACAGTTGTTAATTGAGAGCTTTCGATGCCTGTACCATTTTTGCATTGGTATAATTGTGTGGCAAGTCCAATCATACTTCTATGCCCATGGAAGTCGAGAAATTTTCCAACCCGAAAAATTCCTAGACCGGACCGGGAATTGAACCCAGCCACCTCCAGCATGGTCTTGCTTTGTAGCTGCGCCTTTACCGACTGAGCTAAGGGAGGGATTTGTTTTCCGTCGATCTTGTTTTCCGTACTGAGTGTACCTAGAGTCGGTGTATAATAAGTCACGCCAAGAGTGAAGCCAAGTCTACCTATTGAACTGTCATACCGGCTACCTATCGTGCAAAGAGGTGCAAAGTAAACAAGCATGCTATGCTATGAAAGGTCCACGAAAGGTATTGCAATTAAGTATAAAATATAATCGAAGAAATGATCATAAACACGCAGTGAGCATTACATTTGTCATGCTATACGTTTTGTAATGGTCAGTAATGAGAATTTCTACTATTTTTCGTTAAGATATATTGACAAAATAACTAATTTAATGATCTCGTTTGAAGTTGATGCAGAAGTCCTCTGTTGCCAAGTGAAAAGAAAGGGAATCTTTCGAAAACCGTGATGCGAGTTCAACTGTTTTCCTCTTGGCGTGACTCATTATACACCGACTCTAAGTGTACCAATGCTACCGACGTCAAGGAGGCAGCTTCCACATCTAGACCCTACATATCGACCCATCAACTCATAGACCGGGGACCAACGGCTGTACTTCCCTTCCCCGAAGGAAGCCGTGATCAGAGATTTTATAATAATCTCGGAAAATCCCGGCGGCACCGACTGGGATTGAACCCAGGCCATTTGAGGTGACAGGTAATTACGCTTACCACTACATGGCCAGCACCACTGCATTGTAATGGTACTTGCCACACAATTATACTAATTCAAAAATGGTACAGGCCTCGAAAGCTTTCAATTAATAACTGTGGAAGTGCATCTAAAACACTAAGGGTTGATGCATATATTATGTCACGCTCTAAGGGGGGAGGGGGGTCTAAGATTTTGTGACAAGCAATGCATTAGGTATAGGAAAAACGTCACGATAGGGGGGGAGGGGGTAATTTTTTGCTCGATTTAGCGTGACATAATTAATGCATGGGCCTTAAGTTGAGAGCACAAAATAAGCTAATATGCAAAACGGAATAAGCTTGAAATGCGACG
Organism: Ochlerotatus camptorhynchus; assembly: GCF_037179485.1. NCBI lineage: Eukaryota > Metazoa > Arthropoda > Insecta > Diptera > Culicidae > Ochlerotatus > Ochlerotatus camptorhynchus. The sequence goes on from NW_027041039.1 coordinate 962,787, forward strand.
ATTGCATAGACATTTGTTCGTACGGTAAGTTTTATTTTTTCCAGTTCTCTCGTTGAATTTCCTGTTTTTTTTTTTCAGGTTCACTGGCTACCCTTCTTCTGTCAGCGAGAGACGTGAATAGTTTGTCAATAATATAGCAAGCACTTATTTTATTGAATGTACACGGTAAGAAAAAAGTACCCAACGAAAAGTTCACTTTTACCTACTTTTGACTAGTTTGTCTCCTTTTCTCCTTCTAATGTTGTCAAAAACGGAGGAGCAAAACCACCCAACAGGGGTAGTAAAGTGTGGGAACCCAACGTTGAGTATAATCATATTTACCTACTTTTGGGTACAACTAACTTACTTTTGGTTAAAAAGCCAGTGGAAAATTCCATACAAATTGCACACAAGTAAATGAAATTTACTTTGACCCAGTTTACCTACTTTTGGGTTCCTGCAGTATAGTGCCGAGATGAGTGAAAAGAAGTTAATTTTGGGTACTTTTTTCTAACCGTGTATGCATCAAAAACAGTAATTGTCCTCACCAGTGCTGAGATTTGTCATTGTCATTGACATACTTTCGCTCGATATTGACAAAATTGTTTTGACAATTTGACAGACTTGATCCTCAAAAAAAACCTTCGTCAAAATTTCATTCATTTTTTCGTCAATGACAAAGATTCACCCGGTAACAAAAAGTGTAATTTCGTACATTTTGTGTCACATTATTGTAATCCAAGCAGTTCATGGCGTAGATGCTTGTTCACTTTAACGGCTCCATGTGATTGTGATGCTCATGTCATTAATTTCTTTACCAATTTAGTTAATAAAAAATGGAGATGAACTAGCCAAAGGCTAAAAATCTCCTTAATAAAGTTTAAAAAAAAAAAAGTTAATAAAAAATCTACACATGTTTGTCACTGACAGCATTGTCATTGACAATTGACGATGACTGTTTGCTCAAATGAGTGACCAAAGCAGAATTGTCAATAACACAGTGCATTGCCGAGATTTTGCAGCACTGAGTCCTCACTAGTTTTCATTTGAGCATTTTTTTCCCATTCAGATTTTCCCTCCTGCTCAATATTATCTTTTTAATTCAAAAGAACTTTCAGGTATGTCAATGTTCTGATTTATTTTTCCATCAATGAAATCACCCTGGCATTTAAAATAAACAGCCTCCACCTGTAACCACCTGTAAGGCTTGCTAATTCTTTTGATTTTTTAACTCATTTTCCGTACATCAGTGATCCAATAGAGTCTTGTGAAAAAATAAAATTGAACAAATCTGCACCGCACCAAAACAAGCAAATCCGTGACAGAACAAATCTGATAAGCAAATCCATGTCAAATCAGTGAAACTCATGAAACCCGCGCTTTAATAAAAACCCTGGAAAAGTGAACTTGCTCTCTGTTAGAATGGTAGATTAGGCTGTAGTTACATTCATGAAACCTCTATATCGAAATTATAGGATTCTCGCTTCGATTTTCTGAAAAAAATATGTTTTTTTTTCAGAATAATATCAAATCATGTTCAACAGGGTAGAAAAATATCCGAAATAAATTATACCAATACCATAGAATTGTAGTTTGAAGTCCCACAGACAAAGTACGGTATTGCATGTGTCAATAAAGTCTATTGCATTTTCTTAGAAGTACTTCTATGGTCAAAAATCTCAAATTTTTAAGAACAACATTTATAAATAATTAAAAAAAGAGGACTATTTTGTAGCAAATTGTATGTAGATTATTCTTACACAATGAAGAGTTTAGCTGTCTGCTTGCTATACCGAGATATATGTATTATAGCGAAGACTGGCAACACTTCCATTTTCTCATACGACCGCTATGAGGCCGGTACAATCGCGTCATCTGACGCTCAAAGGTAAATTCTTCGAACGATTTTGTAGTAAAGATTACATCATCAGAAGTAAGGTTTGTATAGTTGCTCATTTTTTGCTTCTACCTTCGCTCAAGTGCAGCGTTACTGTATCTGTTGCTTGGATGCTGGCAATGTTGCCAGTCTTTTTGATATGATGTTTTCGATTGTAGTGAGTTGTTTTTTGATTTTTTTTTAAAGAATTTTGAGCAATTTGGAAAACGCAGAAATAACCAGTTATGCCCAACGGAACAAATTATTGGAAAATTGAAGCGCGCAACCCCTAAACATTGTTTTAGAGGAGTTTCATGTACACACTAAGATTTTTGCCGAGATAGACACCACCGAGCATCTCGGCATTTTATTTTGCTGGATCTCTGTGAAAAACTTGCCAAGATTCAGCTAACAAACGGGAATTTTGCCGAGATCTCAGCTAACAAACATAAATATTGCTGAATTTTGGCAAGTTTTTCACTAAGATCCAGCAAAATCAAATACCGAGCAGGTCGGTGGTGCTCATCTCCGCTAAAAAAATCTAAGTGTTTATGTAATTATTGTTTCCAACAGCCTAATCTACCATTCTAACAGAGAGCAAGTTAATTTTTCGAAAAAAATATTATTTGGGCACCGTTATGATAATACCGTAATGTACTGAAATCAAGTTGATTATTAAGGGCAAATATAAATCAAATTTCACGTCAATTTTATGATGATCCTGCAGTATTATCAAACATAATTATGATGTAGCCAAGTGGATGTAACATTTAATTAAAAAAGAAATTTTCTGGATTAAAAGACCGTCCGGTATTTTTTGCTTTACGATACTCTATGCCCATGGATGTCGACATTATTTCCAACCCGAAAGAAGTGCAAGACTGAGGCCCTTTTGGTATTATGACAGTTAATAAAACTTTAAGAGAAAAACTGAGAAGAATTCCAAGGTAATCTAATTCTGAGGAAGGTTCCAAAGAAATGCTTAGGAGCGATTCAAAGGAATTCAATGGAGAAATCCAATGAAATTCTGAAGAGATTTTCAAAAAATTGTGGACGTACTCCAAAGGGCTACCTTTTCAAAAGAATCTTGAACAGAATTCCTAGATTATACTGGGTTGAATTAATAAACATAAATACGGTCCTGGTACCATCTCTGCTTGGTTTTCTATTCATATGGGACAGTTATGCTTTTATAAACATACTCATAATATTGGATGTCTTAAAATTATAGCATATGTGTCAAACCAAATTTGAATAAAACTCGTTCCCAATTTTTCTCACATTGACTAACATCACTTCAAAAGTGAATTTTCAAATAGCCGAAAGTGCTTTTGTAAACAAAGATTCAATCGTCAATTTTTCGAAACTCTGATGGTGGTGTTAGTTTGTGTAGGCGAGCTAAGACTTTCGAAAAATTAATGTAAGATTTTTGTTTTGCTTACAAAAGCAGATACGGCTATTTGAAAATTCACTCTTGACTCATAGTTCCGCAAGCTGCTACTCGGAATGTGCTAATGTTCCCATTAGAGTGGTTCAAAATATCGATATTGCTCCACCAAGCTCAATCGATTCCAAAACAGGTTCTGATCATACTTTCAAAATATTCGTTCATTTCAATGCGAACTCATACTGCACAGGCCCTTTGAAGTTTTTATGAGAATTACTATTGGAAAAGAGAACTTTGTGTTCTCAATGCTCTAGCACTTCGCTGTAATTATCTACGGAAAAGTTTGGTATCTGCATTTATGGCCACAGACCACTTTGTTATTATTGAAGTCTAACTTTCTGCAGGGTAACACTGCATCTTGCACATGAAAGCCTGTATTTTTTGCCCTATTCTTCACGACAAGTACACCAATGCCTACTGAGCAGTTGATGGAACACGTCAGAAGAATATCAAGTTCCTAATTAATTATCCTGACGGTCTTCAGCAAAGTTGTAACTGGAAAAAAAAATCCACAAGTACGTAAATCATTATGGTTCAAGGTTAGAACGAAGTGAACAATAAATTCACTTTTGACGTAGTATTTAATTAACATATAAAAATCGAAAGGCCAGTGCAGCATGAGTTCGCATCCAAATGAGCTAACATTTTGGAAGAATTATCAGACCTGATTTGAAATCGATGGCGCTTGGTGGAGCAAAACTGATATTGTGAATCACCCTAGTGCCCATACATGATCGATCTTCTAGTATGAAAATAAAAACGCAATAACAAACCACATCGTATACGCGATTCACTTCCCGATACGCTTCCAAAATCGAATCTAATTACATTTGCCCATTATTTTTACGACCTTTAGGCTCCAGTATTCTTCAACACCGGCTCACAACCGCTAATGGTGTCATCGCTCGAGCAGACACTAGAAGACAATAGCGGGGAACGGTACAGCATGCTAGACACGCAATCCTACGAGACTGTGGAAAGCAGTTCAAACGAATCGGCTATTCCGGACAACAATGAAACCGACGAGGAAGCTACAAGAAGCGCTGAAGATTCCGACGAGAAACTCTACGATCTCCTGCTGAAAATACTCAAAGTTCTAGACGACCAGGCCTACCGTGAAGCAGAACGTAACCGTAGATTGGAGCATCTACGTAGTTCGAGTGCTGTTCCGCACTTGCGCGAGTTCAATACAGACGATAACTCGTTGGAGCCAACCGACCGATAATTTCAAGGGAGAAGTGGGAGAAGCAGCAGCAGCAGCCGTAAATGCATTATGTTTTCCCTTCAAGTTCAATGAAATGAAACTGTTTACAGTGACGGGCAGCAATTGTATATTTACTTAAATGCGATACGTACCTACTACAGTATACAAAGCACCATCACCGGCTTTGCGACAGAGACATTGACATTCAATTAACTTTATTTTTCGTTGTGGTCAGCTTCGCTTTGTGTCTGATTTCAGTTGAATTTATATTTATTCAAACATTGGCAGAGCTATATTGGCCTAGAAAATTTATTTACTACTGAACAATTTGATAATAAAATAAAATCCATAACTGATGGTGATAACTGTGTTATTGTGGATCCAAATTGAATAGAACAAATACCTTACAAATATCCACGGAAACCATTGGCCAATTACAGTGATGTGCAGAATAATAGCAGCGCATGCCGATTCTGATACAAACTGGTCAACTTTAGAATGTTACTATTTTGATTCGTTGTGATCAAATTTCGTCGTAAAGTGAGACAGGTAATGTATGAAATTGTTCGAACGAATAATTTTAAAGTTTTCGAATTTGTGCTGAAATATGAGTCTTCAATTGACTGAAAATCATGGGTTTAATCCCAAGCTCTCCATCATGACTCTTAAAATTAATGATCACTAAACAAAATGAATATGTTCTTTCGATAGCCGGTTATCGAGATATTAAATAAACAACAAATAAACAATACATACTTTTGGTTGCATCGCCAACTTGAGGTGAATCCTAACCGAATACCCTACCCAACCCTCCAACTCCGTAGCACTTATGAGGGTGTCGCTAAGTCGGTGGCCTCTCGTTAAGTAAGTACTACATCAACATTTCCTTCCCTATCCCTAGTTATGGTAAAGATGGGCGTGGCCGGGAATAGCGACAGTCATGCTTCTGTTACTCTTGTTTTGATTGGAACCAATGTTTACTCCCCAGCATTATTCCTGAAAGTAGTCTTACTGAGAATTTCAGAAGAGACGTGAGTGTCGCTAGTATCCAATCTACGAAGTATAGACAACGCTAACGCTAACGCTAATTATGAGTCTTCAATTGACTGATAATTCGAACAACCTACACCCAATTAACACATATAAATAGGGGAAACGCTCTTATAGTTGTGGTACGTTAGAAGCGTTAGGTTCCTATAGTTGTGCATGGAGATTCAATACACAACTATAGGAACCTAACGCTTCTAACGTACCGCAACTATAGGAGCGTTTACCCTACTAGTAATACGTGTGAAAAATATATGATGTATAAAAATTATCAATTCAAAATTTACGAAAAAGTTAAACAATAGGGTGTTCTAGAAAAGATAAATACCACTTGATATGTATTCAGCACAATTCATCTAACTCTGTATCTTTGTAGCTTTGCCTTTCAGGTTTATTAGCATGCCCGGTTTTTATCTGTTGTTACAGGATTATAGGGAAGAGCAAGCGAAACATTTAAATATGTGTAAGATAATTTAAAAGCTACGACCCACTTTGCAAATTTCCATATGTTTGCGACCGACCAATACTGAATACAGATGCCAAAATGACCTAAAAAACTCCAAACTATCTATAAAACGCCCAAAAAAGCCTTCCTACGATTGCTTAAAATCCAAATACAGAATGGCATTGAATGGCTTAAAAATGCCATAATAGCAACAACAACAGAAAGTTCGAAAACTGCCTTAAACATACGAAAATGAGACTCATCGGAATGCATGAATTGTATCAAATCGGCAAAGTAGTTGAGTAAACGGCTTCGGTACCCATTGACTTTTTTCGGCAATCAAAATTTAAACGTTAATTTCGCTGTATTTTCTTACCAAAATACTTTGTCGAATGTATTCAAACGATTCCATAGTCTTTCCGCTTCAATCTGACTACATTTTGACGACTGAGCAAACCCGTCATGTCAGGTTTTTCTTCAAATGAAATATACGCACTACAAAATACGGATAATTTCGAGTTGCCAATAATAGAACCACTGGTTAACACGTAGTTTAAATGGAAAGGTCGCCGTAGAAAAAGAGGCTGCCGACAATAGTCATACTCGAGAACTTTGAAGCGTTGTAAAAAGGTTTTCAAACGCTATTGGGGAATTCTGTCGATTGGATAGAATAGCAAGCAGCAAATAAATGCTAACACACAAACACGTCATCAGGGTTCTGCATTTTCGATAAAAAGAAAAGAAAATGAACTCTCCGCAGAATCGCTTCATTTCGAGCAATATCATTTTCGTGTAAGTCATCGTGTTTCTTGTTATCGAGTCACGATGAACATTCCTCTTTTCAAACATGACTGCACTATCACTTGTTTCGTTCGTCAAGTGCTTCAGTTCATTTCATTTGAAGCAGACTTGTTTCAATTGACGCAATGAATGACTCGAAAACTGCTCCTTCATTTTTTTTCACTTTCACTTCAATTCGGGGCTCATTCGACTTGTCACGACCTGACGACGCAGGCATCAAAATATAGTATCCAAACAATATCGGTTGCCGATAGGGATGGCATCCGGATTATATGTAGTAATAATATATTATTTTATATTAATTAGGGTCAGGGAAAGTCTCAAATACCCTACAATACGTTTAAGAAAAAAGTGTCAAATACCCTACAATAGGATATTGTCGGAACAGGGATGCCGCGTAAAGGCTGAACATCGATATCCAACGCCATTTTGGAATTCAAGATAGTGGCCATTGGTTTTATGAAGTGTCAAATACCCTAAGATATGGGTATTTTCGGAACCAATATGGCGGCCATCAGGATTCAGAAAGTGTCAACTATCCTACAATATGGGTATTTTAAGAACGACAATCGATATTCGACGCCATTTTGGAATCCAAGATGGTGGAAATCAAGTTCCATAAAACGTGTCAAATACCCTAAGACATGGGTATTTTCGGAACGGAGACAACGCGTGGCTGCCGAAAATCGATATCCGATGCTATGTTGGACTCCAATATGGCGGCCATAGGGTTTCAGAAAAAGTGTCAAATACCCTACAATATGGTTATTTTTGGAACAGGGACAACGCGAGATGCCGAAAATCGATATCAGATATCACTTTGGAATCCAATATGGCGGCCATCAGGGTTCAGAGAGTGTCAGATTCCCTACAATATGGGTATTTTCGGAATGGAGACAACGTGTGAATGCCGAAAATCGATATCCGATGCCATTTTGGAATCCAATATGGCGGCACACGGATTTCACAAAAAGTGTCGAAAATCGATATTCGATGCAATTTGTAGGCTATTTGACACTTCTTCTGAAATCGGAAGCCACCATCTTGAATTTCAAGATGGCGTCGGACATCGATTTCTGGCTCCTAGATGTCAGCCCGATTCCAAAAAACCCACATTGATCGGTATTTGACAGTATTTCACAGTTTTTCTCAATCAAAGCCGCCATCTTGGATTTAAAGACGGCGTGACATCAATTTTCGGCATCTACGTCTCATCCCCATTCTGAAAATAACCATATTTGAGGATATTTGACACTTTTCCGCAAATCGGAAGCCACCGTCTTGGATTACAAAATGGCGTCGGATATCGATTTCCGGCTTCTAGACGTTTCCCTGGTCTAAAAAAACCGTTTGTATGGGTATTTGATAGAATTGACAACTTTTCTTAAACCGGAAGCCACCATCATTTCAAAATGGCGTCGGATATTGATTTCCAATCTCCAGACGTCACCCCGATTTTAAATATATCCATATTGATGGGATGGCATCAGCATTTCCCATTTTTTTCTGAAATAGGAAGCCGTCATATTGGATTTCAAAATGGCATCAAATATCGATTTCCGGCCTCTAGACGCCATCCCGATTACAAAAATACCAATATTGATGTGTTTTGACTGTTTTTTCAATTTTTCGTAAATCGGAAGCCACCATCTTCGATTTCAAAATGGCGTCGGATATCGATTTTCATCCTCTAGACATCATCCCGATTCCAAAAATACCTTTTTGATACGTATTTGACAGCATTTTGCACTTTTTCATAAACTGGAAGACGTCATCTTGGATTTCAAAATGGCGTTGCATATCAATTTTCGATCTCTAGACGTCACCTGATTAAAAAAATACCCATATTGATGGGTAAACAAACCACCCGACAGTGATAAATTTGACATCCACGTGCACAGATCTATGCGCATGCGTGAACAAGCAACAAAAGTCATAAAAACTGCACGGATTTGAATCGAACAGCTTCGCTTCAATGCATGAAATGAAGACTGGTCAATCCAAAACAAACAGCATGAAAACTGATCGAAAGTGGTTCTGTTGATGTTGACGGGGATCTGCTCGAAGAGAAGACAGAATGACATTCAATTGAAAGTGATGGTTGACAGCTTCATCGTCGCTTGACGATTTTCGATTGAAAGTGACTTGGTGGGGCCCTGCTCGTCATATGTATATGTATATATATGCGTGGCGCTGAGAAATTGCTAATAGAAGTTCACTCATTAAAACTAATTAGAAAAGCACCTCAAAACGATGAAATGTCTTCGGGTCAACTGTTCAAGGCAAAATTATATTGAAAACCTGCATTAATCCTATACGTAGAAAAAACTACCATCAAAATAAAAATATTTAAGGTAAAAATAAACGTAAGCTCAGTTTGTTCTGGCCACAAAAATAAACTAAGTTGATTCAAACATATTTTATGTTAAAAGTCTTGTTTAAAATAAAAATCATTCTACGTTTATTTTTAAAATATTGATGTTGAAGAGAAACGTGAATATTTTTGTTTGATTTGACAGCTTTGTAAACAAACAAATAAATATTTTAATTTTATACGTGACTTTCGAGTTTATTCTAAACGTATTTTATGTTTATGTTTATTATTATAAATTATTTTCGAATGAACGGAAACACAAATAAAAGGGTTCGATTAGATTAAATCTTCTTGGTATCTTCGATGCATTTAAATACGTTGCAGACACTAAAATGTTTCAAACTAATCGTGTGCTATTATTTGTATTATTGTCATCACATGATCCGAATGCAATCACATCTGTATTCAAAAGTGATACGATAGCACTCGCCTCCGCGTCCGTCATTCTAAGGGCAAACTTAACAATACTCTGGGTTTTTTTATGCCAGAACTCCAAACCGATAGGAAACGATGAGTCCCACGGACACGAAATGTACGTTACTGATCAACTTTACACACTCAAGTTATTAGTGCAGGGAAGACAGTTGCACAACACCTGCGAATTTTCCCCGGAAGTAATGCAGTGTTTTCAAGACAGGGCATCAATGCTGATAACCGGCTTTTATCGACCGTGTAATGTCTCCACGTGGAACATCTCATCCAGAGACCAGCCCTTCACCCTGCTAAATATCTTTCGGACACGAATATAACTGGTGGATACTGTTCCGGAAATCCACCCCGGTAGCATCGTGCGACTGTCCTCAGTATTCACCAGCTCCAGTGTCCGTCCAGCTCTCTTATTGGCCACTGACAAAAACTTCAGATCCTGCGCTTGGCCAGGTTCCACCGGACAATTATTCAATTCTTATTCGCCACGTACAGAAACCGATCATCGTCAGTCAAACACAGACACGTCGGTGCTATCAAATACGATTTATTTCTATATTGTTGAAATAAACACGCTTTTGAATTTAATTCAAACATAAATATTTTAATTTCGAACATGCGTCCACTTTTGAGAAAGAGTCCACCTCATTGCCTGGGATTAAGTAAATTCAAATTGATTGTAAAAAAAAGACAATTTTGGGTTAGCGATCGCATACTATGAAGAGTAACTCAATCATTTATAAACAAATTTTTGATTTTTAAACAAGTTTGGGAAGCAAAAAGTCAAAGCTTTTGAAATAGGGAAAACGCAGCAGTATTGGCCATGTTCCTATTTTGGCCACCTTATGACGATATTTGACTTTTTTTTTACAAATTTGATATGTTAAGTTGCGCTCCGTTGGTTGGTACAAATCATATTCATCGGTGTACATAAACATTTCTTCCTCAAAATCCACGAAGATTGTGATTTAATCGGTTTTCCGAGGTGTGGTTGAAACAGGAACCTGTGGCCAATACTGGTGCACTAACCCTATATACACATTTATGGCGACTTTATTTTAAATTCGTTGAGACGTTCAGACGCTATTAAGGGGACTTAAACATGATCCTCCCTCCTCGCCGTAATACCACTTTTTTTCTTTGCAATCCTAAGGCTTTGTCCAATATTTGAGCTAAATCGGTAAACTTGAAGCTATTTTTCCGAGTTGAAGTTTAAAATGTGTAAAGAAACACCATCTTCAAAGTTTGGTTGCTAGGTGGCGTTGCAAACGTCCCAAACATCACTAGACCCATTACCCATTGATCTTATAGAAAATTATAACAACTTTTCCCAAGACCGGAAAACGATCCCACATCGCTTCAATAAAATGCTAATAACTTTTCAGGAAGCCGGCGCCGGTGGTGTAGTGGTAAACGTGACTCCTTTCTCACCCCAATAGGTCTGGGTTCAATCTTAGCCGCGGTCTGTGGGATTTTTCTGAGCCATAAAAATCTCTGGTCACGTCTTCCTTCCGAAGGGAAGTAAAGCCGTTGGTCAATGGATTACAATCGATATCCGTCAGTAATTGGCACTAGATTGCGGAACATAGACTGACGTTAAATAAAAGAAAGAGAAGAAGAAGAAACTTTCCAGGATCTAATCGGATCGTCTTCCGGTCTTGGACACTTTTTTTCCTTGATTTGTTTTCCGTCGATCTTGTTTTCCGTGCTGAGCTCCAATGCACAGTGGTTTGTATGCTCAATATCACGAACTTTTTTATGTGCGCCTTCAATGTCGGTTTTTTAACTATGGTGTCTTTAAAAGAGTTTTTGCATAAAATAAGGCGCAAAGACTAGTGATAGGTTTTAGTTCGGAACTCCACCACAGGCGGCGCTGCGAAATCTAACTTTTTACATTTACAAGATAGGTATGTGGTGTGTTCGGCAAAATTGTAGATAATTTTGCTACAAAAATCTTTGCTCGACACACAAATACTCTGTATTCCTTAGTTTTTGAGATACGTAGCGTTTAATATGACTGTTCAACAAAAAAAATTTTTTTTTTATTAGTTTTTATAACATATTTTAAAAACTATAGGTTTTAGAAGACTATAATGTTGTACATATATTTGTATTTTATCACAATACAAAACTTTGTTCCAGACGTCCAAACGGTATCGATTACACAGGCTGAGTTATTTACAAATTTACAAATTACATATTTTGTGCCCTCACAGACAAAAATCCGGCAAAATCCGGCAAAATCCGGCAAAATCCGGCAAGTGAATCTTGAATAGGATGAAAGCTTGTTCAAAAGTGATCTCAAGTTCCATTGAAACATTTGTCCCTTTTAGTATCCTCGTTGATTGTTTTGTATTTTTAAAAGGTAGTTCCGTATTTCAGTGACAGCGCGCATTTGTCAAAGACTGAATCAAAGTAGGCTCAGTGATAATATAAAAAAGTTTGGTCATAGATTGATCGGTTTTGCAGCATTAAACGCATATTGCAATGCACAGTGTTGCTTTTTGCCGTTTTCGTGCGCTTTTTAATAGCTTCTCAAACATTGATTTTAGGGGTATAGTTTGTTCAAAGATGTTTTTGCATATGTTAAACCGCTTCTTTTGGTGTAGACGGTTTGGTGATTAATCCACCTAAAAGAAGAGATGAAAAAAAATTTATCTGATTCAGATAGAGACTTAACGTCTTCAAAAAAAGTTGTAGCAAATGATATTTTAAGCAACATTGATGAAAACTACAACATTTTTAGCTCTTATAAAATGCGAGATATATATCATTTTTCGTGAAAGGCCCCTTTAAATCCTGTTTTTAGTATAACTGATTTTCTAGACATCCTACAATTTTGGTTCCTTGTACAACTATATTTTGCATGTTAAAACACATGCTTTTGCTGAACATTGTTACTCATTATCTCTTGAAACAAAAAAGTTATTCTTAAATAATCGATATTTTTAGGTGTATTTGCTCCTCAAATAACTATTTCCGGCACAAATTGGCGCAGAAATCTAGATAAAATTCTGAATCTATACTTATTTTACTGCTGAAAAGTTATAAAAACATGTGTCAGGACGCGATCTTTTATGTGTTTTTTGATAACTAAAAAACTCCTGAAAATGTCTAATTTTTAAATACATATTTTTATTTAAAGAGATAGCCTGTTGCAATCTTCAGCAAAAATATGTATTGTTGTTTGGCAAACAACTTTGTAAAATATATTAAATATATTGAAAATCTAGGAAAAAAAGTTATACTTAAACCAATGAAGGAAGAGATGTTATGCCTCAGAACATCCCGGCGGCACCGACTGGGATTGAATCCAGGCCTGCTGGGGTGAGAGGTAATCACGCTTACCTCTACACCACCGGCGCCGCTTTGAACAAAGAGGTTAAGCATATCATTGTCAATAAGAGTAATGGGCTTAGTGATGTTTGGGACGAATCCTAGACTCCAAGCTAGCTTTTGTAGAACATTATAATACTATCATTAGTAAAGCAAACAGGTTCAGTCATAATTTCAACGACCCATACACTATTAAGTTATTATATACCACATATGTAAGACCAAATCTAGAATACTGCCACCTAGTATGGAATCAATACATTTCCATACATGAAGAACGCATAGAATTTATCCAAAAACAATTCCTTTTATATGCTTCACGTAGATTGAATTAGACTGCATTTCCATTACCATCTTATGAAGCGCGCTGCATGCTCATCAAACACTTAAGGACCGCCGCCAATTTGCAATGCTTTTCTTCATCAACGACATTATTCCACTGCGCACAGATTCGGCAGAAATTCAGAACACGGAATTTATTTTCTAAAAAATCTTGCAGAACAAACTATGCAAAAAATAGCCCAAACAAACGAAAAATTTGCATTGTGGAACTATTGGCATCACTATGTCCAAGCAGCAAATAAAACTTAAGCTAAAACAGAATAGAAATAATGTAAGAAGTAATGTATGTAAGTCTACATTGTAATAATCATTGAATGTAGTCTACATTGGCTTGACGAAATGAATAAATAAATAAATAAATAAATAAATAAATAAACAATACTGTGTTTAAAAGTCGGCTGCGTTCGCCTACCAGGCACCAAAAGATCCCAAGTCTTATTCGCGTAAATTTCGGAACGGAATATATTACTACGGTCGGATCACTTATCAATGTGAACGTACGAACAAAATATCCACTCTGTGACCTTTATGAGGACGCAGAGGTAAACACAATTCCATAACAATAAAGGTCAATAATATTCCTTCCCTACGCCCACGTAATACAATGACGTGGCCAGAGTCGTTGTTGATCTTTTAAGGTGAATCGCTGTGACATCCTTATTTTCGGAACCACTTCGAAACTTTTAGTGCCCGAATATCAGAAACATACATGAAGTAGCAATTTCAGGCGAAATTGGGCACTCATTTCTGAGATTTGTGTAATTGAAAATTCGAAGTGGAAGTGCATGTATAGCCTACGTAGCGACCATTTTTGGACTCTACAAGGAATCACCTTAATATGGAGTCACTGAAACTTGTACATTGAGAATGGATGGTCACTCTCAGCCCCATTCAGTTGACTCAATGAGCAATTTCGCTGATTCTGATCAATCACTGTTTAAACAAAAAGTCATGAAACTGCGAATCAAAACATATATGTATGTACTACACTCGCAAGGCTTCAACCATGAAACAGTGAACTTCTTCAGCTATTTCATAACAATCACATTGATATAAGTTTCAATACCCAACCACTGTTCCCAGGATTGTAAATACCACCAAGTTCAAAACTAAAAAAGCTTAATTTTTGCACATAATTGAAATTGTTTGATTACTCAATCCTTATTTAATTCAAACGTATAGATTAATCTATATGCCATGTTGTTTAATATACTAACTCTAGCATCTTAGATTGTACAAACTGAATGGTCATTATTTACTAAAATAAACTAAGATAAGGCATCGCATGCTAGGAGTACTACTACAGCTACAGTTCCGTTGAAAACAGTAATCATAAGCTAGAATTTAACCTAGCTTATTATCAACACATTTTTCAAGGGTCACCCCCTACCATCCACATCACTTCCCAGTATAATTTAATTAAAATCCAATTGATCAAAGGCGACCTAGAACTTCTAACATTTCCACACACATGATAAGCAGTGGACGATCGCCTTAAACTGTATTTGTACTATCGCCCATTTGCGGCACACATCGAAATGTTTGTCCCGTCCGATGCACGATGGTTGACTCCTGTGGGTCAACACCGATTCAGGGCCCATACTGTACCTATATACAGGAAAACAGCAAAACTCTACATGTGCTACGTCGAAATATAATAGCCAGATCAAGTACGACGACATCAAGCATTCGTACGCGATAACTCGTCCAGTAAGCATCCCAAAGTGCGATCGAAAAGTATTAGCTCCGTGAATATACTCCAGTGACACTACAGTTCAAATCTAGCAAAAATGGTCAAACTGGGACTGCTGTTCATTGTCATCTTCTGCATCATCCAGGTAAGGAGAAAAAGTAACCGAAACGATTAGTTTTCAAATATGGTGTTCGGAATGGAATATAGCGATGTCATGAAAACGACATGAACGTTTTCATTGTTAAATATTAAGATCGAACATTAAATTAATGATGGATTAGGATGTGTATAAACTCAATTCTGTTTTCAAACGGTTCTTCTTTTTTTTTTTCGTCCGTATTTTTAATCGTCTGATCTCATCGGGTGATTACATTCAAATACTATGCAACTTGGTTTAAAAACAATCCAAGAAAAATGTGGTAGTACTAAAATCACTGCTCAATGAGAACAAAATCGACAAATATGTACAACCACAAATACTGAAAAATTGTTCGTCCACGTAATACCAACAACTCAAGTCAACAAACGACTCATTTTTTACTTATAATCCAGTAATTTAACGATTGTTCACGAAAAAATTGCCCAGGACACCAAATCACGTAAAGTTTTCTGAGAAGATTATTTAGAGAGAACTAACATGTAAAAAATTGGTCAAGGTTCATCGATAAACTTTGATCCGGTTTAAATTCAAGAAATCAAAAAGTTGGCTTTAAAATTGTGTACAGTTGTGGGAAAATAAATTCTGTTTTTTTTTTGTTATATTTTTTTATTTCTTGTTTAGTTTGTTAACGGATTACAAAACTTTATAGCATGTTAGGAATTCCTATTTGTGTTGGGCTTGAATTGGCATGTGCTTTGAAGGATAAAATTTGTTTTAGGTCCATATGAGCCGAAATTTTGAAGCTTACCAGACTAAATGCAAATGTCTGCTGAACCAATAGCCACAATGACCCACGGATCATTGCATAACCGCTGATTTCAAATTTCAGACTGCACAAACCTTTTTAGAGAACATTTTGATCGCTTGGCTTACACGTGTACAATATGGTCTAAAATTATCATCATTGGAAAACTCAGTGCAATCAAATGTGTACTTTTCCTTCATTTACATACTCTTTAGAGCTCAGACCCTCGATTTTATATTAAGTTTTTGGTTATATTTCATCAAATGTAAATTGCGTCATGTGCAAAATAAGTTTTTTGACATTTAGTGCTGAATAGTGTCACTTTTTGACACTGTTTTAAATAACATAATGGCCTGCTTTTCCTATCTAAAATAACAGTGTCGAAATATACAAGCTGAATATTCTTATGATTATCAAAACATCATACATTGCAAACTATGGCAACTATGCAGAACAACTTTATTGAAGAACTCAAATTGATAAAAAAAAATCATTGATGTTGATTCAAATGTTAAGATTTTACTTTTCGATTATATATAGTGAATTATGATCTTACTCTATTAATTACATAAAAAACAAATTTCAACAACTGCGTGAAAAGTTATTAACTAACGAGCAGTTGGTGTGTAAAACTGTGGCTGTCCAAGGATGTCTACAATAATGTTTTTCAGTTTGTCAAATCTAAGTATCTAGTATAATATATGTTGCGCAATGTATGAATTTTTGATAAGCAAAATAATAGTTTCTTCCCGTTTCCCATACATTTCTCCATACAAACTTCGTTAAAATTTGGCCAGTTGTTGTGGATACAGATCGAAAGTGAGGAAACAGGGGGTTGTAAAGTTAACCCACCCTAATGTACAATGATTGAGTGTTCACCATACAATATCTTGTAATTGTATTTGGTTTCATGATGATTCTACGATTTTGGATGGTCAATCTTTATATCATGAGTGAAACGAAAGAACAAAGATGAAATTTTCAAACAATTTACTAGTGCTCACATCACTCTAACCATTTTCATTCCCTGCATTCACTTTCAGCTGACGCTCGCTGCCCGTATGCGCCGTGATGCTTTCGATGAGGCCGTCGACTCCGTGAAGAAGGGAATCTCTGACACTTTCACTAAGGAAAATGTTGATGTAAGTAACAACTTTTGTGTTTAACGTGCCGATATATCATACTAATTTAATAAATCTTACATATTCTCGTAACAGCACTTCCTCGGCAAGTTGGCGGAACTGGGAGATACGATCAAGTCCAAGGCTACTGAAATCGGAAGTACCCTGCAGGAGAAGGCCAGCGACGCCATTAAACAGGAATGATAACTGTCTGTCTAGATTATGTTGAACAATCCCTTTGTGCTGTGTATCCCATCAACATCCGGGACGATAACATCTTCTCAATTTTAAAATTTATATTTAAAAAAGATCTAAAATAGAAGATTGCAACGAATAAATTGAGTAAGCATTATTTCATGAAACGAAAAACACCTACTGCCAAATTGTTAATCATACAAAATGGGCTTATAGATGAGTTTGTCCTGTCGATTTTTATTAAATGTTTATATGTATTCCGACAGATGAAGTTCATGCATTTTGCTTATATATACATATCGGTACCGGTGAGCATCGAAATATTTTTTTTTTTACAAAAAAGCACATTTACCATTATTAAAAAGCTATGACAACTTTAATGTTCTATTCAACAGGATAAGGCCATCTTTACTAACAATTTTAGCTGCAGACAAGTAAAAATTGGCTTATACAGTTAATTATTGCCTGTGTAAACTAGACTGCAGCTACAATTGTTTGTTGGAATTGCAAATTTATTTTGAAGAGACTTCGTGGAACTTCAAGAACGAAAATCAACACAAATTGTACCAGTACAGTGGACTTTTTATTAGTGCAGCAAACTTAGTATCAGTTCGAGAAGCTTCCTAAAACATTAAAAAAGTTCAGGTAATGTTGTAACAGTTCATCTAACTTCGTAGAAGTTCGTCATACTGATCAGAAGCTCAGTAAACTTCATAGACACTCAGGAATTGTTGGAATAGTTCAGATAACTTCATAGGACTTCAGGCTACTTCGTATCAGTTATCCAGAGATCTTAAGCTTGCTGAAGTTCCTGGAAGTTTAGGAAAATTTAATTTAATTTCAGGGACCTACCCAGATGTTCAGAAATATTCATACAACATATTGAGGGTATTCCCGTACGATTGATGAAGTTCATATATATTCTGGTTATATCTAAATCTGGTTAGAATTAAGAGAGCTTTGCAACATATATAACATGGATGAAGTTGCGGGAGAATCTCTATCGTTCTGCATACTTATCATATTAGATGGTTTGTATAGTTACAGGACATTTCTGAAATCGAAAATCTGAAAACATTGATACCCCCATCGAAAATGTCAACAGAGGGTCAATTTTCACCGATCAATATGCGGCAAATAGTGAGACACTGACTCGAGAGACATGAGGTCATGACGGTTTAGGGTCTGTTCCTCCCTGTAACAAGAATAATAATAAGAGAAGCGAAGTAGGCCTCCCTCCCTGCTGAAATCTAATAGGCCCGCACTCTTTTAGATAAAAGTTACCTTTTGGCAGTAAGGACGAATCAAATATGACGTTCATTTTTGCGGGTGGGGGAGGGGTGTAAAGAATCGAAAAACTTGTGGATGTCATATTTGAATCGCCCCTGAATGTTTCGAACACGTTTCAACGATACAACTGTCTCCGTTGATCAAGTAAGCGAAGCAACCATATAAACTCCTATCGATGTGCTTATGGTGATACGATCCAGAAGTCTAGGCTTTGATGCCACTTCGCATTTTCCAGGGGTCAATAATCTGCTACCGGAAAACATACAATAAAAAACTGCTTCCCCATGCAATTGTATACTATTAATAATTTATTTGACGAGGCTCAATCGAATTAACTTTACAGAGTCGAGGATTCCTATTCACTATACAAAAAATCTTAAAAGTGTAGTCAAAAGGTGCTACACAATAAACACTTTATCTTCCGCTATCCAATATGACTCCTCCATCAGAACGGGAGACGCGTCCAGTGGTTTCATTGTATGACAGTATCGCCAACAAGGGGCAGAGCGCTTCCAATGCAGCAATGGACGCAAAACGTGGTCGGCAACAACACACCCATCGCGAAACGTTTGCTTTCCAAAGTCAACGACGCCTCGACCGAAAGAACTGCTGATGAAGAACAATGACGAGGACCACACAATGGTTGCTGCCGAGTAAACATACGATTGCGTGACACACATTGAAAGTGGCCTGCTTCTGTCGATAGCCAAGTGAGCACTCACCATGCTATGGTGATGCAAATTTAATCCCTATGATCGCAATAGTTTCCAACATTAACTCCCTAGAAAACTCGAAGTGGCAGTGTAAAGCTGGGTTTAGACTAAGCAAGTCAAATGATCAACTCACTTGAATTCAATTGACTAGAAAAGTTGAGCCTGGTTAAAATTTTTGACGTAGGACTACGTCTGTGATTTCTATATGGAGGTACAATTTGTGAAAACCGAAAATGGAACATGTTACAAAATTATGAAAGATTTTGAACGTTAATAATCCAGCTGCCCCTGTATCAATTTTAATAATTTTATCACCAATCGATCAGAAATATTTCTACGCATCTGTTAAATTTAAGACTTTATAATTTTTAAAGTGTCACTGCTTAAAATTTCACGAATGTGCAACTGTTGCTATCTTAAATAAAATTATCACCGATTGCCTGCGAAAAGCGATTTCCCTAACACAGATTTCATAGTTGAATTCCATCCGGTCTCACAATAGGTGTTTATGCAATCACCGCGTGGTGAGTGGTGGTGTTCTTCAGTACACAACGAAAGGCTGCCTGCAAGCAGCAAGCTGCAGCCCACATGAGCATCCATAGAAGGAAGAAGAAGCCGCACCGCTATTGATCGGAATCAGCAGCTCTTCGTGAGTCACTATGGGCCTCCTGCTGCAGCTAACAAATAGTATTTATTTTATAAGACCACGTAGTCCTACGGCACAATTTCGTACAACCACATAGGGCTGTCCCTTGTAGTTGTTTCAATTCAAGTGAGTTGATCAAGTCAGTTGCATGGCATGTTTTACACGTTCAATTCGCGTTGAAGTCAATTGAATTCAACTGACTTGATATATTGACTTGCATTGTCTACGCCCAGCTTAAGTGCATATGAGTACCACCTTAATGCAGCGGATCCACTTGTATGGGAAACTATGAGCATGAGCCTAAATTGTATAATAAAACTCATGCTCATCCATAGTCACACTTGTATAGTTTTTGTATAGTGCTCATAATTATTATACAAATATTGCTCATGCTCATAGTTTGTCATCCAAGTGTATCTGAGGCATAACTTCGATTCGTGATATCTTGTGGAGTCTGCCATCAACAACTTGAAAATGCCACTGGTTCTAGCGAAACTGTTCAATCTCACACTACAGCGGACGAAGGGTCTCAGAATTTCATGAAAATTTGTCCACAGATAGAGCCCATCACTGAAAGATAAGAAGTATTAAAGCATGAAAAAAAATCATTCACAAAAATTGCTTTACCCTGACTTTTTCCTGATTTTCATTACGATTTTCCTCCATTGGAATTTAACTGGAAATTTAAGGTAATTTTGAGAAAAATCTAATGAGAAGTCAATGTGAGTTTTAAA
Source organism: Ochlerotatus camptorhynchus (assembly GCF_037179485.1). NCBI lineage: Eukaryota > Metazoa > Arthropoda > Insecta > Diptera > Culicidae > Ochlerotatus > Ochlerotatus camptorhynchus. Next base: position 983,361 of record NW_027041039.1, read on the forward strand.
GTAGTTCTGAAGAGACTTTTATGAGAACTAAGACTAAGAGAACTAAGATGAATTTTTAGCAAACTCTAAAGCAAATCGAAAGAAATTTTAAGGAATATCCTTATCCTTCAAAGGGAATCAACCCTACGGCAACCTGAGTAAAGGATTATACTAAATCGATAACAAGTTGTGATACCCAGAAATCAAAATTTGATAACTGAAAATATTATCATTGTGGTTGAATAAACAGCCAATATAACAAAAATTATAACAAAAGAATGCTCCTTGGATGTGGGAGCTGCTTACCTGTCGTCGGTAGCATTGGGGCAAGAACTGTTGAGCATATAAAAAAACAACTAAAGTTCTGTCCAGTTAGAATCCGGAATCACTTATTGTGTTGCAGCGGCACGGAAAGTGACCACTGCAAGAATTATTTTACAGCGATTTGTTTGCCTAGGCGCCCACTTTCTGTGGTATAAATTTCACGGTGTTTCGTGCAGTGAGTCAAAAATTATTCCAGATGGAAGCCGAGAGGAGAGAAAAAATTCTACACACCCACGTTGATAATCCAACGTAGTATGCAATAAAAATCGCAAAAACGTTGAAAATCGCCAAATCAACCGTGTATGATGTGCTCAAACGTTCCAGGGAGCGAAAGAGCGTGATTCGCGTGCCTCAAGGTAAGCGTCGTAGTTGAACATATGACCGCAAGTTGAACCAGAAGGTGTTGAGAACCGTCAGAGCAAACCCTGGACTATCAGATAATGAAATCGCACAAAATACGCTGCTGCTCGCAGTACCGTTCGAAGAATTCGTTTGTGAGCAGGATATTGTTCTTATCGAGCCAGCAAGCAACCAAACAGAACGTTGAAGCAAAGTTGCGTAACCAAAACTCGAGCTCGAAAATTTTACCAGCAGGTTTTGACGAAGTACCAAGGATGCCTGCTCATCGACGATGAAACCTACGTCAAAATGGATTTCGGACAGCTTCCTGGCCAAAAATTCTACATGGCGACGGCACGAGGAGATGTTCTTGCGAAGTTTAAGTTTGCTTTTATGGACAAATTTGCCAAAAAAAAACTGATGATTTGGCAAGGGATATGCAGCTGCGGAGCAAAGACCAAAGTGCCTGCTGGGCAAGAATGCCTCAAAAACCGCGTACTACCTTTCATTAAAGCCCATAAAGGTCCCGTGAAGTTTTGGCCAGATTTAGCGAGTTGCCACTACAGCCGGGAAGTCATCCAGTGGTACTGCGATAATAACGTAGATTTCATCGATAAAAACATAAATCCACCCAACTGCCCGCAGTTCCAGCCCATCGAGAGATTTTGGGCAATAATGAAGCGGAAGCTTAAGAAAAATGGAAAAACGGCTCGGGACGCGATTCAGATGACCAAAATGTGGAACAAATGTGCCAAGGAAGTTGACTCCAGAGGTCTGCAGCGTTTAAAGGGAGGAATAAAGAAGAAAGTGCGAATTTTCTTTAGAAACGAGCAGAAATGATTTGTATTGATATTTTTTCCCTAAAAGTACAGTAAATTACCTTTGTTTTGATGTATTAACCTTATTTGTACATCAATCCGTTACCAAGATACAGATGGTTTCATTATTCCGGATTCTAAATGGACATAGCTTTATCAGTAGTTCTCTAAAAGCAGCTGATAAAATTTTCATGGAAATTTCAGAGTTTCAAGATAATTTCAAGATAATTCCAAAAGATCCTCTCAACAGCATTTTGGGAAGAATTCTGAGGTGAAATCCAAGGAAATTTAGGGATAATACATTTCTTAGTTAATTCTAAATGACAGACCAAGAGATTTCCGAGGAATATTCCAAGCAAAGCTGTGTAACATCAACACGCCCTTTGCTGGTTCGGTACTACAATAGTTTTCTGTAACGAATTACTAAAGTGTTCTGTTATGGAGAAAATTGCTAGGTAATAATGGATAGAATCATAAGATTATTGATGGAAATCTTTAAAGTAAAAGTAATTCTGGAAGCAGTTTCGAACGATCTTAAGCAAATCCTTGAAAATGTTGGCAAAGATGAAATTTGAAGAGATGAGTTCCTAACTAGGTTCCTAAGAAACAATCTATAAAATTCAAATATTAAAAATTTAAGCATAAAAAAATTCTAACGATTTGTAGACTTTGACTGAGAACAATCCTGGTCTTGGAAAACTGTTAAAGATTATGGAGCTGGAATTTTCAGAAAAGTTTAATAGTAAGTTATGTGAGAAAAATCCTCTATGGACGTTCTATATCCCACATTTTTTTTTATTTGTGTCATGAAAAGTTTTGAAGGTTTAAAAATTATCAATATTTAAAATGCCAGACACTTGGACCACAGACAAACAGACGTAACACTTTATTGTGTATCTTCGTTCACGCATTTAACGGTTGATTTCAATATTATGAGTTCCGCGAACTACTCGCCGCAGCGCTAGCATCGGATCACTTTGACGTTTCTATACATTCTATAGAACTTTTATGCAATATTGTTTGCGAGTTAGCGAGCAAGCTTGTTTTCCGCGAGAAGCCCTAGAGATGTCGTTACTGAGGTCCTATGTTTTGAGATACTATGTTTTCAAGAAAAACTTTATCAAAGAGTTACGTCTGTTTGTCTGTGCTTGGACATTGCAAATTTTAATTTTAATAAAAGACTTAGTTTTCGGTAGCCTGTACTACGGAAAAGCAAACAATTCCGAGCTTGAAGATGCTGATTTTAAGAGAAAGATCATGATTTTAAGAGAAATATTCATGATATTGGACTTAAAATTTTAACAGAATTCGATTAACATAGGTACAACAAAATACTGTAAGGTTTCAACCAAATTCCCAACTAATTCCCGGTTCTCACAATCAAACGAAAGCTTAAGATTTGTTACTTGAATATGAACTCAGGAAGTCAGTAGATGGTCCTATATAGCAAAAAATAAAAATTACTATCACATCAAAGACGATGCACTTCAGCACGTCGAAAATTTGAAGTACTTTTAGATGTCAAAAGATGTAAAATTTGTTTTTCAAGCATGTAAATTTATGTAAATTTTATGTAAATTTACTTATCATGTTTGAATGATTTCTGAATGATTCGTATTTTGGGTCCGTTCTAGGATCTTGCGATCACGCTGTTGACATATTTTTTTAAGCTGTATATAATAATCCAGGTCTCGGCTGTTCGGTAGTTTTTGAACTACGGAACTGTCCGGTAAAAGTTTGAAAATCAGTGAAAAAAATCAAACAAATATAAAATTTATTCTAATTTATTATACTTTGTTCAGGGGGGTTCAATGGGGTTAAAATTGAACGATAAAAAAAAATGTCGATTTTATTGATTCCTTGCCTGCAACGGTCATTTGAAATTTTACAGTATTTTTTTAGCTGTTCAAGAACCTGGTAAAATTTTACCGAATCTGATTCAGTGTGTAGATCTGGTACTTCTTTGTTATTTGCTTGATAATTTGATATTCATTCTTTTGACTCAGTTTTGGAATTCGTTTCACGAATTAAGGTGCAATTTACTTTGATAAAGTTTTTGACAATGACCTGTTATAAGACCTGTTTATATGCTAAGATCTTTCTTAGAAAGTTCCAGGATTTTGATGGGTCACAGAAATTTTTGGATTAATGAATTCCTTCGACTGCCTAGCAATGGAAGTGTTCTTCCAGTTTTCCTCTACTTTTGAAGATTCCCACGCTTTTAGATCTATTCTAAGAAATGCAGCCGATAAATCACAGAGGGACTCTGGCCCTATGAACTTATGAGAAGATCCAAGTCTTGATAGTGCACCAGTTCTTTGATTTCCATTGATCCCGCAATGACCAGGAACCCTATGTATGTTGACTTGATTATCATAAGACAATTTTTGAAGTGACTCCCAACTTGAGTCTTGCAACCTGCTTGCAGATGAGAGATTACGAGGACAGAGAATTCTTTGTGTTCGTGAATGAAAGTAATCATCACATTTGATACCTTGCTGTCAATTTTCTGAAACTTTTCCAGTTCAGTTGTAACCGGCGATTCATCGAAAACCTGATACCGTACTTAATACGAAACGGCGAGATGCAGGCAGATTCCGTATATTTTACTCAGAAATATTTTGATTCTACAAAATGTATGTACATGCTCGTCCTTAACATGTTAATCATGGCGTATCCTAAAACAACCGTAAGGGTCAGATTAGCATTTTCAAAGTTTTTCTCTTCCAATGCCTCGTCAGTTGTTCTTCCCTGAGAATTCTCAAACAGGGTTTGGCGCTTTTTGCACTGAATTAAATGTTGTATGATATGATATGATATGATATGATATGGAACCATCACTCACTGTAGCAAGACAACTGTCGGTAGTCTGTGGACTATCCTCGCTGTTTGACTTGATCAAATTTAATAACCTCTAATTGTACTCAACCTGCCATTGTATGAAGGGCCAAAACGGTTTGGTTGAATCCGTGAGCAACATCGCTCATGTGCATCCACGGGATAAATGAGAATCTCCTTCCAACAACAGGATCATACAACCGGTCAAAAAACAGGCCACGAAACAGGAGGATGTCCCAATGAGCGGTAAGAAGAGCCCGCCTTCTTTACACGAAATGTTAAAGACAGGGAGTTGGCATTTCCACTCTCTCCATCAATTTCGCTTCAATCGGGTGCCCTGGTGGACCGTTTCGTACCCAGCTTTAAGGAATACCTAAAATATAAGGAATAGTATGCACTCGAGTGAAAACCGTTATCAAATCCGTTAATTCAAATCCGAAATATACCGTGCCGATTCAAATTTCGGACACTTAAACTCGAATTTCGGACACTTTTAAAAGTTGATTATCTCGGTCGAATATGATCCACATGTCTTGTAAATTTTAAATTTTTTTGACTAGTGCCCTCCACGATCATCTAACATTATTACTTTGTTTCTAACTGGATGTAATATTTAATTAAAAATGAAAGTGTCCGAAATTTGAATCGTCCGAAATTTGAATCGGAACGGTACCCAAATTGTGTTGTTCCATTACTAAATAGGCCATGCTTTATTAAAACTCAATGTTACGAGTAACTATACTGCTCAACACCCCTCCCCCTGCCCAGATTATCTCAACAATGTGTAACAAATTTATAACTTCTCTACGCTCTCTCATCCACCTCTTTCATTACGTAATTTGTGGACAGTCCCTTATAAAACAACTATTCTCTCTATTTTTGATCGTGTGATCTCTAATTTGAAAATTATTAACTAGAGGAAATGTCGGCGTGTTCATCCTTTTTTTTTTGCAGATCGATGCTCTGGAACATGATGCAGAAAAATATGGTGGTATTCAAAATTCTGTCCCCATCGTGCATGAGGGCAAAGTTTAAAAAATTTAAATCCCGTGAAAACAGAATTCAGTGTATTATTCGGACTACAGGGTTATTACATGCTAGAAGACTATCTTGATGACATTTTACTTGTCAATAATTATTATAACATCATAAAACTCTGTAGTATGAACACGGAATTATCCAATGAAAGAAGTTACATTTATGAATCGATGACCTGGAGTAAGTTATGCGCATGTTATGTTTATTGCAAACATGGGCAGCAATCACAAACCATAAGACGATTTAAATAAAATCAAACCATAAGGAAAGCTTTAAAACAACTGATCTGGCGTAACAGAACCAATTTGCATTTCCCTTTCTTTCCGTTTGTGCGCGCCTGGCTCTAGACACAAAGGATTTCCATATGAAGAATTTCTTTCCAATCTGATAATAGCAAACACACAGCGAGTCACGTTTCCATCACGTTATGCAAGAGAGCTGCCTGCGGGACTAACAAGAGTGAAGCAAAAAACTAACATTGCTTACAAAAAAAAGTGTCGCCTAATAGGCACTGTAGGGAGCGCATGCCATCACATTGCCTGTACCCATACCTAATGAATTGACTCAGCGAAAATTTTCATTACGGATTTACTGTTCCGCTTATTTAATGGAATTCAATTGCGCTGCTATGTATGCAGTTCTGATATTGTGTAATCGACACGATGAGAGTAGTTTGCAAATTTGAGGTAATAAAATAATCACATACGGCAATTGAAGGAGTTAATAACCCTTCTGTGATGAGTCGTTTTTTTTTTCGAAAAACGGATGATGAGAATTTTTAATAGTTGGTGTATATAAACTGTTTATGTTGTTGGCAAGGTTGCTTCCATTCATTCGCTATAAAACTGTTTATCGAAACTATGAAATCATTAGGTGTTATAATGATATTATTTGAGTTGGAAAAAGTAGGCCATGTGTAGGTGGCATAGTACTCACGGTTTACTAGTGTTGGTGAGTTATTTTCCATTAATGTTCATGAAAAGTTCACTATTTTACCATAAACAGTGCCAAAACAAACAAATATACGGGTGAATGCGGACAGATTTGGACCTATTTCATACGACTGCAAGGTGTATGCCCATCACAAATTCCTTGCCAAATTGATTCCCTACGCAAGTGAGTTATGAATTTCGTGAAAAAATACGAGGAGGATTGATTATAGCAAAACTTGCCATACAATCGTCATAGTTCATTTTAGTAAACAAACTAACACTTCTTCCTTCTGTGGCACCTATGCATAACGCGCCTAGAAGTAGGTCATTATTTTATTCAAAACAGTGTCGTAATGTGAAACTATTCAGCTCTGAGTGCGAAGATAATTATTTATGTAACAAGCTGCAAAATGAAGATTTTTCAGCACAAGTCGTCGAGTTAGATAATTACGACGAGAGCTCAAAAAATCGAGTTTTGCTACGAATAGCATACAGCAAAATTTTCAATTTTGAGAAATGCCCTTTGTGTTTTTATTATTTTTTTATAGCTTGTTGCAAAAATCGATTTATTCAGCACTCGTGGGAATTATCCAACTCGGCAAGCTTCGTGCTGAAAAAATCTTCTTTTTGCAACTTGTTGCTTAAATAGCTATTTTATAGCGAAGTGAGTGGAAGCAACCCTGGTTGTTGGTATTTATTAGTAAGCGTATTTTGAGCTGTGTACCACAACTAGTTAGAGTGGTGTGAATGCTTATCGCGGTGGAGTCCCTCGAGCGTATCAATGATTCTCTTGTTTTTATTTTTATTGATAGCTGGTTGTTAGATGCTCTAGTGAACCAACTTGAAGAAACAACGAATGGTCTTGGCATTGACCCTCACCAACTATTATTACATGGATGATGAGGTATGGTTGATTCCATGTCATGAACTGTGATGTACAATAACTATTGTTGTAGTACTTCGAGAAGTTAAATGCCAATATTAAGAGCTTCGATGTAGAAACTATCCTTTCGAGAATGCAAAACATTTTTAAACAATCATCTAGGTAAATGATCAAAGCTGCTAGAGTTGCTCTGGTTTAACAATAGGGTTCATCGGCATTTGTAAACAAATCGTTCTAAAGCCGCACAAAGCGAAGGTTGCTCACGCAATCCAACACTATCATCGAATAGGGGAAAGTTTTCTCTACACGATGATGGTGCTGGTTTGCGTGGGTGACCTTCGCTTTGTGAGGAAAGGGCTTTAAAACGGTTTGTTTACAAATGTTGATGGGCCCTTTTCTGGGCACCGAAAGAGAAGTATAACCTCGTCAACAAACAATATAAACGGCTAAAAACAGCTATATCAAGCACATCAGTGCCAAACTACAAAATAATCTCAAAGCAAATCCCAGACTTTCTGGAATCATGTTAACGATCAATGAAAGGAATCGGGCTTGCCATCTACCATGTTTAATACTGACCGAGAGAAATCTGATATAAAAGAATTTTTTGATCTGTCCAGGATGCATTTCAGCAGTGCCTTTGCAACGAGAATTTATCCAACGAGCACATCTTAGCTACTGCAAAAGAGGTTTCGGTACGTTCAACTGTTGGATCGAGAGCTTTGGTCAGAGAGTGCCGGTCGTTGTGCCGATTTTGTGGTGGCACATTTCGAGTATGAGAGAGTGATTGTAGTTAGATCAAAAGTGCCTGAGAAAAATGTAAGTACTTTCGCGGATTACCTGAAGTTTCGATTGTGAAGATCACAGACAAGCAGACATAACACTCTCAAAATGTTCATTGAAATCGCATTTAACGGTAAATTTACATGTTTCTTAGTTGGTAGTACCGCCACTTGTGGCGTACATAAGCAATTCCTTTGCGTTTAACATTTACATACTACAACCATCTGTTGAGTGTATTGCCCATCACAGTGGCGATACGACAGATGGCGGTAGTGTTTACAATAAGAAATGTTCAATGTGTTGTGTCTGTTTGTCGTTGTTATAAAGGTAACGCTAGGATAAAATCAAAACATTGATATATATATATAAAGCATCACTTTCAAAAATACTTCACTCCGCAACCGATGAACCATTCTGACGGCCATATGAGTACACACGTAACCATATATTCGCAATATAGCTTGTATATACTTATACATTGTTGGTTGGTTGCTTGGGGAATTCGATGAAACTGCCACTTCTTGAGACTAATACCTTTCTTTCATTCTCTTTTCGCACTTTGCATATAACACCATCTTATACTAATCTCTACATTGATTAAATTGTGTACGGATCGCTCATTTCGAGTGCTCCGTGGACCAGCGACTCCCAGCTGACCATGGCAATTCAAGAAAATTTATTTTCGTTTAAGGTAGTATCACAACACAGGTAATTGCTATTACATATTTTTGCAGACAGTGACAGATGGTGGACATGAAGATCCAGTGGAGGTGCCGGGCAAAGGTTATATCCTAGACAAATGGTATGTTCCAAGTTAGCTGTTGTCATCGTCGTAGTCACCCTTAGCAGTACCATTTGTATATTTAAAATTAACTATCAACCGCAGAAACTATAAGTGACAGTAAGGTAATAATGATTAATGTGCATGCCAACAAATTAGCATAGTTGACATAGTTTATCGTAGCAAATGAAAGGCGATTCATATTAGTTTTGGGAGATTTTAACGCACAACTTGGGTTAGATGATCTAACTAGAGAATATGATAAATGGATAGGTATGAGATGATGACATGAGAGCAATGATCATGGAGAATTATTTAAGATGTTTTTGCACATGGCAAAATTGCAAAATGCTTCCTCCAAGATAGGCATCAACAGAAACATCACTACCTTATTTGCTTATCCTTGACAGATACGCGTATTTCGTCTACAATGTGCAGACTTCTTCCGTGTATTGTACTAATACTCGACTGTCGAATATTAGTACAAGACACTGAAGAAGTCTGCACATTGTAGACGAAATACGCGTATCTGTCAAGGATAAGCAAATAAGGTAGTGGAATTAAATGGAAATTACTAATCCTTCTTTCTCTCATCATACAGGTATTCCACTAAGACGCCCACATTCATCAGGAGAAACATCATGTGAGGAGCGCCAACAAGGAAATCCAAATAGATCACGTTTTATGCCCACAAGTAACAAGTAATTCAATATTAGGTTTATTAAAGGTAGCTGGATTCACATCAAAACTGACCACAAAATGATTATTACAGGGATTTCACTAAACAAAAATAACAAAAACAATATTCATAAAGATCGCAAGGTAACAAAAATTAACAGAGAAATATTGAAGATACAGGAAATTAAGAAAAAGTATCAAGAGGAGTTGAAAAATATAATACCGAAAACGGATACTAGTAGGAACACAGTAGATGATGATTATCATGAGGGTTATGAGTTCAAAGAATGAAGAAGGCAGCTTCAAGAACTCTAAGAATCTCTAAGGAACATAGCATTATATAGTCTGAGGGTAGCAATTAAGAATTCTAATAAGCATCCAGATATGATGAATTATATATACAGGTTAGGCAACCGTAACCAGGAATACAATCATGACGTCAAGGAGCATAAGGAAAAGGAAACAATGAACTTCTTTAAAAATTTATATGACAAATGCTAAGAAAAACATGTAATAATTTGAAAGGATTTGTAAAGCATAAAAGGAGAAAGGTTGCAAAGAACATGATCAAGTACCACTGCCAAATCCACTGACCAGTTATGAAATATGAAGTATAATTCAGTTTTCATATAATGGAACAACATCAGGATCAGATAGAGTTTTTATGGAGTATATCAACGGCGCTGACGATGATTCATTAGAAACACTTGTGAAGTTAATGCAGAAGGTATAAATATAAAATGTAATGCCTTAAGAATGGTATAACTCAACCCAAATACCTATACTAAAGGAAGCAGGGATAACTAAGAAAGTTCATTTCAGAAAAATATCCTTGTGTAATGTGGCATATAAAATGTATGCTAAATGGATTGCTAATCAACTCAAAATATTTGCGGGAGAGCCAGGACTGCATCAAGCTGCCTTCACAACGAAAAGAATTACTGATGATCACATTTTTGTAGCAAGAAGGATAATGGGAGAGAATTGGAATACTGGCAACGACCTGATAGTTTTAGCACTAGAGCTTGAGCTTGAGCTTGAGCTTGATTGACCGCCCACGGTTGCTACTCTGTTACTGCCAGATCAGCTGTAATTACACAGAGGACCAATAGACGATGCTTGGGACTAGCAGTCATCCTCAATGTGTAAAAACTGGTGATCTTAAATTAGGCAATACCAGCGCCTGCCGCGCCCGAACACAGGTCAAGAAAGGAATGGGAAGGATTGTGTGGACATGACAGTCGCTTTGATGGAAGCCGAGAACACCTCTGCACTTCCACGAGGAATCACTGGGATGTTGGATAAGAGGGTTGGGTTTGCAGCAGGGTTCGTTTTGGTAAACGATAAGCTGAATTGATGTCCTAACGATCATATAACGCGAAGGAGCTTGGGACTAAACCCACGGTCTTCTGCTCAGTAAGCAAAAACGGTTGCCACTAGGCAGACGAGCACCTTTTTAATCACCGAGTTGCTGTTATTACCATGTAGTCATATTAGCAAATAAAACGATTGACGAATCTTGAATGTGGATGGGCCTGAGATTAGACTCATGATGTTCTGCTCAGTAAGCAAAAACGGTTGCTCTAAGGCCACCGAGCCCCTCATATCACATAATACCGTTGCTCAAATTTGTGTATCCATTCAAACCTGGAACCAACGACAACAACGAGTTTCGCAAAATACACGATACACAAGCGATTTTACCTTAAATCTCTTTGATATGTAAGGACCTGGGACCGCGTTTTTCTGCTCAGTAAGCAGGCCACTGTAACCAACGATCTTTCAAATCCGAAAACTAAAAACTACGAAAAAGTACTTAGGCCTTCATTAAGTTCCACTTTCACGCGACGTTCAATGACAGGGTCCTATCCAGGATTACATCTGAAAAATCCAAATCTGGCCAACGCCCACCCTAAACCTAAACCTGTTCTAATCCACCTGAAATGACTAACGAATGGAAGACTTTGACTACCCAGCCATGCAATAGTCTCATTCCGTGCCTTATGGCAACTTGATGATTCTATTGCGCTCATCTTTTGGCACCACCCAGGGTTCGACTTGGTCCTGTACCCAATGCTTAACTTATCTCCATTCCACTCAGCTACTCGCAATTTCTTGTGATATAGTGGGCGGAATATTATTATATGAGACAATTCAATGCAGACTTCTTTCCAAATTTCGCAGATCGACAGGTAATCGGTGAGTTACCACGATAGTTGCTATTCAACAACTCGACAACGTCCCATCGTTAACGCCTGCTATGAGAATTTCCCATTGCAGACGCCAACGAAATGACGTCATCGAGCTATCGATCAACTACCCTGGTTATCGCCTGGTACCTTATAGCACGATGCTAGGAGGCGAACCGGAAGAATCGAAATCGAAAGAAAAGCTTTTGATAAAGTTAAAGAGCAGACTCTACAGGATATTCATCTGGTATAAGATGTTCCATCAAGATTAGTTAATATAATTCTGATTTTGGCGTTTGCTGATGATTTATTAATAATTGCTACGAACTTTAGAGAGTTGTAGGCAGTATTAAAAATCCTTACACAAGAGATGCATAAAGTAGGTTTAAGTATAAATTATGATAAGAGTCAGATAATTCTAAGATATCTTAATAATAAAGCAAAACAGCCAGAAGAGATTACACTAAATGGAAAAACCTTTAAGGTTGATGACCGTATTAAATATTTAGGAGTATGTTTATTAGCAATACTGAATAGAAAATTAACCAACAGAGTCAGATGTATAAATACTTTGAAAACTAGTAGGCTGATACTATTTTTTTTTTTAATTCTTTATTATAGGATGATAGTAGAATTTTGAAAAAAATTCCGTCTGAGCTGGGAACTAGGAAAGATTATGTATAAAACTGGTTTAGCTCCAGCACTTCTCTATGGTACTAAAGTGGCTATTCTTACAAAAAAGAGCAGGATTTCTATAGCTAATTACGAAACTCTTATTTTATGAAATATATACAGCCAATAGGTCGTATGAATAAAAGCGTTTACTTTACTTTTCCCGTAAGAAAAGCACGGGAAAGTAAAGTAAACTCTTTTTATTCATACGGCCCAATGTAAGAAAAAAAAAGAACTTAAATTCAACCCTAAAAAATTGCTTGGCGGTAAAACCATTAACAGAAGAGCAAGAGTAGGTAAAATTTCCAAGTAACAATTTTGGTTTTATAAGGGTTCTGCAGACCGTGATTTAGACTTGTAGAATGCTATAAAACCATAATAATCATAATAAATCATATTTTGAGGAGAGCAAAATCATCACATCAGACTAGCATTTAATATGAATTTTAAAAGGAAAAAGAAGGAAGCCCTTGCTTAAATTGGATAAATCTACTAAATCAGGACTTAAGTAAGTATCAAAGTATAAACCACAACGAATGGGTGATTTTGGCAGAAAAAAATGAAAAAAATAAAGCTCAAGCCGAAAAGATGTATAAAGAAGAAAACAGCGAAATTTCAGATGGAGGGTCTTCAGAGGATGACAGCAAAAATGATAGGATTTATAAACACTGGAAAATAAGAGTGTAATTACTCAGGAATACTACGGGTATCACTTATCTGTTTCATGATACATTTTGAGCTAAATTTCACTTTCGGTTTATTAAAAACAAAGTAGAAAATAGTAAAGAAACTGGCAAGAATTATAGCATCGCACTAAATGAGAAATCAAATTGTGAGATACACGCTCAAAATACTTTAGCAGAGAACTTTTTTAAGTATTATATTAAAGAAAACAAGCTCTACATGCATTTCACAAAAATAATAGTGAATATATACAAAAAAGTTTGGGTAGGTAAGTTGCTCATCATAAAGGTAAGTTAACTTTTTTTTATGATTGACAATATATTATTTCATGAATAACTAAATGCTAGGTTAGGGAGGGTCCACCAGGACATCCGAGCGAAATGGATGGGGAGAGTGGAAATGTCAAATGCCTTTAACATTGCGTGAATAGAGGGCGGGCTCTTCTCCCCCACTCATTGGGGCATCCTCCTGTTGGATGGCCTGTCTTTTGACCGGTTGTACTATCCTGTTGGTGGCGGAAGATTCTCATTTATCCCGTGGATGCACGTGGGCGATGAATTCACCCAAACCGTTTTTGGTCCTTCATACGATGGCAGGTTGAGTACAATTAGAAGTAATTAAACTTGACCAAGTCGAACAGCGAGTGTAGTTCACAGTCTACCGACAATTAACATCATCATTATCATCAATTGAAGATTGTATGAAGAATTTGGAATCAAGAACCAGTGTTAGATTTTTAACAATGTGTTATCAAATCCAACATTACGTAGGGTTTTTGATCTACTTTCCATCCATAAGCACAACCCTCACATTACTTTCCTTTTTTGTTTGCTCAAAATGGAGTGATTCTACTGCAGATGGCTTCCAATTGTACACCTGTGTTCAATATAATAGCAGCGATATTTCGCCGATTTTCATACAAAATGGTCAACTTTGACAAGTTGTAACTTTGTTCTCATAAGATCAATTCAGCTGAAACGTTCGCCACGTTCGCTAGGAGCGCTTCTTATGTTTTGAAAACAATAAATATAAATATTCATACAACACGCTCATACAAGCTTTTTTTGTAGCTTATGAGCTATAACACATCGATACAAATGTATTATTGAATTTGTGCACGGTGAAATTATTGATATTATTGTTGTTTTCTGCTCAATAGAACGGCAATGGGCGATTACGACGCAGTAGCGCTCTACCCAACAAATGGAAAGGGACATGAATTTATAAAGTATCTTTAGTACACACATCCTATTTTTTTTGTTAAAGAAGATCTTGAAGATTGGACGAATTTGGAATAAAGAAGCAATGTTTGGTTTATAACAAAATGTTGACAATGTTTGACTCTTTAACAAATCCTACGGTACATGTGGACATGTAAATAAATTTAGTCATCTTTAGTAGAAACATTCCTTTTGTTTTTGGTCAAATCCGTTCGAAGAAAAGCGATGAAGCTTATACTTAGTAGGGCGGAAATCAGATAAAAACCCCTACAACAGTTTAAAAAAATACAATCGTAGAACGTTCTCAACCCAATTCATGCCTTCCTCAAAATTGACCTATGCTCGCTTTCTACTCTCTATATGGATCATTCCAGCTCAAGTGGGTACAAAATTTAAAAAAATGGTGGTCGTTGTCACCGATTTGAGCCAAACTTTTCCAAAACGCTTAATTTGGCATTCTGAATAAACGTCTTTTTTTTATTTTACTCTAAAGTGGCTAGATCCTTCTGGGATACAACCCTGGATTTTCGAGATTTTTAAAAATTTCAACTTTCAGAAGAGATTACTCCACAACCAAATAAGCTATTCGTGATATTAGAACGTCAATTTGAAAGTTTTCAATGTAGATTCACATAGGTCTAATCACATTGTGTTTTTGTTATAGTAACTACAGTAAACAGACTGATTACCAGCAGGTATCAAAATTGTCAAAAAAGGCCTATTTTCACCATGGGCGGGATTTTTCAATTCTTAATATTTTGGGCTCAAATTTTCACCACACTTTGGAAAAATCTTCTACTTGATGTGTTTGCAAGGCCATTTTTTGACAATTTTGATAAATGCCGGTAATCAGCCTGTTTACTGTAGTAACTATAACAAAAACAAAATCTGGGTACACCTATAAGAATTTACATTGAAAAACCTTCAAATGGACGTTCTAAGATCATGATATTTGGTTGTGGAGTAATCTCTTCTGAAAGATTAATTTTTTTTTAATCTCGAAAATCAGGGTTGTAGACTAGAGAGATCTATGCACTTCAGAGCATGCGTTGGTTAGTCGTTTAGGTCATGGTGTTGTGTTCCCTATTTTAATTGCCTATATTTCGCTCTCAGATCGCATCACTTTTCCTCTCCCCCCAAACTATTATGGGTGAAAAAGAGAACCCATATTTGGTAACCTCTCGCAACCACAATTCAAAAGATATTAATAATAAACTAATCTAGAACTGGACTTAAACATATAACATTTTCTAAGACTGATCATGATTAATATAGTATGAATAATGAGAATTGTATGAAGAAAAGACGATCCCAAAAGAAAGTTCCCCAGCAATAAAACTATTACTCTGTGCTAATCTGAGTTATTTCAAAATGGGAATCCACAAACAAAATACTCAAAAACTATACCCGATCTCAACAAACTGTACCGAAATCAGAACAGCTTAACTATTCGGTAAGATTTTTGTATTTCTATTTAATAGTATTAAACTACTTTATATCGAGCTCTTTTCAATAATTGCTACATGTGAATAATGCAGAACAAGTTTAAAATTGTTCTATAGCCAAATTGGTCAAAAGGTCAAACTACAACCGAACCGCTCAGCCGATCTGAACCCTTCAAGCATGAACATTATGCTTTCCCAAGCGGTCCCTCCGCGCTCTACCTCTGTTAACCCAAAACCCTAAAACTGATTCAAAGATTATAATATAGATACACACCTAGAAATAACTAATCTTACACGTGACAGAATCCGTCTTTGACATAAAAGATGAGACGTAAACAAACATGTTATGTAATATTAAGTGCTCCGAGACTGAAACATTCGTTGCTCGACGAAAAGTACGTTTGATTGGGCTATATTTCGCGTCTATTATAACTCAAATTTATGTCAAAATTGACGCTCGTATATTTCACATTCAGAGCACCTAAATTGACATGATTTTTTCTAAGTATGTAGTATAAAATAAAATATGCACTTGCATTGTATTGTCCATTCAGAAATCATTAGACCCTAACCCACTTACTTTGCCAGACTTCAGCATCAACCGGTGGGCAGTGCACTCTACACTCCCTTTGTATCACATTCATCTCAAATTTCATATTTTACCCATTGAGAGTTGATTAATCACAATACAAATTGTGACCAAACGCGGACTTGAGGTTACTAGAGTATTAAATAATCTAGGTCCTATTAAAAATTAAACTTGAGACGAATAATTGTAGATGCTCGATTTCAGAATAAACTGTAATATCCTGTTTCATGATTTCCATAACGCTCGCTCTCAAGTAAATTTCAATACATTTTGTCTCTTTTTCCAAAAATTCAACTGTAAAATATGCTCTTTGGATTCATCTGTCTAATGAAGACTGCTTGTGAAATAAAGATTGGGTGAATATAAACAAATGCTTTTATTTGTTTATTTTTCTTTTTTTTACAAATCTGTCTCAAAAAGCGTAAAAAAACCTTCTTGTCTTTTCCGTAAACCAACATATTACAAATTTATAAGATAACGTATAAAATCATTATCCACCGCCATGTTTGCTAACAGGTAAGTCAACTATACACAGCAAAAAA
Source organism: Ochlerotatus camptorhynchus (assembly GCF_037179485.1). Taxonomy (NCBI): domain Eukaryota; kingdom Metazoa; phylum Arthropoda; class Insecta; order Diptera; family Culicidae; genus Ochlerotatus; species Ochlerotatus camptorhynchus. The sequence continues at coordinate 1,000,095 of NW_027041039.1, forward strand.
ATAATTTTGATATCACGTCAAAGTGGATGCACTACAATCATGTCGAAAATATGGTGTAATATTACTTGCTAAAAAGGACAAAATTATCATTAATACAATGCATGAACTGACATTACGCTGCTTTTACTGCATTTGTTTATTTATGTGGTCATAAAAATTACATGAAATTTTCGACATGATTGTAGTGCATCCACTTTGATGTGATATCAAAATTATTTTTTTGCTGTGTAGGCTTGAAATATTAGTAGGACGTAACAGTCAATAACAAGCAAAGCAGATAACTGCATTTTCATAAACAGTTATTCCCCACACACAGATTTATCTGGAAAGGATCAGATTTCTTATAACATAATTTTCGATTCAGAAATCTCAATAGATTTAAACGGATCTTGAAACATTCTAAAGATTTATTCAGGTCAGATTTTTAAATCATTAAAGATGAAAAATATTGAGCTCAAAATACAAATAACAAAAAAAAAAGTATTAGCCAAACTTAGAGTTGTTCCTATTCTCACTGTAGAAAAAGATATTTCCAGGGTCGGTCTAGATTGTTGGTGCGTGTATACGCTTCTTCAGGTCTTATGCTAATCGTAATAATTGAAAATTGTACTTGCTGTTTTTGAAAATGGTGGGCTTATGCTTGCATTCTAAAATCTCGAACAGATTATTTGAATATTTCGAGCACAAATTCCCCAGACTAAACCTAGCTATGTTACATCACTGTGATCTTTAAAATATATATAATATAATAATAATATATAATTTAAAAATCAACAAACAAACTTGCAAAACTTTTGAAAAACTATTTCTGCACATCGCAAACTCAGATTTTAGTTCTAGTAGAAAATAATCCAGTAAAAAGAGAGAAAATGTTCTAAGATAATAACAAAAAATTCATCATCGTGCATTAAACATCACATCATTATCATAATGTTTAAGGTTTCTAATTCAGTAACTATTTCATCGGCGTAAATTGAACCAAAAACTTTCGCAAACAAATATTATCAGCATTCTCAATAACTTTTCTACAAATCGGAAACCTTCCAACGTTGAGTCATCTAGCATCGTTAAGCTAATTTGTGTAATTGGTTAAAAACGAGTCGATCTTTCAATTGCAAGTAACAATACCATCTTACGTGATGTGAACAGTCTAAGCACGAAACGTCCATCAATACCACCCATTAGCTAAGTCATTCATTTGTACGCATCATATCCAATTTACTAACCCTTTGCCACTTGCACGATAGCATCGACGATGCTAATGATAAGGGAGGAAAATGAAGCAAGCCAAACTCAAAACTACTGGTACACGAATCGAGTCATTTATTGTCAGTTATGATACTCACATTTTTCTATTAAAAATAAAGAACACTAGCACGCTAAAAATTCACCATTTTTACGATTGGGCTGTCTTGTTTGGCTCCAACTCCGTAGCGGTTTTCTTCAATGTGTCGAAAGTAACATCGTACAACTGCTTCAGAGCGGATTGCAGCTGTTCCGTGGCACCTCGGCTAGTTTCCTTCAGTTGTTCGCCGGTTTTTTGAGCTTCGGTCAACAGCGATTGGATACGGGTCTGCACGGATTCCTGATATTCCTGGGCCTTTTGCACCAGTTCCGGGTTTTGCTCGCTGAGCGACTTTCTAGTTTCGGCAATCTTTTCGGTCAACGACGTAATGACAGGATCGAGAGGGTTCGGGTGCTTCTTCAGTTCCTCTTGGATGTTCGTTTGAACGGTCTTCAGCTGTTCGACATACTTGTTGGTGTTCTTCTGGATTGTTTCCACTACTTCATCGTTCGATTGAAATCCCAGTGATTTCAACACACTTTGATTAAGCCCAGTCAATGCTTCATGGGCTTTCTCCTGAACTGCGGTAAGCGTTTTCAAGAACGAATTCTCTGCCAGTGGTTCTGGAGCATCTCGAACAACACGTGCCAGTGAAACCTGTCCAACGGACGCCAACAAATTAATAATGGATATCAATTATCCCTGAAGTCACGTTCGGAAGCAATTTGATTTACCTGAACAAGGCATACAGCCAGAATCGTAAACATCAACTTTGTCATCTTGAAAAAATTACTGTCACTAGAATCGGAAATCACACCGTTTCGTACCGTCCGAAATCAGAACCTTGACTAATCCGATCCAATAGCGTCTTGTAGATTTTATATACGCTACCAACACAAAGGTGCACCAACGCGTCTCACCTCAGCGATCAATTTGAATTGTAAGCTCCGCGTAGCAAAGCGGCAACGAGCGGGCCCGGTGTGTACGACGAAGGCTGGAATTCTATTTACCCAGAGAGCTCGCACCGGCGGCGACGGCGATCGAGAAAATGCACAACACAGTGCTGATACTGTGAATCGATCGCACAGTATAGGAGGGCAATACAAATACCACCGCTATAGGAGATAATTCTGAGGTTCATATTTGGTTAGTTACTTAGTTTTCTTATACTTATTCATATTTGGATTTACTGCCTTCGATACGGAGATAGTTACCGATGAAAGCGAAAGCGTATGTTCCCGAGCATGGTCCAGCATAAAAATGACAGCAACAGAAATCAAATTTTGATATAAACATCAAACTGAAATCATAATTTGATTTCAGTTCACGCGATTGACAAATTTGACATCAAATTTTGTTTTCATTTGGCTGTACAATTGCTTTTCAAAAATATGTTGTTTGACGTTTTGTTTCATTGCGTTAGCAGAACATCAAATTGAATATGATGTCACAGGAAGATTTTTTAGTTCTCAGTTTTTATATTTTAACCGTTAAAACGACCAAAAAACAGCAGCAACCTGAGTCATCATTATCAGCGCAGGGCTAGTAGTACGTATGTGATACAATAGTAGTGACTTTAGTGACTAAAATAATCAAAATAGTGACTAAATAGTGAATTTAAAACATAAATAGCGACCAAATAGTAACTTTAAACAATTAAAAAGTGACCAATAGTGACATTTATTGATCAAAAAGATATGATTCCAATCTTTCGTTGACTGCGACCCCCTTCGAGAAATTTTATAAACTCATAACTAGTGATGCACCGAATATTCGGCAGAATACTTAGGTCGAATATCAAGCTCTATATCAAGCTTTGCAGTATCAAAAGAATGGAAGAATGGCAAAATATCGGATAGCATTTCGGTATAAACGTCAATTGCCTGGCTGAATAGCACTACAGGATGTATTAGATAAAAATGGCCCACACATATTTGCTCACAAAAATTAAACCGATTATCGGATTTGCTTGAAATTTTCAGGGAAATAAAAACATCTAAGGGGCTGTTCATAAACTACGTAGACAGCTTAGAGGGGGGGGGTTGACAATTATCCACGGCCCGTACAAATTTTAAGAAATTTGTATGAACAACTGTCTACGAAAGGGGGGGGGGGGTCAATAATCCTTAAAAAAAACCGTCTACGTAGTTAATGAACAATCCCTAATGAGTTATGACTTACAAAATTTGTTTTATTCAATTTACTCCGTTGGATCCGTACCTACCACTCCAACACGTTTCGAGCGTAGTGACAGGATGCTGATCAGGCCAAAACAGAGTTGATCCTCTGTACTTCCTTATGAATGGCAAGAGACGCTTCTTAAGACACTCTTCCGTGTAAATCGCACCGTTGATTGTTTCGGAAGTGATGAAAGGACCGCTTATTTCTCCACATCCGAAAATCACCAGCCAGATCTGGAACGATTGGTAACGAAATATTCTTGCCCAGGAAGTTAACGGAAGTCAGCCTTGACGTAAGTTTCGTCATCCATCACGATGCAACACGATTTGGTGAGCAACTTCGTGTAAAGTTTTCAGGCGCGGGTTTTCGCAGTGATGTTTTGCTTTTCATTCCGGTTTGGGGCTTTTTACACCTTGTAAACATGTAACCCAGCACACTTCACTAAACATTTATATAATAAAGTATTAAAAAAAACCAGCACGCTTCATGGTTTTCTGCACAAAACCGACACCTAGGACTTTTCAGGGATATCTCTAATTGACATGTTCTTGAACTGTTGCACCAAATATCTGGCCATTTGACCACTTTTACGACCACTCCCTTCCCACTCCCTTTCTATGAAACTTGACAGATGTAAACAATACACTTTGAATAAGATTTACTCAAATTTTCAGGATTTTTACTCATAACCGTATGTTAAAAGTTACAGAAGATTTTCGGTGTGCCATTTTTATCGAATACACCCTTTATTCGGTGTATCACTACTCACAACCCATGAGCATTGATCTTTTTTTTTTCCTTGATATGTTTTCCGTCAATCTTGTTAAAGCATTGATCATGCTTCTTTAAAATAATACAGTTTTACGGTCACATGAATTTTCTATCAAATAAGAAAGAGCATAATCCAATTCTAACCTCCATTTCTTTGCTCTTCACTCATTTCTCTATCTCGAGTTTTTGAAAACGAACAATTCATTAAGTTGTTTTTAGATTTAAATCGTCAACTAGTGAAACGTAAGAATCTCGGAATAAGACAAATTTTGACAGTTTAAGGATAAACAATTTTAAAGATTTCGGATGCACAAACTTCTGTAAAACCTCAAATATTAACCAATTTTCATAACTCTGGGACCTAGGCAACTTTTCTAGATCGCAATAATAGAAAAAAATCTCATTATTCTCTAACGCGGAATATTTTTCGAGATGGTAAGATCAAGGACATAGACAATTTGGCATGCATCTAGGCCTTAAAATGTAGATCTTGAAAAAAATAATTTTAATACTCTGGAATGTATTCTAGAGATTGTGGACCTTTCTTTATTGAATCCCCGAGATGAACTTGTTTTTTTAATGTAGATTCTTATAGGTGTACCCACATTTTGTTTTTTATTATAGTAACTACAGTAAACAAGCTGATTACCGGCAAGTATCCAATTTGTCAAAAAAAGGCCTATTTTCACCATGGATGGGATTTTTTATTTCTTAATATTTTGGGCTCAAATTTTCACCACACTTTGGAAAACTCTTCTTCTTGATGTAGTTTCAAGGGCAAATGATTTGGACAAATAGTTTTTGAGATAAGACCAGATGAATGAGTGTGAGTTTTAAGTTTTTCTGGTGGAAAATCAATGCTATTTTTTTTATTTTTTTATTTCCTTTACACCGATGGCACAATCATATTTTTATGTTATTTTTTACATGAAGAAGAACATGACAGTTAAGTTAATTAAAGGGGAATGTGTTTTCAAAAATGAAAAATAAGGGTTCAACGTTTATTTTTCTTTATAACTATAATAAAAAAAAATATTCTTGCTCGTGAGATTGGATGCAAAAAAATTAATTAATTACTCAAATAAAGGTATAATTCATGTAGCAGCTTTCATCCACAATTGAAATTTTATATACCTGCTAATCTATCTGATTTCATCACAACGTTTTGGGTGTATCCATAGGAACGTAATTTTCACTTGTAGGACCGCAATTAAATTATGAACAGAATAAATGAGCTAGTTATGATTTTATATAATGAGAATCCTGCCCAGAACATGTGAAAATAACATAAAAATATGATTGTGCCATCGGCGTGAAGGAATTCAAGAAAAAAAAATACCATTGATTTTCCACCAGAAAAGTTTGAAACTCCAACTCACTCGTCTGGTTATATGTCAAAAACTATTTGTCCAAATCATTTGCCCTTGAAAATACATAAAGTAGAAGAGTTTTCCAAAGTGTGGTGAAAATATGAGCCTATAATATAAGGAAATATTTTTTTTTTTTGACAATTTGGATGCCTGCCGGTAGTCAGCCTGTTTACTGTAGTTACTATAATAAAAACAAAATGTGGGTGCACCTATGAGAATTTAAATTAAAAAACCTTCAAATTGACGATCTAAGATCACGAATAGCTTATTTGGTTGTGGAGTAATATCTTCTAAAAGTTGATATTTTAAGGACTTATCCCATAGGGAAAAATGTCAAGATCACAGGTATAAAAACGATTGTAGTGAAGAATCGGAACCTACCTAACTAATAACCAAAGATTCTAGAAGAGCTTTTTGAGTGCGTTGATTTATTTCCTTTTAATTCCGTTATAATTGCTTATCTTTTGACAAATACGCGTATTTCGTCTACTACATGCAGACTTCATCAGTGCCTAAAGGAGAAAAATCTATAAAACTCTTTAAAAAAGAAAATCCGCAAAGGCTTGGTAGTCATCATAATGAAATAATAAAATTGGACTGCTAGCGGAATGCTTAAATAAAACAGCCAGAAAGTGTATCTTCTATTAAATTCCACCCAATTTTTGGCATACATGACAGATACGTGTTTTGACTACAATGTGTAGTCTTCATCGCTAACTTCGTCAAAATTATCCATTGCTCGCTTTCTACTATACAATTTTCACACTGCCGTACTCTAACGGAACTATCAACTCTATACTTTCATTCTCTCATTCATCGGTTAAATTAGTCCACTTTAATACTGATAATTGACGTTATGTATCTCTAACTAAATGGTTAACTTTACGCATAAAGAAATAAAATCATGATTAGTTAAAGTTGTTAAGCGTTCATCATACAGCATGTGAACAGTTTCAGGACAAAAAGCAAAAAATTGACTCGGTCTTTTCGATTTGCATAATTAGGTGCAATCGTTCACATTTTTGCAAAATTCGGCCATTTATGATCAGGTTTTTTTTTTCTTTCAATATGGCCGTCTTTGACATTTTTCAATAACCTGTAGCACAAAAATGTCACTTCTGATCGAAGCGACGTCTGAGACGAAGTTGTAGAGCAAAAATAAAGTCTGCGTCTCCATCGATTTAGAGCGACTGTAACATGGTCACGACGCATGGTAGTCTAGACGCATAGGAGTATTGAGCGAAATCCCAAAACTTGATAACTTCAAAAAAATATATCTAAAAAACGACAAAAAAAAACACATATATTTCTGATATAATGTGTAAAAAAAACCCTCTATTTTCAAGGAAAAATATAAAAACCTATTGCGGCCTCTATCTACAAACCAAGAAACCCATAAAAAACAAATACAATCAATGTTTTTTTAATCAAAATCAATTTTTTAATATTATTATATTTTTCCTCAAAATTATTTTTAATTATCTTTCAATACTTTCATCTTTGAAATCGGTCCAGTAATTCAAAAGTAGAGATTTAAAAAAAAAATCATTTTTGGAAAAAATCTATATTTTGGACCACCCTAACGTGTAAATGGTATTTTACAAAAAGAAACAAAACTACGAATTTTTACGAAATTCTGAGAACCACTATATCGTTTTGCTATGGAATGGCTGACATGAGGTTTTGGAAGTGTCCTTTTTGAGCCTTACCGGAACTGGTTCCAGGTATCCGGATGGGGCCAGATTCACCTTGGCATGATGTTTTTTTTTTTACTTCTGGCTGAAAATCATAAATTTTGAGCCGTTGGATGGTACCAATACATGAGGTTTTGGAAGTGTACATTTGTGCCCTATCGAAACCGGTGCCAGGTATCACAAATGGCCAAATTCGATAAATCTCGGGCAGGGTGCCATTCTAGGTACTTTTATCTTTTTTGTGAGGGCAATAGATTAAGAATCGGTTCAAAAATTGATTTTTGGTCGCGAGTGCAGGCTGGGTCTTTTTAGACCCTAATCCACAATGTGTCATTTTGTTTTGTAGCGGTGTGGACTTGTGGAGTAGTCGCTGAAAGCTTCTTTTGACAGCAAAATGTTTGTTTCCTAAAGTTAGGAAAAGTGAGGAAATTTCAGGTCTCAATCATATTTCGCTACAAAGTTACAGCTTTTTTAAAGTGACGCCAAATCAAAAAAGACCTTAATGAAATACACACTTAAACATATGAACATATGATAGTTTACCGATATTTGGATCTGGTTTTAGCCCAATTTCGGAAAATAATAATCATTTAATTGATCTAATTCTAATTGGAGAAATCTCAAACTGCTAAAAACAGCAAAATAATTTAACGAACTATACGGCATTCCCATTTTACTTTGCCAAAAATACTTAAAATATCTGTCAAAACGCAGACGGACACATTCCAAACTTTCGTTTTGCCGAGAATACGTAAAATAACTGTCAGAATGAAGTCGACCACTATGGTTGAAAAAGAGAGCGTTTTTCAGCCAATGGTCAACAGCAGTGCGTCGCAATTCAGAAAAATCCCGTTATATGAGTTTTTTGCCGCGACTAGGATTTATGGCTAGATTGATGATTATTTGAAGCGTGTTTTTCTTCGTGGAACCACATACTTGTATAAAATAAAAAAAACAGTGTTGTAAAATTGTACACAACTTCTTTTATTTCTCTTTACAATCTCGATCATAATTAAGCAAACAAATAAAAAAAATATTTAAAAAGCTACCGAGATCACACACGAAGCTTTCGCAAAATTTGACAGTGTGGTAAATTTTGCTTTGCCGATCTCACGGCAATTGAATGTTTTACCGAGATGTTTGCTGAAATTTTAATTGAAACCAGGAAATGCAGTATTTAATTGAAATGCAATATTGCACTTGAAATCTGCAAACTACGTGACGATGCTACAATCAAGCTTGCTTCAAAAATCAAAACGTACATTCTAAAACTATCACTTCTTCGGTTCAAGTGGTTCAGACGTTTTACGAGCTGTGTCTGAGGCAGCCAATTACACCTTAGACAAGAATTTAGCAACCAGCGACTTAATGGTACTCTGAATGCTCGCCAGATAATCCTGAGCTGTTATGGCCGTTCCAGTATCCTGATTGCTAATCATAGCTGCTGTTTTCGTGATTTCCTTCCCCAGTTTCTCCAAATGCCGTTGCGTGCTTTTTAACCGTGCTGTAAATAGTTTGCAATTTCCCATTAAGCATTGAGGACACTCTCACGGGTGCCTTCAATAGTGTCATGAATTTTGAATCCAATACGAAGAATGCTTATTAAGGGATTGGCTGCAGATGGTTCATCGATGGAAGAAGCAGTTACAATCTAAGCAGGAAGACCATTAGTCAAAGCACGCAAAAATTAATCCTTAGATGATTCGTTAGTTACCTGGTCAGCAAGTATTGCCACAGCAATCAACAGTAATTTGATCATTATCGAACAAGGAGTAGTCACGAAGTGTATTTAGTAGCATTTATAAACGAGAGATGATATGATGATTTATGGATTTAAGATAGAATCTCGAAACATTCAAGCGTTTTCAAAAATAGTATTTTACAAGCTTTTTTCATTCCTTGTCGGGAATTTTCATCACTGCGACCATTTTTCTGATCTAGTGTGATATATTCCCCGTTTTTTAGCTATATCAATTATTACACAGTTAATTTTTTTTTCGCCGAGATTCCAACAGCCGAGTAGTTCTGCAATTTATTTAGCTGAGATTCAGTAGAACAATTGCTGAAATTCAGCTAACAAATAACATTTTGCTGAGATATTAGCTAACAAACAGATATTTTGCAGAGATATCAGCAAAATTAAATACCGAGGTAGTCGGCTGTTGGAGATTTTAGCGAGCTAGATTAAGTGTGTAGGATCGCCATTGTTTGACTAAAAGCATTATCTCAGCACGGCATTACACTTCGAATAAAGTGCACTGCCGTACTGGGAGTTGTTATCCAAATGTCAAAGGTTTCTATCAGCTCCTTGTCGGAGAACTTACGTCTTTTATTGAAAATTGCCGGACAGTGTCATGGCAAATGTTCCGAGTCTTCCTTTTCTATGCCATAGAAGCGACATACATCACCTTGAAGTGATAACGGCTTGGACAATGACTTGTTATAAGACCTGCATATATGCTAAGATCTTTGTTAGAAAGTTGCAGGATTTTGTGGATCACAGGAATGTTTGGATTGATGAATCGCTTCGACTGCCTAGCAATTGAAGTTTTTTTTTTTGTTTATTAATTTATTTGATAAGGCTCAACCGAATTAACTTTACAGAGCCGAGGATTCTTGGTTACTATAAATACAATACATCTTAAAACTATAGTCAAAAGGTACAACACAATAAACACTTTATCTTCCGCTATCCAAAAAGCCTCCTCCATCAGAACTGGAGCCGCTTCCAGTAGTTTCATTGTGTGGCAAATTGTTGTACGCCAACGAGGGTCAGAACGCGTCCATTGCAGCAATGGACGCAAAACGTGGTCAGCACTCACACACTCATCACGAAACGGTTGCTTTCCAAAGTCGACGACGCATCGACCGAAAGAACTGCTGATGAAGAACAATGAGGAGGACCACACAATGGTTGCTGTCAAGAAAACAGACGATCGCGTGGCACACATCGAGAGTGGCCTGCTTTTGTCGACAGCCGAGTGAACACTCAGCAATTGAAGTGTTCTTCCAGTTTTCCTCCACTTTTGAAGATTCCCACGCTTTTAGCTCCATTCATAGAGATGCAGGCGATAAGTTACAAAAGGGCTCTGGCCCTATGAACTTATGAAAAGATCCGAGTCTTCATCAGCATCAGTGCATCAGCTCTTTCATTTCCGTCAATCCCGCAATGACCAGGAACCCAATATAAGTTGACTTGATTATGACAAGACATTTTTTGAAGTGATTGAACACACTCCCAGACAAGTTTTGATGTACATGTCACCGACTTTAAAGCATTTAGTGCAGCTTGACTGTTGGACATTATGCATATATTTGAACTCTTATAGTTTCTACGCACACATATAATAGAACACACTAAAATTGCTTGGATTTTAGCTAGGAACACAGTTGGTCATCTACCCATAGGAACCGATTTGTCTAACCCTGGGCCAGTTACTCCTGCTCCCACTTGGTTGTTCAATCTTGAACCATCTAAAATAGCCATATAAAAAACAATCGATCCTGGACGAAGAACCGGACCATGAATTACGCCCAGGATCAAATACTTGAAAAAGTCGATGTTCTTTACTAGAGAGTTGATACTAACAGCTTTTAGAATGCTAAGATCTCCTTCTAAGAGTTTCACTGACCTTGTAATCCTTAGAGCACACTTTTCGGCTTCTAATTCTACAAATTGATGCAATGGAGCATATCAAGCAAAGCATCCGATGCCTTCGATCGTGTACTTCTTATTTAACCTTTTCTTGAGAGAGTTGCTAAACTTTGAAGTTTCTAACTTTCTCTGAGCAACACTCTCTTTTGTGTTTGGCCACCAGACCAATGCACCATAAGTAATCCTGGGTTTCATAATTTCGGAGCAAATCCAATGGATGATTTTCGGTTTCAGTCCCCACTGTTTACCGAATTTTCTTTTACATATCCATAGAGCATTAGTAGCTTTATTTATTGTCTGTTCTAGATGCATGTTCCAATTAAGTTCACTATCAAGGATTGCTCCAAGATATTTTACAGCATTAGAAAGTTCCAAAAGTGGGCCTTCAATCTTATTTTGTCTAATGGAAATGTCTTCCTTCGCGTAAATGGCACAATAGTAGTTTTAGAAGGATTTATGCTCAATCCTTCCCTATCACACCACGATACGACAAGATTTAAGGCAATTTGCATTCTGTTAGTGATAATTCAATCATATTTTCCACGTACAATTATGACTTTATAATCTAAGAAGCAAATTATTTCGAAGCCTATTAAATTTTTGAGAAGACCACAATATAGATGATAACACGCCTCCTTGTGGGCATCCTTTGCTTGCTCTTACACTGATGAGTGAGCTTCCAAGGTTTGCTGATATTTCTCTTTTTGATAATATTGATCCAATTTACAATGCGTTGATCGAAACCACGTTTCATCATAGCTGTAGTCATTGAATCGTGAGATGAATTATCGAATGCACCTTCAATGTCAAGAAATGCAGCAAGTGAAATTTCTTTGGCTTCAAAAGATCTTTTTCTAGTTTTGAAACAACCGTATGGAGTGCTGTTACTGATGAATTACCTTCCTGGTATGAAAACTGATATTTGCTCAGAGGATTTCTAACTAGATATGATGATTTTATGTGTTCATCTATTGTTTCTTCTATTGTAGACGCGAAGCTTATTGGCCTGAAGAATTTTGGTGAAGTTTTATCCTTTTTATTAGCCTTGGGAATTAAAATAACCCGCACTTGTCACCACACTGCCGGTATATAACTTAATATTAAGCTTGCTTGAAATAACTTCGTTAGAATAGGCGTTAAAACCGCATTTCCCATCTTTACTAGTACAGCAAAAAATCCATTCCTACCTGTTGACTTGAAAGGTTTAAAGGAGTCAATCGCCCATTCAACTTTTCTGTTAGTAAAGCAGCACCTCTTGTTCTGTCTAACTCAGACGTTTCATTCAATATTTCATGAATATTTGTCCTGGTTTCATCGATACCAATTGCTGTTGTCGTTGCGTTATGGTCTTCGATTGAATTAATAATAGATCATGGAATTTGCGTTCTCATCATCAACTCTAACGTGCTCTAGGTTGCTGGAGTATTTTCAATGTACTCACATGTATGCCTCCTGTGTATTCTCTTTGATCTCCGTATTTCCTCATTATAAGCGGTGAGGGATTCCTTATGTTTTTCCACTGTTGTGTTCGTTAAGCCCTGTTGAAAAGCTTCCGGGTCTTTTTACGAAATGTATGTAGCCTGTTGTTCCATCAAGGTACATCCCTGTTTGTAGAATTTTCCTTTTCGATGCTGCTCTCATAAACGGCATGTATCAAACTTGAAAGTTGTTTAGAACTATTCTCAAATCCTTCACTAGTGTTTGGGCTTATTTCTATCGTGTCTTTTCCTGCCACAAGCTCTGAAATATATAACTCCCAATCTGTTTTCCTAGGATCTCTAAAAGTTTGTATGAGCTGACCAGTAGTATTTTCTTATAATCTTTGGTTTTTATTAGTTAGGTAGGTTCCGATTCAACACATTGTAGTTTCATTTTTATACCTGTGATCTTGACTTTTATACCTAGGGGATGAGTATTTAAGGGGGTAAGATTTTGATAAGTTCTTTAGTGGGAATGACACTGATGAAGACCGCACATTGTAGTCGAAATACGTATCTATCATGGATACCAAAATTAATTAATTGGAATTAAATGGAAGATAACCTTTTTTTTGCTGTTTTATTTAAGCATTCCGCTAACAACCCAATTTCATTACTTCATCATCATATCAGTATAACTATAATTTTCATTTACAGAAAATAGTTATCCTGCATCTCCTGAAGGACCAGAAGGTGTATCAAATAACAAATCATTGTTATTTACATTTCATTTTAATATAATATAATATGATCTATGGTTTTCAGAATTTGGATTACCCAGAGAATAAATTGAATATCATCATACATTAGGCCAATGTATTTAAATTGTTTTACCTTTGCAGAGTTTTGCTATTTCAAGAATTATTCATTGATACTTGTTGTATGCACAAACAACCTCGATTATTTAGCAAATTGATTCTTTACTTAAATTGTGGATTCATTAAATAGGCAAAGTTGAGTTCAATCATACCATTGCAACTAAAATATTCATATAAAGCTTGAGTTTAGAGAAATTAAGTGACTAAAATCGAGGTTGTTTGTATTTTCTTAAATTTTATTAATTATATTTGATTTACGGTTTAGCGGCCTCACCTCCGACCACCGGGCTCTAGTGATGAATATCATCAATTACTTTTACTTTGATTTACGGTTTAGCGACTTTGCATGTAGACCATAGATCCACCGTTGTATAATTGGCAATCCACCCATGTACTGAATGGGAATTGTGGGTTCGAATCCCACCGGTGCCCTTAGATTTTTTCGGAAATTTTCTCACACACACGTCTCTTACTGATGATATGTGCTTACCTCTCAGTATGTTCAAACTTTCTTATAAATTATTAATTATATATAGACGAGATGGCTCCGGAATTTTGACGTCTGTGTTTTAAGGAGATACCTGTGATGGGTCGAAGAAAGTCTACGAGCAGGCCGGTTGCTGTTGGTGTAGCTCCACACGGTTATTTGAGTGAGATCATTCCTTTTTTATCTATACAGTAACCCCTCCCTATCGTTAGGACGTCAATTCAGCTTATCGTTTGCCAAAACGAACCCTGCAGCAAATCATACCCTCTTATCCAACATCCCAGTGATCCCTCGTGGAAGTGCAGAGGATTTCTTGGCTTCCATCAAAGCGAGTGGCGCGTCAACACATTCCTACCCATTCCTTTCTTGACCTGCGTGCGGGCGGGGCCGGCGCTGGTATTGTCTAGTTAGAGATCACCAGTTTTTACACATTGAGGATGATTGCTAGTCCCAAGCATCGTCTATTGGTTCTCTGTGTAAGTACAGCTGATCTGGCAATAACAGAGTAGCAACCGTGAGCGGTCAATCATGCTCATGCTCATGCTCTTCCAATTACTGAAATTGCAGCTCTTGGAGCTAATTGCCCTTCATCGTAAATTAACTTACAAGATGTTGTAGGAACTTCTAATATCCTACTTTTATTTTTCCATGGCTCCTGGATAAGGGCAATGTCCAGTTTTCTCTCTGTGAACCATCTACAAAGTAGGGCAGTTGCTCCCTTCGCATGGTGAAGGTTCACTTGAACAAATTTTATTTTATTGTTGTTGTAGTTGTTGTTGTTCGCCGCTCGCATGGGGATTTAATTTTTCCCCAACATTGGTTTTGCGGTTCCTCTTATTTGGATTATTTTCTGTTTGGATCCTTATAATTCTGTATCCTGGCTTCGATCCTTGTTCTTGTGGTGAATTTTTTTTTCTTTTCTCTTGTCACCGACTGTATTTGTTGTGTGGCCAGGAGCATTATGGTTTGTTTTGACGTAGGACTACGTCTGTGATTTCTATATGGAGGTACACTGAAACAGGTGAAAACCGAAAATGGAACATGTAACAAAATTATGAAAGGTTTTGAACGTTAATAGCTGAGCTGCGCCTGGACCAATTTCAATAATTTTAACACCAATCGATCAGAAATATGTCTACGCAAATTTAGGACATTATCATTTTTCGAAATTTTACTATTGAAAATTGCACGAATCTGCAACTGTTGCTATGATAAAATTATCACCGATTGCCTGCGAAAAGCGATTTCCCTAAAACAGATTTCAAAGTTGAATTCCATACGGTATTTGTTCAATCACCGCGTTGTGAGTGGTGGTGTTCTCAAGTACACAACGAAAGGCTGCCTGCAAGCAGCGAGCTGCAGCCCACATTAGCATCCATAGCAGGAGAAAGAAGTCGCATCGCTATTGATCGGAATCAGTAGCTCTTCGTGATTCGCTGTGGGCCATCTATGTCAAGTGCGTCATACAAAAGAGTATAAACAGAGATAACCTAAATTCCTATTCTTACACAAAACACAAGCTCCTGCTGCAGTTAACAAATAAGATTTATTATATAAGACCACGTAGTCCTACGTCACCATTGCGTACAACCCCATAGGGCTGTCCCTTGTAGTTTTGTTGCTCTACGATCATCTTGTCATAGCCAGTGCCTTCGTGGGCCTTTTGAGAGTCACCATCATATCATGACTTTGCCCTGGTCTTAAACTACCATTGTGTAGATTTGTCATTTGGAACTTTTTCCTTATGTTGGCATTTCCAAACTTGAAATCAAGGATGAATTTACTGTTTTTGATGAAGTTCAAGGATCTTCCGTCGACAGTGAAAACTAGTTCTACATGTTGGTTTTTTACGTTGCGCTGCAGTATCCTCCATGCATCAACAGCCAACCCATCGTGTTAACTTTCTAGGAGAGGCAGAGTTTCTTCATTGTTGCCCTGTGCACCCCAAGGGAAGAAAGTATGAGTATTTCAGGACACGGTATTTCCTGCTAAAAGCTCTGCCTCTCATCAGGGAGTGACTGTAGAAATAATGCTTTTTAACCAGTCTGCAGATTCTTTATTTTATTTTCAGACTATGACTAAATAGCCCGGCTTGAAAACACAATCGCCAAATTTTGGTTTCAATGGTGCTTTTCGTTGTCCTGCTACTTTAGCTAAAATTGCTTTTTGTGTAGTAATCAACTGACCTGTTGTGAGCTCAACATTCGGGTCTCCTTTTGGGAGCACACCCAGCTTCACATGCTTTGCAACATCGCTGTACGATGGGTTGATCTTACCCTCTTTACCTCTAGGAGGTTCTGAATGTTCTGATCGAACCGCTTCATTTTACAAGCTTGAATGTATCCTGCTAAACCATATGGTTACGGTTTTATTGCAATGATGAGCATGTTTTTTTCTTCAAACGCGTCATTCACGTTTGAGTTTTAAAACAACATGAAAACGAAAAATCCAAAATTTTAGCCCACAGTGCTGCCTTCGTTAGTAGAAAGCGAAGCGAAAAATTTACAAACTTACTTCCAAAAACAATCAACTTTCACTTAGTCTAGTCTCCCTGAGTAGAAAGATTTTGAAACACCAAGGAACAGTTCTCATTAGCCCTCGAAATGATGCTGATGCTTCAGCTGAGAATCATGGTGGAAGCAACGTTGCTGCTAATTCTTTCGGTGAGTGTTCTCTTATCGTGTACAACAGAGTGTTCCGGCAACGGTAAAACGAATTGGTCAAGTCTGAGGCAAGCATTTTACATAAAGTGATTACGTTTGAGGCGAAAAATTGCAATTCGTAGAAACGTGGTTTGCCGGCCGCCACGATGACGCGGAAGTGCTTATCGCAGCAGCGCCAAATTCGAGGCCATTGGCGCGCATGGTAGTTCAAAAAACGTGCCATAATTAATCAAGCACAGTTGACTGAACTATGTATAAGACTGAGAATGTAATTGGAAACGCGTCAGATTTCTAGAAATCTTATGTAAGGACAAGTGGTGGCACAAATTATGCATAAAATTCTGCAAACATTGCTGTTTTATGGTTGCTAGCAAAAGTTGCTGCTTATGGCCTTTAATGGCTGTGCCACAAAATAAACATGAAATGTCAGCATGGAAAAATGTAACATACTCAATATCTCCCTGATATGCAAAATTAGTGATGCTTGACGTCTGAAACAAAAAAAATCTCTTGAAACTCTGTTAATTCCAGCTACTCATCGTTCACTGCAATGCTCGCGTTGTAAGAAGTGAACTAGGAAAACACCCTTCACTGATTCATAACGAAGACGAGGTCATGTTTCACAACTTAGAATATCCCAACATGGTGGAAAACGACGAAGGTAATCATTTCTGTTCAAATCATTTTTCTGTTCATACAGTAACTTCTAAATATATTTGTAGAAAACGAAGTAATTGCTGTACGGCTCTTGAACAGCCATCTTTCAAAATCGCTTTTATCAAACCCAGTGGATGTACAGAATGTCTCATATGAAAGTGTACAAGATGTACGAACGGACGAAAACAGAACTGAACTTGAAACAGAGGGAATTCAGCGAGACACAATTGAAACAACCACAGCAAGAAACAAGATGGAATCAACAACATCACAAACACTACATTCCTATGATAAATCCTTAGAGGAAGACTGGGTTCGTTCCCAAATAGAAATTCCTCTATCATCTGAGGAAGAGGAAATACATTACGAAGGCAGTAAGATAATAGCCACACCAGGAAGTTTCACAACTTCAACAACTTTAACAACTCCAAAATCTACGCCTACGACTGCCAAAATACTATTTAGGGCAACAACCTTACCACCATCAACTTTCCGAAGCCCCGTAGTTTTCGGATATCGAAGGCGAAAAGCAAGAAACCACCATTATTACTACGACGAGCTTCCGGAAATTGACTTCGATCAAATAGATCTTGGTGACCTAGAAGATTCCGAAATAAATGGAAAGCGACTGAAAGAGTTGGTTGCCCACGGTTACGAGCCAGAAAGCATAGAACAACCCGTTCGTCCCCGGAAACGACGCCCGAAAATGCAACCCATCCAAACTACCGAATGCCCATGTGCCAACGAAAGACGGCAACAGTCAGTCGATGACTATGACGATCAATCAGTAGAGCACAGACAACTTGCACCGTTGAAGAAACGGTTTATCAACCAGCAAAATCAGTTACCCACCGAAGATTTTCTGGATCCCGATATGAGCATGGAGCAGGCGGAACGCGTTCAGGGCGCCCTGGAACGAATCATGGGAATCGTAACGATCATGTCCCACGTCGATAGTTTCATCCACAAGAAAACCAAACAGTCGATAAGGCGACTAGCGAAGCTGTACGAAAGCGAAGAAGAGTGAAGGCTGTGGAAAAAAAAATAAATATGTTTAAACTGATAAGAACGGTTTCAGTATGTGTGTTTGGACTTTCTTCAGTGTGGATTATCAAATTTTGCTTCTTAAACGAAATGTTACATAAGACAGGGGGCCACGGTCCAAAAGGTTAACATTTTTTATGTTGACCTTCTTAATCGCACTCATGAGACTGCGTCAATAGAGCTAACTCAGGAGCAGAGAAATCGAATGTTGACTTAAAACTTAGGAATTCAATATTTATTTTTACAAGCTAAATATGATGACGTTGATACTAATTGATGCATGTTATTAGTTTCCCACTTCCATTACTCAGCTAGGAACGACGCTCTTCATGAATACAGGGTGACTACTGGATTTGAGAAATTTTACTCCGTTTTTCCCAGATTCCTACCATATTTTTCGCGGTTTCATATAAACGGCTAAATATGGTAAAAAAGAACCTAAATTTATCCACCTATGGTGAAATCTGACTCTACTTACTAAAAAAATTTTCAGCAAAAGCGCTCATATTTATGATGTGATTTAATGATGAATTTTGATGTGATTTCCGGTATCACATGACAGCAGTTCCAGGCAAAATAGGATAAAAATAAAAATAAAATGACTCGACCTTCTACGATTTACATGGAACTTTGCATAATTTTGTGTTATGGTATCTGTAAAAATTAGCCATTTTGGATCTTAATTTTTTTTCAAAATGGCGTCTTTGAAAACGTACAATAAATTTTAGCGCGAAACCGTCACTTCTAATCAAAATGACGTTTGAGACAAAGTTGTTTATAAATGTACGTCTATTTTTTTAGTAATAATGAGTAAAAATGAAAAAAAAAATGTGTAAAAACTGAATTATCTCAAAAAGTATATTTTCAACCATGAAAATTGACAAAAATCGTAGAATATCAACTTTTGGTCATATTGTCAAATTTCTTGTTAACAAACTATCTCAAATATTGTTTCCTGTGTAGAAATTACATTAAAACGTGTACTAACAAATTCTTCAAAAATTTAGCCAAAAATTCTTGATTTGTGATTTTTGTCAATTTTCAAGAGTCCAAGGTTTAAATATTTCAAAAGATTGTATTTTTATTGCGTATACAAATTTAGCATATACTTTTTGAGATATTTGATTTTATGTGTTGGAATGTCTACTAAACATTACTAGAAAAATGAGTACCGTAAAACGGGGTAACATTGATATTTTTTTAAAGTATTTTCTAAATATTTTTTGCAGCAATGAATATTTTTCAAATTTTATATTTTTAAAACAAGTACTGAGGATCCAAGAGTTAATTCGTTAGTAATTTGTTTAACGGGAATTAAAGCATTTGCACTATTTTTTAGCTTTGTTACCGAACATCAGTATTTTGATTTAGGGTTACTTTGATAATGCTCGATGAATGTAGAAAAAAATGCGTTAAACTCAAACATTTTAGTTCTTTAAATATGAAACTTAGTTTAGTGCATGTCGTATTACCAACCGGTGGAAACTAACGATTTTAAATTGGCTCACTACTTGACTAGCCTATTGGTCCCAAGCAAATCGATTAACGTACCCCATTCTAGTCAAAATTCTAGTACTGCACAATGTTTGTTTTGATTCGCTATATTAAAGTTTGACAGATAAAATGAGGGGTTAGTGGATTTTCCTATGTTTCGAGGGGTGAATCGATTAGCTTGAGACCGAAGATAGTACCAGAGCTGAGCCAAAAAGTTGAGCATATTTCTTCGGGACGTACTAGTCTTAGAGTTACCTCTATGGTATTACCATAGAGGTAACTCTAAGACCACTGGGTCCCGAAGAAAATCATTATTATTTTTGGCTCACTCAGTACCAGAACAACGGTCCCAAGCAGTCCCAAGCTATTTCACTCACCCCTGCATGTTCTGCATGAATCCACACACCCCTGATGTTATCTGTCAAACTTTCATAGCGAATCAAAACAAACATAGTGTAGTAATAGAATTTCAACTAGAATAGGGTACGTTAATCGTTTGCTTGGGACCAATAGGCTACTAAAGTGGTGAGCCAATTTAAAATCGTTAGTTTCGTATTGATTGTTGGTATTACTCCATCACTATTAAGAAATGATGAAGTTTTCGATTTTTTTTTTACAGTTGCCACTCTTGCATTTATCGCAAGGATCCGACTCTAATTGAAAGGTCCCGTTATTTATACCCTTCGGAGTTTTTAAACACCCTCCAAAGGCGGGCCCCTTTGGCAGTCAACATTGGATTCCTTAGCAACAACATTGAGAAATGACGGCGATAATGACCATGCATCATAACCCTAGTCTTAACCACTTCAACCTAGGGAACAACGAATAGAATATTAGGAATCACATAGATGAAGACTAACCATCTCATTTTTTCCTTGTTTCAAGATCATCCTCGGTGGACAAAGCCGAGTCTTGTCACTATCAACAAGGCATAAAAAGTAACAAGGACTAAGATGTGTTCCTTGAATTACTGAAAAATCATGTTCCCCAAGTTTGAAATAGTCAGGACTAGGAATCGGTGGTAGATCTTACATCCCGTAACGTACCACGAAAAGGTGATCTACCCACGTTACGGGGAAAATTACCATAAAACTATATTCCCATTTCACGACTTCCTATTTTCTGGATGATTTTATTAGCTTGACATATAGGGTAAATGATGGCTTCGGCAGTCATCGACTGTTTTCGGCAACCACAATTTAAACGTTAATTTCGAAGTATTTTCTCACTAAAACACTTCGCTGAATGTATTTAAACGATTCCTTAGTCTTTCAGCTTCAATCCTAATACATTTTTACGACTGATAAAACCTGTAATGTCAGGTGTTTCTTCAAAAGAAACATAAGCACATCAAAATACGGCTGATTTCGAGTTGCCGATAATAGAACAGCTGGTTAACACGCAGTTTAAACGGAAAGGTTGCCGAAGTAAAAGAGGCTGCCGACAATAGTCACACTCACCTGAGAAGTTTGGAGCGCCTTAAAAACGTTTTCAAACCGTTTTGGACAGTTTTGTTGATTGGAATGGATAGAATAGCTAGCAGCAGATGAATGTAAACAAACAGACACGTCATGTGTGTGCGTGACACTGAGAAAATGCTAATAGAAGTGCGGAAGCTGCTTAGATTGACGAGAATACGTAAATTCCCCTAGTTGAAAGCATAATCACTATAAACAAAACAAGTAAGAGGTTGTATCCAAAACACGACCGTAGATTTGACGTAGGATTGCTCGGTTCAATATTCGACGACTGTGTTAGGGAAACCATTTTTCCCATCACGGAAACGCGCTCGTTTTCTGATGACAAAATTTTCGAACTCAAAACGCACGGAATTTTTGGTTTATTCCGAAAATTGATTGGAAGAATTTCTTGCTAAAATTTTCCAATCGCGAGATATTCGCAATCAAGCATATAAATTCGAGATTTTTTTGCTTTTTTCTAGCGTCCTGGAAAAAACCTTACCTTAATTCGAAATGTTTCCGGTTAATTGACAAGGTCATGTGGTATCCGGTCATTGCGAGAAGTTGTATGTACCACTTCAATACTGTTACGCATTTAACCACAAACGTTTGATTGCTGGGTACATTATCAAAGAGCTTTGGGGGTGATGTGACAATATGAGGAACATTATGCCGTACACTACACATTTTTATATCATATGGGTGGAAAATTCGTAGAACAAATACTTTAAAATTCTTCACATTTTAAGATATCTTCGAGCATGAAACTAAGTCAAACTTCAATAAAATCACTTCGAATAGTCAACCTTTGGTTACAAAGTTGATACATGACACATTAAACTTTGCTATGAAAGTTGTTACAGCAGTTTTCGTTATTTCAGTCTCGAGATACAAATATTGTAAGCCGTAAATTACCTTAAAAACATAAAATTAACTTGAAGCACCTCTAAATCATCATCGATTTTGCTGAAAATTTACACAGAAGTACAAATTAACATGACGAATAGTAATCACGGTTGACCCGTTACATTCGGAACATTTCGTTTAAAATGAACAGGTCTAACACATATGTTTCACTTCACTTAATTTTTATAAAATACATTTCATTTCATATTATATTATATTGTATTACATCGTGTTATATTACTTCGCATTATTTCAAATTATTTCCATTAGGTCATTCCTTATTTTTCAGCTTTATAGAAAAGATTGCAACTTTATTATTTAAAAAAGTACATAATTAGTACAAGATGAATGCAGTAAGATGAGACATCTTGGCCACATATTGACTCAGTACAAATGAGATGCTCCATAGAGAATTAATATAAAATATCGACTCCAGCTACTTCGTTATGTTGTTTTACAACCTGTAGGGTTAACTACCCCATTTCCGGCCTATTAAACACAACCCGCACTTAGTCTTTCTTAATCTAGCGCAGTTTAGCACCAAACGGAATGTTATTATTACTGATGGCTTCCAAATTTATTTACCTTTCCGTATGTACCGTAAGATTTGGTAAAGAGAAACCAATCGTTGAGATATTGTCAAAAGTCTAACATTGCTTCTTGACGCCAAACTTTGCCTACGGATTCTAAACTCGGCCTAACGCATTGAAACGCCAATGAATTCACTTCGGCCTATCAGATGAAGATAAAAATTGATTCGGTCGGAGCGGTGTTTTTGGGATTAATGGGTGCAAACCTTCATATCACGCGTTCTCATTGACTTCGTTCGGTAGCGTATTAACTAAAGTATCGTACCAAACGGATAATTGACTTGTTAACTCTGAAATCATGGATTTATTTAAAGTTTTCTGCTCGATAGGCCCAAAATGGGCGATTAGGCTGAAGTAGTTCTCTACCCTTATGTTTCTGGAATGCGCTAGGCGTTGATTTAACTGACTCTTGCTTGATTACTATGCCTTTACCGGCTGATCTAAGGGAGGCACATATTATATTTTATTATTTTCATCGTATTGTTCTACATTTAAGATGATTATTTTGTATTTTATTTAATTTAATTTTAAAACCATTTTACTGTTCACTTCAACAGCATGTTTCCTCATGAACTACCTAATGTTGAACTTCAAGTAAAACAAGAATAACCCATATATTCGGAAAACATTCAAGAAATTACACCGTCACTGTTTTGTAGCAGTTGATTGACGCAGCTAAAACTGCAAATTTAATATTCGAATTAGTGTTTTACGATGTACAAATTTAACACTCTACTTACAAAAGATAGTTTCTTCTCTACACCTCTTGCTAAAAACGATTTGCGGTGATTTATCGATCTCAAAACGTTTCTTCACTAATCTGAGTTCAATCATGGTTAATTAGATTTTCATATAATAATACCAATTTAGGTTTAGAATATTTCCGATACTAGTCTGGACTTTTATCCACAAGTCTAGTCACAAGATCTAGGAAATTTTAGTATATTAGATTTAGTTTTGTGTACTAGTGCTTGCCAACCTAGATATAAGATGTTGTTTTCAGTTCATTACTTCTACTAGTTGCATGATCAAATTTACCGTATATCCAATTGAACACACTTTCTGATACGATTAAATGCACTTTTAGATACCTTAAAACTAGTTTTGATTATTTTTTCAACCGAAATATGAACTTATTTTGCTAAACGCAATCCAGAATTTTCCGCACTAATAAACGATTTTGTTTTTATATACATTCCTCCAATTCAATTCTACCGTTTACCTGACAGCGACATAGCATGTTCGCTAGACTGGTATTTGGCCCAAACCGTGTTCCCAGTTTTCTTCACACCCTAGCCCTAGAGTCGGTGTATAATGAGTCACGCCAAGAGTGAAGCCAAGTCTACCTATTGAACTGTCAAATCGGCTACCTATCGTGCAAAGTAAATAAACATTACGATGCTATGAAAGGTCTACGAAAGGTATTGCAATGAAATATAAAATAAAATTGAAGAAATCATCATAAACACGCAGCGAGCATTAAATGGTCATGGGATACGTTTGGTTTTGATCAGTAATGAGAATTTCTACTATTTTTTGATAAGATAATTTGACAAAATCACTGATATTATGATTCACTACAGCCGTTATTTTTGGTTCTTGCTAGAAGTCATTTAAAGTTGATGTAGAAGTCCTCTGTTGCCAAGTGAAAAGAAAGGGAATCCTTCGGAAACCGTGATGCGAGTTCAACTGTTTTTCTCTTGGCGTGACTCATTATACACCGACTCTACCTAGCCCGTAACTCCGGTTCCGCTCCGCCGGAAGTCCCAGATTTACCAGGAATCTCCATCACTGCTAGGTTTTCCACTACTCTCCTGAATACGCCTCTGTTCGTCTTCACCTTGGCTTGCCGGATATTACAATCTGCAGCCTCAACGACCTCTTCTACTATTCCTCGGACCCAGTTCTTCCGCTGTGCGCCATCTACCAGGAATACCAAATCTCCTACTTGCAATGGTCTTCGCTCTTCAAACTACTTCGTTCTGCGATTGATACTGGACAGGTATTCCTTACTCCACCTCTGCCACATCTTATCGCCCAAGTACTGCAACCGCTTATAGACGTCCCTCAGTGCTTCTGCCTGCTCAACTTCATCATCGACCATCTGATCCGCATCCTTGGTAACCCCGCGCAGAAAATGGTTCGCTGTAATAGCTTCAGTCTCCTCTGAATATTGTGGTCAGGCATAGAAAATGATTTGCATTCATTTCGTGCATTCATTTACATTCATTTGCCCCTAACTTTTTTCATCAACAGAATTCCGCAGAATGGAGTATGGAATTTTTGTAGGTTTTGTTATTAGCTACAACTTTTGTTAAGAACTCAAATCCGTATCACTTATGCATGACGAACCAGAGCGAACAGAGCCCACTACTGTTTTTCAGTTAATGTATTTTACATTTACTGAAAAACAGTAACAAGTTCGGCCCGCTCTAATTCGTGATGCATAAGAGATACAGATTTGAGTTATGGCGAAGACAACAAATCAAGAAGACTGGCAACTTTGCCAAAATTCAAGCGACAGATACAGTAGCGCTGCGCTTGAGTGAAGGTGGAAGCAACGCATAGAAAAATGAGCAAATACACAAACTCTTCGTCTGAGGATGTAATCTTTGCTATCAAATTCGTTCGAAGCATTTACCTTTGAGTGGCAGATGACACGATTGTGGAAGAGTTGCCAGTCTTCTTGATTTGTTGTCTTCGGTTATGGGCAAAAGTTGTAGCTAATAACAAAACCTACTAAAGCTCTATACATCATTTTGCGGAATGCTGTTGATGAAAAAAGTTAGAGGCAAATGTATGTAAATGATTGCATGAAATGAATGTAAATGATTTTCCATGCCTGCTTGTGGTAGATAAGTCAACGGACGAGAATTTAGCATGTCTTCCGTCTCGGACAATGTGGTCAGAAGTATTTCATCCGTCAGCTTCCTGCCGTCATCCAATGCCCTCATCGCCTCCTTCACTGATCGCACCATTCTTTCCCAGCTTCCGCCCATGTGAGGTGTTTCGGGAGGGCTGAAGTGCCACTTGATTGCTGGACTTAAGACGCTTTCAGCGCATTCCGCACTGATCTTCTGCTTCGCTTTGGACATCTCGTTGCTTGCACCCTTGAAATTGGTTCCGTTGTCCGAAAAGAATTCGTCCGGTGACCCTCGCTTGCAGATGAATCTCCTTATCGCCATCAACCAAGCTTGCGTGGTCAAGCTATGCACCACCTCGAGGTGAATGGCTCGTACCGCAAGGCAAGTGAGCAGAGCCACCCATCTATTTTCTCTTCGACGTCCGACCAACACTTCTACAGGACCCAGATAATCAACTCCGACCGAGCTGAAGGGGCGTAACTGTGGCGTGACCCGTTGAACTGGTAGCGGCGCCATCACCGGAACTTGTGGCTGACATCGGTTGACTCGACACCACATGCAGTCTTTCACGGCTATTGATATAGTTGATCGAAGCTTTGGGATGTAGAAGCGTTGTCGAAGCTCGTTAAATACAGGTTTCCCGATTGGCATCGAGGGCATGACCATACTTTTCATGGAAGTGCTGTATAATCATACTTGTGATCTGGTATCGCTTGGGAAGGATTATCGGGAATTTCTTGTCAAAAGGAACTACTTCCGACAGCGCCAATCTTCCTCCCATTCGACCGATTCCGTCAGCATCGATGAAGGAACTCAGCTTGTAGAGCCAGCTCGACTTGTCAACGAGTACTGGTGGGTGATTGAATTGCGTTGCATTCACAGCTGATTTGCAGAATCATCACCTCCTCCGAAAAGCTGTCCTGCAGGGCTTGTCTCACAAGAGACAAGAATCCTTTCTCCTGCTTGAAGCTCTTCTTGAAGAAGCGGCCACCGGATGGATTCCGGCTTGGCTATTACCGAACGCTCAAAGTAGCGTCCAGCCATCGACGGTAAAATTTCACAGATTTCGGAAAAATAATCTAAGTGTGTGTACATTTTTTTTTTCTTTATTAGAGTGACTTTCAGCCACTGGCAAATATGTATATATTTATATTGTTCAGAACCAATCACAATTATTTTTCATGTCCCAGAAAGTGGAGATTTTTTTTTAAATAGGCTGAAATGGAAATTGAACCCAACGCCTTCGGAATGGTTTTGCTTTGAAACCACATCTTTACCGGTTAGACGGCGACCTCTCTGCATGGTATGCACCGCTACCAATATAATGGTGCCTGTTGTTTACAGCGGTGTCTATCATTTGCACCATCTAGCGCCTAGTAGTGGAAAATAAATTCCATTGATAAAGTGAACGCACAGTCTTCTTAGCATAGGGTAAGGGTGAATATTTTGCTAATTAATAGGCCGTTCGCAATGCTGAGTTTCAAAATTCTTTTAAACTACTCGTCAATTCTATAATTTGAAACTGTCAAAAATAAAACTGCAGCGATAAAACGATCAGCGCAACGCACAGTTCTAAAATATGTTTGTAATCATTATGTCCCATAAACTTTACTATTCTCTATGAAGTTCTCCGTTTTGTTTGTGAAGCTCTTCGAAACATCTTTAAATACATCCAAAGAAATTTGAAACAGAGTTCCATTCGTGTTTCAAACTCGCTCAGAAATATAACAGAATAGTCGAGTAGTTGCAAATATGGTGCAAAATAGTGCTCGAATAATTAAACTGCAACTCAGCATTGCGAGAGGTGCGTTTCTGTTCTAGTTTCAAATTGAAACAGTCCTTATAAAATACAACAACATTGTAAACGGCCCAAAGATAAAGTATTTTTCATGCTTTGTTTTGTTTCGTGGATTATTTTTTCCTACTGACATTACATGTCACGTAATTAACATAGATATAAGATATGTAAGAAACTCATACTTATATGGTGTTACATGGGGTTACATTCAGGCCTACGATGAAATTGATTTAAAAAAATAACAGGAAAATTGAATCTGTAAACCCTGCTGTAGAGTGTAGACTCTTAAAAGCTTTCTTTGTATACGATACGATATAATATATGCAATGGCTATTAGGAGGATAACCTTATTGAAAAGACTTTGAGCCGGCTAATGTGAGCAGGCCTGCTCAATGTACGACCAACGGCCTTGTTTTCGTAGATACAAACGGCTGAACAACAGTCCGCATCGTGCTCTCTTGCCGTGCGGATCTATTTGCTTTTTGCTTAAGGAAGTGTTACTACTACCTAAAGCTACAACAAATTTAAACAGCACTTTTCAGTGCTCAACCTGTAAAAAATTTCTACCTTTTTCAACTTCTCTTATTCCTCTTCGATCCTTGTTTGGACCCTACCCGAGGTAATCCTTCTTGGATATCGATTTGGAAAATTCCTCTTCGATCCTTCAGATTCTTATAGTAATCTGCTTGGAAGTCGATTAGGATAAAAATTTACTGCCGCCATGGCGCCTAAACGCAAAAGAAAGGGGCAAACTCTTGACCCCCCTTCTGATGAAATTAATTTGAGTAATCAATTTGATTTGCTCACGGATGATGAGAATGATCCATCATCCAAGAAAAATTCTAGTAAACTTTCCCGGCTTAATGCCAAGTAGGAAAAGATTCCCCCTATTGTGATAACCACTACCGATTTCCATGCTCTTCGCATGGAACTTTTGAATTTCGTGAAAGTTAAGTTTTCACTACAAATTGGACGTCGGGGTGAATGTCGTGTATTGGCTGAAACCTTGGACGGATTTAAATGTCTTCTCAAGTATCTTACTGAGAAGAAGCACAATTTTTTTACTTACGACACCAAAACTGAACGTGTGTTCAAGGTTGTCATGAAAGGACTGCCCAGTGGTGAATCCCTGGATCAGATCAAAGATGAACTGGCAAAATTACTTGGAGTTGTGCCACTCCAAGTAATCAAAATGAAAATGAAATCCCGTCCTGGCGATTCGCGCAACGGGATTTAATGATTTTTATTTAGTTCACTTCAAGTCTAGTGAACTAAACAACCTTGAAGCCTTAGAAAAAGCTAGCATTATGCTCCATGTCCGAGTGAAGTGGGAACACTTCAGGAAGACTGGAGGAAATTTCCAAAACCTCACTCAGTGCCGTAAGTGCCAGGGATGGGGTCACGGAACTAAAAATTGCTACATGCCAGCTAAATGCATGAATTGTGGTGATTCCTCTCACGCAAAGAACGACTGTCCTGTGAAGGAAGATCCTAAGAAATTTAAATGTTCAAATTGTGGTGAAAACCACAAATCCAATTTTTGGGAATGTAAGACTCGCAAAGCGATCCTACAATCTCGTTCTAACCGACAGGTAGGAAACGCTCCACGTTTCCGACCAGGTACAAATTCCTCTGCTGTTAACAACGGTCAGCGAGGAACAAATTCTACATTCGTACCCGTAGGTACAAATATCACCCCTGCTTCAAATGTTTCATCTGTACCTACTCCCCTCGCTGCTAACAATGTTCAGCGAGTTAATGGAGCTACCTATGCTGCTATTGCAGTGGGTAGAAATCAAAATACTAACCAACGTTCTAACGGAAATTTTGACAATTTTGACTTAGGAAGCATTACTGCCCCCAAAATGGAATTTTTACAGAATTCATTAATTGACATGATTTCTGATATGCTTAAATCTAACTCCATGTTTGATGCTATTCAAACTGGAGTAAAATTTGCAAATAATATTGTCATTACTTTAAAGTTCAGTAATGGATTTTAAAGCATTAAATATTGTAAATTGGAATGCTCGATCTCTTAAAGATAATGAAGACGAGCTATTTAACTTTTTGAGAGTTCATAACGTGCATATTGCCGTTATAACTGAAACGTTCCTTAAACCTGACCATAAGGTTAAGAAGGACGCAAATTACTTGATTTATAGAAATGATCGTCTTGATGGACCCTGTGGTGGCGTTGCCATCATTATTCATAGACGAATCAAACATAAAATTCTTTCTTCATTTGAAACCAAAGTTTTTGAAACTTTGGGAGTTTCTGTTGAAACAAAATTTGGACAACTTACGTTTATAGCTGCCTATTTGCCATTCCAATGCGTAGGCCAGCAAAAGAATTTTCTCAAGGGTGACCTTCAGAAACTTACCCGTCATAGGTCTAAATTCTTCATTATTGGTGATTTTAATGCAAAACACCGCTCATGGAATAATGCTCAAAGCAATTCCAATGGTAATATTCTGTTTGATGATTGTTCTGCAGGTTATTACACTATTCAATATCCAAACAGCCCTACATGCTTTTCTTCTGCAAGAAATCCCTCAACTATTGATTTGGTTTTAACTGATTCATGTCATCTTTGTAGCCAATTGGTTACCCATGCTGACTTCGGTTCTGATCACCTTCCAGTAACTTTTGAAATATCCCAAGAAATAATTTCTAATCCCAACAGCTCTACTTTCAATTACCATAGGGCTGATTGGGAGCAATATCGAACATTTATGGAATATAACTTCGATCCAAACATTCCTTTGCAAACCAAAGATGAAATTAATTATGCTCTTGAATCTCTGACTACTTCTATAGTTGAAGCAAGAGCTGCCTCAGTACCAAAATGCGAGGTTAAATTCGATTCAATTATAATAGACGATGATCTTCAGCTCTTGATCCATCTTAAAAATGTCCGTAGGAGACAATTTCAAAGAACACGCGATCCTGCCATGGAAGTTATCTGGCGGGATTTGCAAAAAACAAATTAAAAAGCGATTCTCTGCCCTGAGGAACAAAACTTTTGAAAATAATGTTTCTAAATTAGACCCAAGTTCCAAACCCTTTTGGAAACTCACAAAAATTTTGAAAAAACCTCAAAAGCCAATTCCAGCGCTTAAAGAAGGTGGTAAAATTTTGATCACAAATTTGGAAAAAGCTCAGAAACTTGCTAAGCAATTCGAGAGTTCCCATAATTTCAGTTTGGGTCTTACTAGTCCTATTGAGAATCAGGTTGCTCGGGATTTTCGGAATATTTTCTCTCGGGAAAATATTTTTGATGATTCCTGGGGGACTGATTTGGACGAAGTAAGGTCTATAACTAAAAAATTTCAAAATATGAAAGCTCCAGGTGATGATGGAATTTTCTATATCCTCATCAAAAAACTCCCAGAGAGTACCTTGTCTTTCTTGGTAAAATTATTTAACAGATGTTTCCATTTGGCATACTTTCCTGATAAATGGAAAAATGCAAAAGTTGTTCCAATTTTGAAGCCGGATAAAAATCCAGCTGAAGCTTCTAGCTACCGTCCAATAAGTTTGCTTTCTTCAATGAGTAAACTTTTTGAAAAAATAATTTTGAATAGAATGATGCTTCACATCAATACGAACTCAATTTTTGCAGATGAGCAGTTTGGATTTCGCCATGGGCATTCAACTACTCATCAACTCTTAAGAGTTACCAATTTAATTCGTTTAAACAAATCTGAAGGCCACTCAACTGGAGTTGCTCTTCTAGACATAGAAAAAGCATTCGACAGTGTTTGGCATGAAGGTTTGATTGCTAAATTGAAAAAGTTTAATTTTCCACTTTACATTATGAAATTAGTTCAAAATTATTTAACTGACAGAACTCTGCAGGTAAATTATCAAAATTCCAAATCTAATCGACTACCTGTTAGAGCAGGAGTTCCTCAGGGTAGCATTCTTGGGCCTATATTGTATAACATTTTCACTTCGGACCTCCCTGATTTGCCTAAGGGTTGCCACAAATCTTTGTTCGCTGATGACACAGGCATTTCCGCTAAAGGAAGAAGTCTTCGTGTTATTTGCAGCAGACTTCAGAAAAGTTTAGATATTTTCTCTTCTTATTTACAAAAATGGAAGATTTCTCCCAACGCTTCCAAAACTCAACTTATAATATTTCCACATAAGCCCAGAGCTTCCTTTTTGAAACCTAGTAGTAGTCACATAGTCACTATGAACGGAGTTCCAATTTCCTGGTCAAACCAAGTGAAATATCTTGGATTAGTTCTTGACCAAAAATTAACTTTTAAAGATCACATTGAGGGCATTCAAGCCAAATGTAACAAATATATAAAATGTTTGTATCCTCTTATAAACAGGAAATCGAAACTTTGCCTGACGAATAAACTTCTAATATTTAAACAAGTTTTTAGACCGGCCATGCTTTACGCTGTGCCAATATGGTCTTGTTGTTGCACTACCAGGAAAAAAGCACTTCAAAGGATTCAGAACAAAATTCTGAAGATGATTTTGGAGTTGCCTCCCTGGTACAGTACTACCGAAGTACATAGAATTTCGAATGTTGAGACTTTAGCACAAATGTCCAACAAAATAATTAATAATTTCCGGCAAAAATCGTTACAATCCTCAATTGCAACGATTAATTCCCTTTATACTTAGATAAGATTTAGTTTTAGTTTTTTAGTTTTAAGCTATCAATTGTTATACTGACATGCAGGTTTAAAAACCCTGTTTAAAATACTGAATTGCCAAGACAGGAACAATGTAAAAACACTTAGATATATATCATAACAATTAAGGCTGGTAAGTTACTGTAGTAACTGGAGCACCTAGGTTAAAAATGAAATGTAATTTATTTTGAATTTGGAACAAATAAAGAGTTAAAAAAAACGGCCTTGTTTTGTCCAGCCCCGACGAATTTGGAAATATAATCGTACCAGGCTGTTTTATCCAACTCATGATTCTTGCTTTACAAATATTTTTGTTTTTTTATGAAATCGAGACAGGCCCAAAAAAATTAAAATAAAATCGATATCGACACTAAAGCATGATCCACTTAGAATCTAGACAAAAGAAATAATCTCTCTCTCTGGATTGATTTGACGTAAGGGAAATGTTAAGTAGTCAAATTGTAGCTTTTCTGTGGTACTTTTATAAAACAAATGTCAGTAATGCTTTAAAGCTAAAAAAGTATAATTTCTGTTAGTTAACATAAACTTAGGTTCGCAGATTTTAAAGCTCACAATTCTGGTGACCCTATTCGCCTTATCTACTTCTAGCGGACAATTGTGCTCGTTGTTTATATTTCCTGTATTTTGTAATCAATTTTATGTTATAGTTAAACTAGTTCATAAGGCATGTACCATAATTTACTTACGATTTTAAGAGGATTTGCATTAATAGATAATTCAATATTTATTCGATTAGGATAACAAATTATCTGTGTTTGTCATATCCTGAAATTGCTCGTAAGTTTTAGTGTATAATTCATATTTATAATTATTAATTTACTCACAACAAATTCTAGTGTGATCAAATACATTTGCAATCTATAGTAATAAATTTTAACTACACCAAATCAGTTTTTGGTTTTTAATATAAACAACGTACTGAGCCGCACAATCCAATCGTGTTTTCCTTTGTATTTCGCTAAATCATTCCTCTTGACAGTGCTCATCAATCTATTCATGACCTGTCGAGTTGACATCTCCGTTCATCTACTGGATTCGGGAAACCTTAATTCCCTATGGAAATTAGTAAGGGGTGTAGTGACGCTCGTTACGCTTTCGCCAACATTCCCCGACCCGTAAAGCTGCTCCGATCCTCCAGCTTTACTCCGATCCATGATATCCAAGACTGCAAGCTTCGTCACAGGTCTCCGAAGTACTCCTGACGCCGTCCTGATGTTCGCTTGCCTGACTCGTCCATCCTTTCCGGGAAACACCGTTATCACGATCCCCCGTATCCAACGGTTCCTCACGCCTTCGTCCACCGAGAATACGACATCTCCTACTGCAATGGGTTTCGTATCTTCAAACCACTTCGTTCTTCGAGTAATCGTCGGTAGATACTCTCGGATCCATCTGCGCCAAAATTGATCGAGCATGTATTGGCACAGCTTCCATCCGCTCCGAAGTGCTTCTCCTTCGTCCGTTGGTGCCTTCTCTGTTTGCTTCGCTCCATCCGAACTAAGCAGAAGGAAGTGATTCGGCGTAAGTGCTTCCTGATCCGACGTCTCTAGCGGCATATATGTCAACGGCCTCGTGTTGACCATAGACTCTGCCTCACACAGAACGGTTTGGAACACTTCCTCTGATGGTGTCCTTGGATGGTTGATGGAGTTCATTGCTGCTTTAACCGCCCTAACCATCCTCTCCCAAGCACCGCCCATGTGCGGGGAGGCAGGCGGGATGAAACTCCACTGGGTGTTAGCGTTCGTGAAACTTTCTGACAATTTCTGGTTGATATCCCTCATCTGTTTCGCCATCTCTCGTTCTACTCCAACGAAGTTTGTCCCGTTGTCAGTGAAAATACGAAGTGGGGCTCCTCGTCGTGCGATGAACCGCCGTAGAGCGAGCTTGCACGATTCCGCCGACAGAGATGCTGCGACTTCGAGATGAACCGCTCTAATGGTGAGGCATGTATAGAGCACGACCCATCGTTTCACCTGACTTCGACCAATCTTGATCAAACATGGTCCGAAATAATCGATGCCGACCAGGGAAAACGGACGAACGAAAGGTGTCACACGTTCTTCCGGAAGCGGAGCCATCCGAGGAACTTTTGGTTGGGCCTTGTACACGCGGCACCATAGGCATCGCCGTGCTATTTTCTGAACTTCCGTGCGCAGATTAGAGATGTGAAACTTCTGCCGGATCTCATTGACCACGGTCTCTCCGTTTTGATGACCATACATTCTGTGATACCGATCGATGAGTAACTCGGTGATGCGATGACTTTTCGGCAAGATCACTGGATATTTTGCGTCGTACGTAGCATATGGTGAAGCACCTATACGACCACCCATCCGGAGTACACCACAATCGTCGATAAACGGAGATAGATTCCTTATGGGACTGGTCTTCTTGACGTTTGCCCAAGTATCACTACTCCTGTCCGGATTTTTCCTCAAAGTAGTCACCTCATCTGTATACGCTTCCGCTTGCGCCAGTCGCCATAGAGCTTGCTCTGCTTTCCTGAAGTCCTCCTGGTCCAAGTTCGCCTTTGAAACTTCTGCTGCACATTCTAATCCACGACATTTTCTAACAAAGTGGTATACATATGCAGTAGCTCGCAACAGTCGTTCCCATGTCGAGAACCGACTGCAATCTATAAAGCCGGTATCAACGATTTCCGTGTGGATGTGAACTGCGCGCAATTCTTCATGAATCTCGATGAACTTCACCTTTTGCTGGGGCCACTGATCTTCTGGTTCGTATAGAAAGTCTGGACCTACAAACCACCGATTGGATAGACGCAAATCGGGAACGCCCTTCCACTTCGTTCCGTCATCAGCTATGTTGAATTTAGACGGAACGTGTCGCCATTCTTGTACGTTTGTGTCCTCCAAGATTTCTCCGACTCTTACTGCAACGTATTGGCGATACCTTCTTGCATCTGATCTTATCCACGACAACACTGTATCAGAATCAGTCCAGATGTACCTTTTTTGGATTTCTATGGTATGATTCTCGACAATCGACTTCATCAGTCGACTACCCAACAACGCTGCTTGCAGCTCTAAGCGCGGAACCGATAGCGGCTTCAGAGGTACTACCTTCGTCTTTGACGCAACCAGCGCATACCGTGGTTGTCCGCGATCGATTACGCGGAAGTAAGCTACGCAAGCCAAAGCGGACAGACTTGCGTCCACAAATATATGGAGCTCCAATGTTTGGTAACTCTGCGTTAAATACCCCGGAAAATAGCAACGAGGTACTCGTACTTGGTCCAGGGTGCTGAAACTGTTTGCAAAACTGATCCAGCTTTCTTCAACATTCTCCGGAATCACTTCGTCCTATCCGACTCCACATCTCCAAAGATCTTGGATCAATATTTTCCCATGGATGAGAATGTGAGAGATCAGACCGAGGGGATCGTACAAGCTCATAATGAATCGAAGAATCTTCCTCTTCGTTGGCGGTGAATCTCCCGACACGAGATGCTGTAGATCCTCTGGTAACGACAAACTGAAGATGAATTCGTCCTCATTTGGTAGCCATGCCATTCCCAGAACTCGTTCAACCTGATTAACCTTATCGTTGCCGAATTCTTTGCGATGAACGACGTTCTGCTCTCCGATACCTTGCAGCACCTTCGATGAGTTCGACAGCCAATTTCTGATTTCGAACCCGGCTTTTGCGTGAACGGTACGAACGTCTACAGCCAGCTTCGTCATTTCCTCTTCGGTGTCCCGGCTATCCAAGTAGTCATCCACATAATGGTTTTCTACTATAGCCACTGCCGCTTCCGGAAACTCAAGCTCAAAATCTTTCGCATTTCGGTTCTTAATGTATTGAGCTTGACAAGGTGAACACGTCGACCCAAAGGTAGCCGCATCCATAATGAAGATTTCCGGAGCTGTTGATGGATCAGGACTCCATAGAAAGCACTGAGCCATGCGGTCCACTCGCCGAATGAAAAATTGGTGATACATCTCCCGCACGTCTCCTACGGCAGCTACTTGCCGTTGTCGAAATCGAGACAGCACTTTCGGAAGTGGAGTTAGCAGATCCGGACCCTTCAATAGCATTCCGTTGAAGGATACACCGTTTACCTTTGCAGCTGCATCCCAAATCATTCGAACTTTCCCAGGTTTTCGAGGATTGACTACCACCCCCAACGGCAGAAACCACATTCGAGTAGGGTCGGCGTCTTGGATCTCTTTCTGCGACGCCTTGTGAGCGTAGCCTTTCTTCTGATAATCTTCGATTTGCCCTTCCAAATTCGCTTGCAGCTCCGGGTTCAATTTCAAACGTCGCTGAAGACATGCTAACCTCCTTTCCGCCATAGCGTAGCTAGAAGGAAACTGCACCGTGTCGCTGCGCCATAGCAATCCTGTCTCATAGCGACCGTCTTCCCGTCGCATTGTTGTTCTCTCCAGGATCTCTCGTGCCCGTCGATCTTCTTCTCCCTCGAGCGTACGTGGTATCGAAATACCAAGACTTTCCTCCGCGAAGAAACTCTCCACCAGCTCATGTAGACCTTTCAACTCCTCGCATTTACAAATGTGGAACGACGGTGCATCATTGATCTTAGCAGAATCACCGATGCTGCCAAACACAGTCCAGCCCAATCTGGTTTTCGTAGCGACTGGCTCCTGTGCTCCTCTTTCTCGCCTTTTCAGCGGAATAGAAAGACGCACATTATCGAGCCCTATTAAGATTCTTGGAACGGCTTGCTCGTAGCTCTGAACTGGCAGTCCCTCCAGATAAGGATAACCTTTTGCAAGATCCCCGTACCGAAGAGTTTGTACCGGTAAATCCAAGCCCGCGACAGTTCGGACATTTTCCAGTGTAAATCTTGTACCACCAGATGCACCGAAAATCTGTAAGCTTATGCGACGAGACGTAGGCTCACGCCGCGTGACATTCGCTGTCCAGGTTAAACACAAAGGTTGAACTTCTCCGTCAATGTTCAATTGATCAGCGATTTCTGCATCCATTAGTGTCAAAGATGAACCTTCATCGAGGAAAGCGAAGGTTTCGATCTGTGTCTTCACCCCATACAACGTTACAGGGATGATACGAAATACTGTGGAGCATTTTACTTGACGATGAACAGAAACGACTGCCGGAGATCTGGCCCCCGAACGCGAGGAGTCATGGGATTCCGGGAGACCCGGGTGTAACATTGTATTATGGTCCTTAGAACAACCCCCTACGTCACAAACCCGTGTTGATTTGCATGGCCACTTACCGTGTGCTACCAAGCATCGTCTGCAGAGTTGGTGTGTTTGGACTGCTTTCCAACGGTCCCCAAGCGTAAATGATTTAAATTCAACACAGTCCCTGATTCTATGCTTGTTACTTTGACAAACGTAACATGGTCTAGCTTGACTATCTACCCTCTTACCTGCAGGACTTTCTTGCTTACGATAGTCTTGCGAATAATGCGCATTCATATACTCCCTGTCGTTCGATTTTTGTTTCTCAGGCCGGCTCGATCGTTGACCACCGTGCTCGTGGAAGTGAGTAACGTCACTGGCTGCAGAAGTTATGGTGGTCATATATTCGCTGAAGGTACCCAAATCGACGAATCCGATGCGTTTCTTGTACAGCGCCCAATCCAAACGAATATTGGCAGGCAATTTGTCTACTAGCTCACTCAACAACGAGGGGTTCATCAAATGTGCCTGCTGGTTCGCTGCTTTCAGGAGTCCGACGAGATTCTGCACGGTGATGCCGAATTTAATTAATTAATTTAGCTTTATTTAGGAGGCTTTCAGCCTTAGGCTGGTTCGCCTCCGAGACCGGTGATGCCGAAGTTGACCAGTGTTTCCAAGCGCTCTAACTTGGGGGCTGGTACAGACCGCACCTTGTTCAGCATCGACTGCAGCAAACGGTCAGGACTACCAAATAACGTTTCTAGCGTCGACAATACTTGAGGAACTGAAGCAGGAATCAGGAGATTACTTCGGACAGCTTCCAGTGCGCTTCCCTTTAAGCACCTCTGCAACCTCATCAGGTTTTCTGCATCCGAATAACCACACATCGCCGTTGAGTTCCGGTAGCTACTAATAAATAGCGGCCATTCCTCTGGGTTTCCATTGAAAATCGGAAGATCCCTAGGCACTACCTGCCTAGCTGCTAATTGCTGCTGAAAATCAACATATGACACAGCCCGTTGATGTGGCGATGGAT
The DNA here is from genome assembly GCF_037179485.1 of Ochlerotatus camptorhynchus. Lineage (NCBI taxonomy): Eukaryota > Metazoa > Arthropoda > Insecta > Diptera > Culicidae > Ochlerotatus > Ochlerotatus camptorhynchus. Next base: position 1,038,161 of record NW_027041039.1, read on the forward strand.
TTGATGTTATTGCTTGTGGTACTGATGTACCTGGTAAAAATGGCTCTGAAACGGTCGGATGTGGTAGTGGCGAAGTATTCGATACCACCGTGCGCAGCACAGATGGTGGTTGAGATCGTTCGTCGAATTGATCACACATTGCCGATCCCGATGGATGCGCTAGTGTGTGCGATTGTTGAAACGATGCCTGCGATGTTGGAGGTAGGTGTGCGCTCGAACGTTGTTCCGTTGAACGATGGATGGTTGGCTCTTGAGGTGAGTGTACTAACGGTGGGGTGCAGGACGGAGGTGATATCAGCGATCGAAAAGTTGGTGGTCGTTGTTGTGATGAATTCGGTTGCGACTCGAGATTCGACACATAGAGCTGTTGGACACTCGATCGTAGTAATGATGGTTCGCTTACTGGTGGGGGTGAGACAGGTACCTGAGCAGCTGGTGGCCTCGATGGTGGTTCCGGAAATAAAAACGTTGGTGGGCGTGTTCGGGGAACCAGTTTTGAAAGTGTAGGTTGCGACTGCAAAGGTTGAGCTAACACCGACTGCGTGTATACTGGTTGGGTAAACACCGGCTGTATAACCACCGTTTGTGTTGGTAACGAACTTTGTACTGTTGGCTGTCGTACTATACCAACAGATCGAATCGGAGTAGATGCTGTGATCGGGTCTTTCATACCAGGTAGCGAACCCGTATTCTCAGTACCAACATTATCGGCAATCCATTCAGTCGTTGGCTGGCGTGATGGATTCCTGTACCTGTCGTTCAAATGTTTCAACGGATTTTTCGAGACTGCTCCCGTATACTTCGTCAGCATACCTCCACAAGGTACACCCGATTCAGTACCGATCGAAATCGGTGGAAAAATGTCGTTGATGTTCACTGGAATGAGATTTCCCCCGACAGCTCCGTCCAGCTCCTGGATCCATTCCTGAACTTGGCTGTTTCGACTCATTCGGCTGCGACGACTTCTACGGCTGCCCGCCTCCTCTTCCTCTGCTTCAGCGATGAGCAAGGCGTACTTTTCGTCGAGATATTTTTTATCTAGTGCAGCCTTCGCCGCCAGCCGAGCACGATCTTGTTGCTGTTGCTCTTGTATGAGCTTCTCTTGCGACTTTCTCTCTTCCTCCAGCCGCATGAGCTGAAATTGAATCCGTGTCGACTGCGAGATGTTGCTGGATTTTCCAGAGGTCGAAGCACCACTGACTGTCCAGGTCGAGATGCAATCCTTGCATGTCCACTTGCCAGTGAAACCCTCAGCCACCTCCGCACACGTACAATGGTACCAACGACGGCATTGATCGCAAGCTACCATTTCTTCTACATGGTTGGGGTTTTTGCACAACTCGCAAATGCACTGAGGTATCTCAGCATTGGCCTTCGCCGCAGCTCGTGTAGTAGTGGGCATCGTGGATTCGTCCTCTATCTGACCTCTATGGTCTAACAATCCGCTTTGGGCAACTACGCTCTGCTACCACAGAATGTGCAGAATTCTTTAAAGATTGTTGTCACGTCGAAGTAGAATTTGGGAAACACAGTTCTTTTAGCAATTCCTTTGCCTATATTTTCAGCAGTAATGCTTTAAAGCTAAAAAAGTATAATTTCTGTTAGTTAACATAAACTTAGGTTCGCAGATTTTAAAGCTCACAATTCTGGTGACCCTATTCGCCTTATCTACTTCTAGCGGACAATTGTGCTCGTTGTTTATATTTCCTGTATTTTGTAATCAATTTTATGTTATAGTTAAACTAGTTCATAAGGCATGTACCATAATTTACTTACGATTTTAAGAGGATTTGCATTAATAGATAATTCAATATTTATTCGATTAGGATAACAAATTATCTGTGTTTGTCATATCCTGAAATTGCTCGTAAGTTTTAGTGTATAATTCATATTTATAATTATTAATTTACTCACAACAAATTCTAGTGTGATCAAATACATTTGCAATCTATAGTAATAAATTTTAACTACACCAAATCAGTTTTTGGTTTTTAATATAAACAACGTACTGAGCCGCACAATCCAATCGTGTTTTCCTTTGTATTTCGCTAAATCATTCCTCTTGACAGTGCTCATCAATCTATTCATGACCTGTCTAGTTGACATCTCCGTTCATCTACTGGATTCGGGAAACCTTAATTCCCTATGGAAATTAGTAAGGGGTGTAGTGACGCTCGTTACGCTTTCGCCAACAAAACTGTTATTTAAATTGATTAGATTTTTTTACAAAGATGGGCACCACCGACCAGCTAGGCATTTTATTTTGATGGATCTCAGTAAAAAACTTGCCGAGATGCAGCAAAATTTACGTTTGTTAGCTGAAATCTCGGATAGATTCCCGTTTTTTAGCTGAATCTGGGCAAGTTGTTCACTGAGATTCGGCAAAATAAAATGCCGAGCTGCTCGGCGGTGTCCATCTCGGCAAAAAAAATCTAAGTGTAAATTGTAAATTCACAAAGTTTTTGCTAAGTACAAGCAAAGAAAATATTGCCGCTTCAGAGAAAATAATGTGACGCAACTGACAGCCAATGCTATTTATTAAGGGCCACCCACATTAGATCCGGATCTGAAGCGTTGCGACAAAGTGACAGCTAAATCTATTGCATAACTGTCAAATTTACGTCAACGCAACGCTAACGGATCTAAGGCTTATAATCTGACACCAAATGCTATTTTTTCTCTTATTTGGCAATATTCACATATTACTGAAAACCGTGATCAATTTGACCCCGGTTTTCGGTACTTATTGTTTAAGCACCAAGTTTTGAAAATAATTAATTAATTAATTTAGCTTTATTTAGGAGGCTTTCAGCCTTAGGCTGGTTCGCCTCCAACCGTTTTGAAAATATGCATTAAATCGAAAATGTGGATACTGTGTAGGGGTGCTATTTTTTCATGTATTTTATCCAAAGTCCCCATATAAAATTCAAACAGCGCCAGCTCATCTTACAACCAAATGTGTTGAAACTTTCACAGGGTGGCCACTGAATTAAGATTTTTAATTCCCAGTTGTCCATGATAGTTATTTTTTCAGTTTGATAAAAACAACTAGATTTGAAAGATGAAAGATAATGAGAGCTATTATTTTTTAAGAATACTGCACATATTGAAATCAAAATTTCACGACAACCGAAAATTGTCAAGATCTAAGGATGAAAAATTATTTCAGACTTTGGACTTTGAAACATTTTCAATATTCTAGAATTTGAATTTGTTTTTTACTTTACATTTCAAAAAAATTTGAACTAAGGATTTTCGGGCCACTGAACTTAAGATTTGTAGAGGATATGCTCCTATAGTTGCGGTACGTTAGAAGCGTTAGGTTCCTATAGTTGTGCATTGAGACTCAATACACAACTATAGGAACCTAACGCTTCTAACGTATCGCAACTATAGGAGCGTTTTCCCTAATTCCAATTTTTTCCCCGATTATCTACGGAATTTTTCCCGTGTTGATAAAAACAGCTAGATTTGAAAAATATCTAACCAGAACTTTCGAAATCCGAAGATTCTGGTGTTTTCATCATACGGAAAAGTTTGTATATTTGGAGCTATTATTTTTTGAACCATTTTTTTAATTCGGGACTAAGGATTTCTTCTCCAAGATCTCAGATATTATGGACGAAGACAAAGGTCTTCAATCCTCATGAATTGAATTGCTGATCCTGGATTAGGAGACAATTGTAAGATCTCAAATGAAGAAAATGATCTGGAAGTTCACAAAATTTTCAGGATTCTTCAGAATTTGACTTCGAAAAATGAGGAATATCCTAGACATAGAATTTATTTTTCAAGAGTCTAGGACCTCTACAATTCTAATTCCAATTTTCATATAGTTGGCTCTAGGTGAAAATAAAAGTAAATGAATAAATATCCTGAAATACCGAACAAATATTGAAGGTCCTGGACGCATCAAAACATTTCAAAATTCAGGCACAAAAAACCATCAAGATCTTGAGTTATGAAAAAATATGAAAAACTCAGAACCTAGATAAATTGTCAAAATGAATTAAAATAAAAGTAGTTAAACAAAATATTTAAAGGACGCAATAAAAATTTCCGGTTATTTCCTGTTTTTTTTTCCGGTTGTTCTCAATTCCCGGTGGCCACCCTGGATTTATTTTTCAAGATCTCGAATGCCATGTCAACTAAGACAAATTTGTATGATCATTAATCCTCATGACGTGATCCTGGAGTCTCTCTGATGAAACAAAAAAATATCCCAAACGAAAAAAGAAAAGATCTCAAACTTTACATAACTTTCAGAATTCTGAGGCTTAATTGAAAATCTCAGAATATAAAAAAAAAACGAACAGAAAATTTAAAAAAAAATCCAAAACATCGAAAAAGTACAGATCTTGGATTTAGAATAATGAGGATGCGATCAAATTCACGGTAATTTCCCGGTTGTTATCAATTTCCGGTTGATTTCCAGTTGATTTCTGGTTGATTTCCGGTTAAATGGCCACCCTGAATTTTTTTTTCAAGATCTCGGATGTCATGAAATAAGACAAATTTTTATGAACTTCAATCCTCATGACGTGTATCCGGATCCTAGAGTCTCTCCAATAAAACAAAAAAAAAATATCTCAGACTTTACAAAACTTTCAGAGTTCTGGGGCATAATTGGAATCCCCAAAATATAAAAAAAAACCGAATAGATAATTTTTAAAAATCCCAAACTTTGAAAAAGTACAGATCTTGGACATAGAAAAATGAGGACGATCATAGACATAGAATTAATTTTTCAAGATTCTAGGACCTGAATAATTTAAATTTTCATATTCCGGCACTCCGAAAACATTTAGAGATCTCTGATTTGGAAGAATTTTTAAGATCCAGAACAGATAAAAACATTTCAAAATGCAGTTACTTAAAAAAAAAAATCACGATCTTGAACGATGGAAAAATTTCAAAAATAAATTTTCCAAATAAATTAAGATTTAAATAGATAAGCAAATTATTTTAAAGATGAGGTCAAATTCCCCGTTGTTCTTCCGGTGGTTTATTTGATATGCATTAAAAAATAACTTAAAATACAATAGCAGGGCTGGTAGCGATCACTGCTGTCAGAAATAGTGATTTTAGTGACCATGTTGAATAAATAATTGACCAAATAGTGACTTATAGTTGTGAAAATAGTGACTAAAAAGTGACATAAGAGAAGGCGCATCAAATGAATGTTTGATGTTTTAGACTTATTCAACACGCATGAACGATATGAACCTTTAAAGCGAAAGATTCAATAGAAAGTTAATAACCAAACCCACGTGTAGTCTATTAGTTTATTAGTTACTAACTTCAAAAATCTGGAAAACCGGGAATCCTTAGGAAATTTCTTGTTTCCTTAAAATACCTGGAAGTCTCAAATAATTAAAAAAAACAATGTTACTAAAGATAATTCAAGGAAAATAATGAATTTTAAAATACAACCATTTAATTTTTCTCGTTATTTTCATTCACACTTGGAACTTTAAAGATTCACAGTGGATTAATCTTCAGTAAGAAAAAAAAAATTAAAAAGAATGCTTTTTGAAGACCACTGTCCTTCTGTGAAGTTTCCGAAGTTTTTCTAAATTTATGGAACATTTGTGCTCCCGCAATTTTCATGGAATTAGAACGAAATAATTAATATAGTTCTAGGATTTTCACTGAAGGCCTCAAAATTTTTCTGAAGTTCATAAAACTTCCCTAAATTATCGACACTAATTTAAAACTTCTCCAATAGTCTAGACTTTCCTGGTGCCTAAACGATTACTAAATTTTCTTGAAGTTCTCTAGACTGCCCTGAATTTATCAGTATTTTTTTAAGAACCCGCAACTTTACTAAAATTAATTGATTTGCCTGGAAGTTTCGAAAATTTTCCTTGAGTATTATAACCATTATTAACACTCACTTTTCCCTGAGCTTATCTATGCTTACCTGAAATATTATGAAATATATTCATAATTCCCTGACGCTTCTGACGTTTTAGGATTCTTGGAATACCCTATAATTTCACGGAACTCAACAGATTTGCTTAAGTTAATGGGATTATTCTGAAGTTATCTGATCGTCCTCGAAGGACTCGGAAGTTCGCTGAATATCATTAAACTATCTAAGCATATCTAAATTTATTACTCTGGAATTTCTTGAAGATATCGCTGCTTGCTAAAAGATCTCGCTTTTTGACGTAGGACTACGTCTTTGATTTCTATATGGGGGTACACTTTGTGAAAACCGAAAATGGAACATGTAACAAATTAAGAAAGATTTTGAACGTTAATAACTCAGCTGCCCCTGATCCAATTTCAATAATTTTATCACCAATCGATCAGAAATATGGCTACACATCGATAACAATGCTTCCGAATGTTGATTTTCAACAAAAAAAACTATTGAAAAACTGGTAAATGTCCAGCATTGTCCAAAAGCGTCAAATTAACTAACAAATTCACCAACTACCTACATGCATATGCTGCTTCCCAAGCACAGTCGTCAGAGAGTAGTATGTAGACGAAACAAGTCGAAGTGGCATTCGCCGTCGATCCTCGGGCATGTGCGAATAGGGAGGATGAAATTGCGTAATATTTTGCACACTCATCGCCATATTCAGAACCACACGCTCCCAACGATCACACCACTGTGTGGTGGTGTTCGGTCGTCGAAATTAGTAGAAGCAGTAGCAGCAGTAGCAGTGCTTTCGGCGTGTGGCGTTGAAAATTGTTCTCCAGTAACAACGAAAGGCTGCCTGCAAGCAGCGAGCTGCAGAGCCCACATAGGCAACCATCAAAGGAGGAAGAAGCTGCACCGCTATGCTATGGATCGGAATCAGTAGCTCTTCGTGAGTCGCTGCGGGTCAGTCATCTATGCCAAGCGTGTCATCCTGAGTGTACCCCATTAGGCATAAATACGTTAGGCATACGGACGTTAGGCATACGGACGTTAGGCATACGGACGATAGGCATAATGGACGTTAGGCATAAAGTCATTAGGCATAATGGACGTTAGGCATAATATTCGTTAGGCATAATGGACGTTAGGCATAAAATACCTTGCTGCTGTGTAACTCTAGAAACCTGTTTCGAGCATGGTAAACAATGCTTAACTTAAACTAAGCGTTGAATAAAAAATGATACAAGTTAAACAAACATAGTTTATTTAATAAGTTTGGAATCCATTATTTATCAAATCATAAGTGACGTAGCTACATATTTTCTCAGATCCAAGATTAGGAGCGATAGCGGTTAAGTAATCTGGCAATGAAAACTCAGCATAGTTTTGAACTATATATTGAAATCAATCGCATCTAGAAATAAAAATATCACACATTTGTTGTAATATATTCTTACACACATATTGCAATTGTCAAAGAAGAAAAGGTTTTCCTCAAAGAAAAGCTCATGAAATAAAGAATGGTCAATTCTGTGATTTTTCATTTAATAACAAAAAAACAGCTAACTTGAATAAAATATGATGCCAAAGAACAGCTCATGAAATGAAGAATGGTGAATTCTGTGGTTTTTCATTCAATAACAAAAAGACATACCTGCTGCTGCCAGGATTTCCTGCCATACTTTTCGATACAACGATTCTGTTTTTGTTGTCATCAGAATGAATACTAGCCGAACCGTCTGCTGATGTAAAGGAGCGATACTTCCATGAACAGTGACGAGTTGCCGAAACAAACAAGGAACTGTGGCAAACGTACCATCTGTAACCTAATACTTTGCCTGTCCAAGACGTCGCAAGTTTTCATGAGTTCCAAAAATTAGGGCTCTTTCATTATTGTCACCGAAGTCAGCAATCAATAGACGGTCCCCATTATCATCCTTCTGGAATACATTGGGTAGATTATGCCTAACGTCCATTATGCCTAACGTCCTTTATGCCCAACGTCCATTATGCCTATCGTACATTATGCCTAACGTCCATATGCCTAACGTCCGTATGCCTAACGTCCGTATGCCTAACGACCGTATGCCTAACGTCGTGTACCCACAAAACGGTCCTTTTCAGGGCCACCAAAAATTTGTTAAAGAGTATTATTTGGACATTGGTCAAGGTCATCAGTTCCCGCAAGCAGCTAGGTATCAAGGCTCGACCTGGTATCTATAGAAGGTGTGGAATTGTAGGCCTGAATAGATTGGTGCAATTAGTTTTTCCTCGGCTTTCATTCGCAAAACCACAAAATTACCTTGAATACGGGGGGTTCTCATTGGATGAAAGTGACCGTGAAAGAAGACACTAAAATAGATTTTTTTTTTCTTCCGACCGTTTCATCTTAGTATTCATCTTTGGCAGGAGTGCTTTCAACAACGAAAGGCTGCCTGCAAGCAGCGAGCTGCAGAGCTCATATGAGCAACCATAGAGAAGGAGGAAGAAGTCCCACCGCTAGGCTAGGATCGGAATCAGTAGCTCGTCGTGCTCAGCTCAGCATTACTCAACCATCACTACAAAACGGTCCTTTTCAGGACCACCATAAATTTGTTAAGAGTATTATTTGGACATTTTTCAAGGTCATCAGTTGCCGCAAGCAGCTAGCTATCAAGGCTCAACCTGGTATCTATAGAAGGTGTGGAATTGTAGGCCCGAATGTATTGGTGAGATTAATCATCGTCCGACCATTTTCCAGAACACACTGGTAGGAAGTGTTATAAATCCAATAGAATTTGAGAGAAGTGGGAATAATTCGCTTTGGGTGTATATTCAGTCCCCAGAAAGCCAATAAAATCATATTTGTGAGAAAATTAGCTCTCACGAGTTCCATCTCTCGAAGTCCTTCCTTTTTTACATATTCTGTACAAACGATACTTTCTGCCCCGCCCTATTCACATAATTCGGAAGGAAATCCTGTGAGGGGTGAATTGAATACACTTTAATACCAAAATGCACAAAACTTAAAAATTCATAAATATAAAAAAAAAAATCAAAATACATCTTTTAAAGTAGGGTAGATGAATTGAAAATACTCAAATTGACAGTCCCTTGGCTTCTCTTCATCAACTTTCTCTTTGAAATAAATACTACAAATTTGATACGCTTACAAATAAAAAAGGTAAGAGTTAAGATAATTGATGATTGATCAATTAAAAGAACTAAATGTTCACATTTGTTCCGTCCACTAGCGGTCCTACGTCAAGCTTCCGTTCGTGCCCCTGGGCACAGACCCTTCTACTTTTTTTTATTACTGGAACTTCGTTGATGTTCTCTAATTAACTTAGCTAAATTTTCGCATTTTTTTTAAATTCTTGAAATCTTACCTATATACCTTTAAAATACTCTCACGTTTCCGGATGTTCATAAAGTTTTCAGGAATTCTCTCGGAGCTTTGCAGAAGTTTTCGGAAATCCACTGAGTTTCTCGAAACTTCTTTAAGGTTTATAATATTTCCTTGAAATTATTTGAACTGCCCTTTGATTCTCTGACCTGTCTTGATGTTCTCGAAGCTTCCATAAAGCTCTTAGTTCTATTGAAGATCTCGGTTCTGCTCGGAAACAAGTAGAATTCCCGTAAACACCTTTAAATTTACCTGAATTCTCTGGACTACTGTGAAGTTTCTGAAATAATTCTGGAGTTTTCATAAATTCTCTGAAAATCTCTGTACTTCCCCGAAATTCGCGGAACATCTTAAGGGTTCCCGATTGGGTTTTCAGCACATCATGTAGGGTAAAAGTTGGCTTCGGCAATACCTTAACCTATTATCGTCAGGGGGTAAACAAAGTCCTAGAGCACTCAAATTTGGCCAATAGTTGCTCAGAAACACAATGTATCTACATGCCAAAATAGAGCTCTCAAGGACGTTGTTTACCCCCTGACGATAATAGATTAAGGTATTGCCGAAGCCAACTTTTCCCCTAACTATCTTCCATTTATATAAATTTACGATTATAGATTTTTAATCGATCTAGCTTCTCTGAGGTGCTTAGAACTTCTTAAAAAAATTGCACAATACCCCTAAAGTTTTCTAAATTTATCAAGTTCGCTTGGCGCCTGTGAAGTTCTCTGAAATTTTAGGAACTTCATAAAAATTCCTGAAAAGTCTCGAATGCTAAAATAACCGCTTTGCGTGTTAACTTCCCTTATGTTCCCTGCAGTTTTTTATAGAGCTTCACTGAAATTCTCAGCATTTCCTTTCATTCCTCAGAAGTTCTCCAAAGTTCCTACAATTGTTGTAAAGTTAATGGAACTGCATTGAAGATCTCTAGTCTTTCATAAAGTTAATTACGAACTTGAAATAAATCATTTATTATTTTTTTACTTATTTCTGGAACTATGAAAATATTCAATATCTTGAACGTGTACATGGAATACGAATCTTCAAGACATTTAATATTTTTAGATCTTGGACTTACTTACTTGGAAAACTAAGGTAATTTTATCCATAAAAATGAGAAGACATCCTGTATATAGAGAAAGACGATTAAACGTCACAACGCAAAGAATAATCAATTTTGAAATAAATTCACGCTAAAAAAGGGGAAAATAGTTACTTTAGTGACTTGGCCTTAAAAAAGAGACTTTTTAGTGACTGACTTGAAAAAAGTGACCAAGTCACTAAAAAGTGACTCGCTACCAGCCCTGAATAGTTAAATTGAATAAACAAGAACAGCTGTTGCTAACATGCTTAAGAATGGGAAGTGGCTTATTAATAGGTATTAATCTGTTCACTCGATTTTAGACAAATGGCTATTTTATCCCATAAGCGCCCTGGACATTGGCAAAATCTTGTGGTAGTTTGATTAGGCTGCATTTGTTTCGAAGTTTTTGAACGACAAGCGTTATTTTATTATCTAATTTTAGGGTTAGTTTTGAAGAAATACGAAGCACATTGACCCCTTCGCGTATTTAACCCCAAATAATTATCAAGTACAAGACCGGCAGTGAAAATAAAAACAAGAAGTCTGAAAACTTCAACGTTTCGTCATGGACCCAAAACGCCAAGTGTATCATGAATATTGGGTTCAGAGTTCGAAGGAGTCACGGATGCGGAGGTGAATGCGATGTGTCAAACACAAACTTCACAATCTTTTCTTGTTGCATACACAAACAAAATATTATCATTATATCTTTTTTTTTCGAGAGTTGACCAACTGCAGTTTTAATATTCTAGAATCTCGGTTGGGCTCTCCATGCGATACAATACTAACAGACGACTCGAGCTATGGTACTCGCTAGGTCACTTTTCCAATGTTCTACAGAAAAATTTAGAATTATGGTTATCCGAGATTATTGAAAGAAAAAAGTTAAGGGGCTGACAAAATCGGGTCACTACTGTATTTAAAATAAATAAATGTATTCTTATCTTTTATGGTTGTTTGATTATTAATTGCTATTATTACCTGCTTAGAGTTGGCTCCTTTAAAATACTGTGTAGAATTTACCTCATTATGCCTCAGCTCCATCGATTTTCGTTCCTGCGTGGTTTTTGTGATATACCCACTCTCGACATATTACCCTGTAGTACGACTTGGGCGTGCATCATGCAAGTAACTCATCTCTCGTCAAGATGATGGGATATGGAGTGATGATGAAAGGATATAGAAAACAAATGAAAGAACAGAGGGAAAGATATTAGTATTGGTTACATAAACCCCTTCCCCCCACACACAACAAAAAAGAAACATAGATGCACAGACAAACAGAAATAACACATTTAATATTTCTCTCCACAAAACATAGTCACTAAAACACTACCGCCATCTGTTGAGTATCATGTGATGGATAGTACGCTGAACAGATGCCGGTAGTGTGCAGACGTCAAACGCAAGGGAACCGACCTTGCGCGCCACAGGTGGCGGAACCACCAACCAAAAACACTCAAATTGACCGTCGAATGCGTGTTCGATGAACAACCTACGAGTGTTATGTCTGTTTGTCGGTGATAGATGGGTTATTAGGAAAGTACAACCGTACAACTACGTTATAACTATTAGCGCAATGAATGAACGTAAGTTTCGGGGTCATGTTAGTGATAAAGTTTTGTTAGTATTGACCCGTATTCAGCCCTGTCATTCACTCCAACACTAGTCGCAGGTAGAAATACTCAGAGGGAGAGATGGGCGGAGAAAACAAAATACAATTCGGCAGCAGGGATTTGTATCTAAATTATCTTGCAACCCTTGCTAAAACTTAGCATTTCACATGACTTTTACTTTTGATTCGATTTACGTGTAAATTAATAATTGATTGCATCGCAATATTTTGCTCATTTTTTGGTGCCATTAATTAACCAACTAAGATCAATTAATCAATAGAGCTAGAATATTGCTTTTGATTCCAAAAACTAGTTGAATTTGAGAAGCACACGAAACATAAAGGTGATTGAATTTCTATTCGATTGCAATACTCTCAAATGTAATCTAGTAAGAATAAAAAATCCTCAGAAAAAAAATCTAATGGGAATGTTCGTTTGGCTCAGATTTTGACAGTTCATTTGGCTCAAAACATTTTCTCCGCTCATCTCTCCTTCTAGTATTGGCGTTGACGGCGACTCTGTAGCTCTTTACTCCTATGAGAAAATCCATAAGCAAACGTCAGACTGTGCGTAAAACATGGCGGACTTTGTACTATCCTTTCACTCCACCGAAAATTCCCATAATAGTACGTTCAGACTACAGAGTTATAACATGTTATAGCGCTATCTTGATGGTGGTTTCTGTGTTGCAATTATTTGACAACCGTTATAACATGTTATAACTGCTCAGTCAAGGCATAAGAAACTATCTAAATTTGCTGGAAGAGCAAATTTTTCGACGGTGCCGTCAACGCCAATTTCTAGTCGCAGGCAGTTGTTGTTAGGACATGCGATACTGTCACTGCTACCACAGACAAACAGACATAACACATTGAATATTTCTCACTGTTAAGTATCGTCGCTATAACATTACCGCCATCTGTTGAGTACACTGTGGTGGGCACTACACTGAACAGATGGCGGTAGTGTGTAAACGTCAAACGCAAGCGAATTGACTATGCGCGCCACAGGTGGCGGTACTACCAACTACGATACGTTTAAATTGTCCGTTAAATGCTTGTTCGATGAACAACTTGCCAGTGTTATGTCTGTTTGTCTGTGCTGCTACTATGTTAGATGTATGACCCGTCAAGTTTGCTGGCGCCGCTGGTGTAGTGGTAAGCGTGACTGCTTTCTAACATCCCGATGGGTCTGGGTTCAATCCCAGCCGAGGTCGGTGGGATTTTTCTGAGGCATAAAAATCTCTGGTCACGTCTTCCTTCGGAAGGGAAATAAAGCCGTTGGTCCCGGCCCATGTGTGTTTGAATGGGTGCGATATCCTACGCAGGTGTGGAAGCTGCCTTCCTGCACATTTGGTTGCCGTCAATGGATGGCAATCGATGTCCGTCGGTGATTGGCACTAGATTGCGGAACAGAGAACGACGTTAAATAAAGGAAAGAAGAAGAAAAAGACCCGTCAAGTTTCGAAGTGCAAAAAAAAACTAAAAAAAACTGTTAGAACTTTCTTCTAAATTTACTTTACACTCAAAGCAAACTATTTACCGTAGCATTACAAAAGGGAATTTAAAATTACTTTTTTTATGCCAATATTATAATTATGATAAAACTACAATTTACGGCTCCGTGAAATTAACCCGCTTGAACCTTTCAAATCAATGAACTGGAGAAAAACTAAAATTTTAACAAATTGCAAAAAAATCATAGCAACGCTTGACAAATCATCAACAAGCCCCTCATCCTTGGACAGGGAAATATTATCATTATGTCTTATTATTCCATAATTTCATAAAACATTTGTTTGGCCAAAGATGCAAAACTTTGGAACCAAATAAATTTAAAAAAAATCTTGCTGCCGATAGACTCAATTATTTCGAAAAACAATGCATAGTTAAAATCACAATCCTAAACTAAAGAATTATTTATTTTTGGGTAGTGGTAAAATTCCAACAAACTTTTGATCCGCTACATCACAACCGGCATCACTAGTGTGCATCTTTCAAAACGTAGAGATACAGACAAGCCCTGAGATCTGGTTGCAGTTAAGCAATGTTCAAGGTTATGCCAATGCCCAGGGTACAGGTAATATATTACTAATTTGATCTATATTTTACTTATATTCGAATTAACCAGCTATATATTAATCGACACAAACCCCCCTCCCTTGTCTCTTCCCTTATGGCAGCTAATTTACTAATATTGAGATGGGGTCTTGCCGATACGTTACCCTACCGGTGATGTCAACGTGGCTCGCCCTGTTTCACATTCGTGGATTACACAGAACTTATTTAACCTGGTGGTATTAAAGATGCTGTGATGCCACCCCCTGTCAACTGAAATATCATAAACGGTGCCTAAAAGCATCGGATACCTGACCTTTGACCTCCTTCTATACTACACAATCACAATCACAATGGACATGTAGCATTTTCAACATGCAGATGTGACATGAAGTTTTGACAAAATCAATAACTACTTTTTATGTGATTTAATTTAACAGTAAGTGTTCCCCTAACACACATGTATTAACAATATCAAAATGGTTCTGGTTGGCATATAATTTTGTTTCTTCTTCTTTGGAACTTTAGGACTTTTAATAGGTAAAGGTTAAGGTATTGCCAAAGCCATCCTTTACTCTATTTAAACTACCAAACATGCTTGCTAAAAAAAACGTAAGATTATATATTTATAAAAGCAAATCAAATTGAATTTTTGAACACAAACTGCCTTCATAATTAATACCTCATACCATCTATGCAAGTTGAACCAAAAATTGTACGCAGCACCCTACTTCCATCAGTCTGTCACTCATGACGGTACTGTACTGCCCATTATCGCAAATCAGTCCCACCTTTGCTTGATTTTCTATTCATATGGGACAATTATGCAATTATTGGTTGTGTACAGCTGATCACCAGCCATGACTTTGTTATTACTTTGTGAAATGTATAGCATGGTTAATTTCAGTACCACCAGTACGCATACTTCTATAGCACATGCCATAGGCAAAAACATAAGATTAGCAGTATTGAATCATCGTTATCAGTATTATAGCATAGGTGCAATTGAAGTTCAAGTTAGAGGACTTAGCAGTACGATTTGAAGAAGCAGAAACAACGACTACACGAGCTAGGCAAATGCCTTTCTTCGCTGTAGGTATGATGCAAAACAACATGGGTGTGTAGGAAATCGAGTGTAGTTGTACGATTACACTATACAGCCAGTCGAGCTCTCCCCAGTAGGTAGGTAAGTGGTATCGAACTAAAAGAACGCAGTAGAAACACAAGGAAGACTTAGAAATGTCTCGGTACATATATCAATTTCAGGTCGCTGATTAATGTAGTTCTGTGGTTTTCGTCACCGAAAGTGGATTCCATTTTAACGAAAATGTGATTATTCTTGTCAAGGATAAAAATTAACGATTGGTAAGATAATAAAAATGAAATAAATATTTTGGCATGAATACTAAAGCGATACGCATCGGCAGACAATGGACGTTCAGTACGATGAAGACCTTTCACAGAATCCTTTCTATCGGAAACTTCAAACAGATCATCAGATCTTTTTGGAGACGGCCCCGATTGAAGGTTGGATCATTTGTGTACCCCGCAGTGGAACCATCAACGACAGATGTTTAGTGGATCAGGAATTCCTGCTAGCTCAAATTCTAGTTCCGAACGAAGAGCTTCCCGAAACGCATTTTACAAATTTGAGCTGTGTCGATATACGATTGCATGGGCGTCAACTGATCACTGGTGGAATACAAGCGACGATCCTTTTCGAAGAAGTGTTCTACACGAATGGTTTGAAGTTTAAAGTGTGGTGTATAGAGCGACCATTGTGTGATACGCGACCGTATGGCATAATCGTAGAAGATGAATTCGGGAGATTAACCACCATCAAGAAGCTCCAAGATGCAGTCGAATTTATACGATCAGTGGCTAAGCCACGATACGTGTTCTCCAAAATTGACACAGCAGTTCAAAGTTTCATGAAAAATAAATCAGACTTCACCAAATGGAACCTCAAACAGTACAAGGAGGACGTGAAAAAGTTGTACATTCAATGTTTGGAGATAGTGCTTCAAAACCGGAAATTGAAAGATCGATGCCAAAAGGATGCTCATCTCAAGCACAATGTTAAGCTTGCTGTGGAAACCTATATGATGGACAAGCTGTATGATCACGTGAAAGATGTGATCAACGTGTGCCAGCAGGAGCAGGTGGAAAGCTTTAACAAAACCATTCGGAACCTGTCGGACATCCACATCACGGAGATGAAGCTGAAGCGCAGCTACGCTGACGTAATCCCCATCGTAAAGAAAGAGTTGTTGAGGATCGACGACTGCCGCACAGCCATTGATAAGAGCAGTTGTTTGAAGAAAGCTTTCGAGATAATTGCTCGCGAGCATGCCGGAGCTGCTTGGGGAAAAAACAATGGCGAGCTGAAGCTGATGACGACCACCGATGATGTTATTCCTCTGTTGATATTCGTTATCACCAAGACCGGTGAGTGTTACAATGTTAGGATAGCATACTGCGAATTTTATATTATAATGAGTCATGGGTATGCTATCGGTTTGGATTGTACCGCTATTGTCAGCATGGCGCTAGTTTCCTAGGGGTAGGCAGTTGATCGTTAGAATGGGAAAATAAACTTTTGTTAATTTTGAGTTAATTCTGAGGAGAATTCCAAGGGAAATTTCTTGGAAAACTAGAGGCAATTTCCTAGATAATTCAGATAAGCATTCAAAGCCAGCTATGAGGTGAACTCCAAGGTCTGGGTAGAATTTCATGGTTTCTAAATTCTAAAGGATTTAGCGTCGATGTCCCCAATATCTGCCTAAGTGTCCCTAAAGTTGGGCCCATGCATAAAATCCGAAGTATTTTTTTAACAACTTGTCATTGGCAATCTTAAATATCCATTAGAGTTAGTGAGCCAATTAAGGCATATGTACACTAGTACTTGCACTGGCAATAGCAATAGGCACTAGCACCACTGTTCGGGACCTAATACCACTGCGACCAGTAATTTGATCTATTGCAGTATATCCCGTGTCCTTAGTTTAGTGCTTGTCGTATTACTCCACCACTATTGAGAAATGATGAAGTATTCGATTTTTTTTACAGTTGTCATTCTTGCATTTATCGCAAGGATTCGACTCTAATTGAAAGGTCCCGCTATTTATACCCTTTGGAGTTTTTAAACACCCTCTAAAGGCGCGCCCTTTGGCAGTCAACATTGGATTCCTTAGCAACAACATTAAGGAATGACGGCGATAATGACCATGCATTAGAACTCTAGTCTTAACCACTTCAACCTAGGGAACAACGAATAGAATATTAGGAATCACATAGATGAAGACTAACTAACTCATTTTTTCCTTGTTTCAAGATCATCCTCGGTGGACAAAGCCGAGTCTTGTCACTATCAACAAGGCATAAAAAGTAACAAGGACTAAGATGTGTTCCTTTGATTACTGTAAAATCCTGTTCCCCTAGTTTGAAGTAGCCAGGACTAGGAATCGGTGGTAGATCTTACATCCCGTAACGTACCACGAAAAGGTGATCTACCCACGTTACGGGGTCACATAGGGCATAACTAGTATACATGCCGAAATTGGAGCAAATTTTAAGTAGTTCGATAACTGGTTCACTTCATCTAGTACTGCCCAGATTTGATATAGCCCATTTTACCTAATATTCTCCCTATACTGAAAAAAAAAACTAGATATTCATGTCGGTTTCAAATCCACCTTAAAAAATTATAAATAATTGCTGGAATGCTAGAAAATTATCCAAATAATGATTACTAAATCGTGTATTTGTATCTTCTCGTAGGTCTAACTAATTGGATCATGAATGTAACGTTTCTCAAAGAATTCCAACTCAACGACCCGTCATCAACAGTGCCTCAAAAGGATAAGCACGGCCAGAACAACTATCTTATCACAACACTGGAAGCCGTAATCGTCTACATCAGCTGCTGCAGTATCGAGCGTTCCCAGCGTTTGGGAATCGATATCATGTCCGATGAGGACATACAAATGAAAAAGTACTGCGAAATGAGTTTCAAAAATGCCGATCAATTCCTCAATTACCTATTCACGCTGATGAAGAACAATGAGGAAGAGGAAATATTGAACATATTCCAAGATTTCAACAACAACAACAGCAGTTTAAACTTCGAATCCAAAAACAAAAAGTGTCACCCTCTCTGCAGTTGCATGAGATGTGAATCGATGCCCTACTTACCGCACATAGACGATCGCAACCAGAACGGCTTGGCCGCGATTCATCTTGCGGCGACACTGGGCAGTCCAAAATTGCTCACCCTCATTCTGAATCTTAAACCGAATGTTGACGCGGTGGATGCAAAGAACTGGACTGCGCTGCACTACGCTGCTGCCAATGGACATCAGAATTTGCTTTTGCTTCTTCTGCATGCCGGAATCAATATCAACAGCACGAGCAACGACCAACATACATCCCTTCATTTAGCCTGTCTAAACGGTCACAGTGGATGTGTCAAGGCCTTGCTCTACTTTTCGGAACACATGAAAATACATGTCGATATCGACGCCCAAACGCAACTCGGTCAGACTGCACTGCACTACGCTTCCAAATGGGGATTTTCAGATATCGTTGAAACGTTATTGGAACACTCTGCTACCGTTAACGTAGCGAATCGAGTTGGTGCAACGCCCCTAAAATACGCCCACAATTCCAAGATCATGAAAATGTTGAAAGACGCTTACGCTGATCAACAAAAACGACGAAAGTCCTCCGACTTGAGTCCTGTTGGAAACGAAGAATACGTTCTTATATCCGATGAAGATCTCTTGGACAACGAAACCTTCGTGGAATATCGGAACATTGAAGAGATGAAACGAATCGACAAAGCCATCACTGCAATAGTAGCCCACGATACCAAATTAGCTTGCTATTACCTAGGGCTAGAAGTCTTCCCACCAACTCCAATGATTAACACGTCCGCTCCGAAAGACTACTCATCCGAAAAAGTTTGCCATCCGCTGTGTACATGCCAGCGATGCCTCAACGATTCGGCAGATTTCTACACCCTTCTTAGGAAACCATTCACTTCCAGCCCGAAAAACACCAGCAAGATCAATCTCAACGCCACCAACGGCGACGGATGCACCGCTCTGCACGTAGCGGCGATGAGTGGCAATTTGGACATGATCAACATTCTGCTGGATCATCGCGTCAGTGTATCCGCCAGGACTAAATCCGGCTGTACCGCGCTCCATCTGGCCTGTCGCGAACGGCGACTGAATGTGATCAAACTACTTCTGAGTCGCTGTCGGAGCGACGAAATTGTCGACCTAAAAGACTGCCGTGGTGACACCCCGCTGCACTACGCGGTCGAACAGAATCAACTACGCATAGTGGAGATTCTGCTCAGTGCCAAAGCTGACAAGAGTCTACGGAACCTGGCCGGCCAGCGACCGATCGACATCGCTCGGGAACGACTATTTTTCAATGTGATCAATGTACTTGAAAGGAAGTGGTAATTTGCCCAAACGCCTCTGCGAATGGAACTTCGTCACAATATCTAATTTATTGCAATGTAACATATCTGTTGAAATCTTTCTAGTGAGATAGAGATATATACATTCTTAATGTGTTACAAGTTACAGATTTTTCGGTCTTTAAATAAAATAGAATTTACAACGCTAGTTCAAACGACGGTCTTTCCAATTTTTTTAAAAGAAAAATCCCATGCAACAGACCTCAGAAATGTCTTGAAATTCTGCTCATAATTATCTTGGAGTTCTCTTCTGAATTCTTCTGACAATTTACTTGGCATACTTCTTATAATACTTTAGAAACTTGGCTCTAAATGCCCTTGGAATTATCCTCGGTATTCCCTGAAAACTCTTCTGGTGTCTTTTTGGAATTGTACCTAATTGTATTTTTTTTTTAAAGCAGGGTTACTTCCACTCACTTGCTATAGAAAATTGTTTTTTAGAATTATGAAAACATTAGATGTTAAAGTGATAATTAGTACTTGTAAGCTACAAGAAGAGGTCGTGAAGTGTGTGTTTGACTCATAAAATCTGTCAATTTCGCTTTCAGAGCGTTACAATCAGCGATCTTATGATTCGCGAGCGTTCACTCAGAGTGAGCGCTCACGAATCGTAAAATCGCTTATTGTGACGCACTGAAAGCAATATTGACAGGTTTTATGTATCAAACACATTCTTCACGACGCCTACTTGTAACTTACAAGTACTAATTATCACTATAACATCTAATGTTTTCATAATTCGGAAACACAATTTTTTATAGCAAGTGAGTGGAAGTAACCCTGTTTTAAAGTCTTTATTATAGAGATTTTTAGCCGAAGGCTAGTTCATCTCTCCTAATTGGGTTCTTTAATTTTGAAAACATATATCGGTTTTTATATATTTTCTGAAAGAGCTTTGTTTTCTGAGCACAGCGATATTTTTTTCGAACCCACACACCTTCATCTCGATTTTTAAATCAAGATTTAAAGCATAATAATAACTTTACTGTTTGACACTAAAGTGACAAACTGACAGCTCGCTCCTATACAAAGTGATACCGAGGGGTGCTAATAAGGTGATTTTTGCAAATGTAATCGTTCTTATTTAAAATAGTTCCAGTGTACCGAAATTGATGAAATTTTGGGTATGGGTTCCATTTTTAATGCAGATTACGAATATGCATTTACCTCAATACCCTTAAAGAACCCAATTGTAATTGATCAATTTAGATGGTCAAATTTTGAACCCACCAAAGCATGCTTTTGGCGCCACTGTATATGGACGATCAAATTTAAAATACTGTGGTAGCCACAGCATAGTTCTGTCAAAACCACAGCATTTTTATTGATCCATGTAATTGTTCAGTGCATAAACCGTGCCTTCCGCGGTGTACCTAGGGATCAACCCCCTTTTTTTTTTTTTTTTTTATACAGGGGGGAATCTGCTCCCAGACACCTGAGAAGATAACTCAGGGTGTGGGGATGGGAGAAGTAGCGCTCCCGACCCACTAAACCTTACCCTGTGCTCTTGGCCCTTGCCCTCCCCGGAACCGCCCGAAAGCATTACATCATGGGAGGGGGCCGGTTGCGCTATGGCGCATCACACTAGTGTCAACAATCAATACGAAACTAACGATTTTAAATTGGCTCACCACTTTAGTAGCCTATTGGTCCCAAGCAAACGATTAACGTACCCTATTCTAGTTGAAATTCTATTACTACACTATGTTTGTTTTGATTCGCTATGAAAGTTTGACAGATAACATCAGGGGTGTGTGGATTCATGCAGAACATGCAGGGGTGAGTGAAATAGCTTGGGACTGCTTGGGACCGTTGTTCTGGTACTGAGTGAGCCAAAAATAATAATGATTTTCTTCGGGACCCAGTGGTCTTAGAGTTACCTCTATGCTATTACCATAAAAAAAAGAAAACGAAAATGTAATTTTTGAGCCTTTTTCCCAAAAGAAAATTTGACAGCTATAGTCTGCTAAATTTTGAGATTATAGCGAGATGTCGTCAAATTGTAAAATCAACACTTATTAGTGTTTATGTTGTTTTAATGCATCCAAAACATCAGTTTTGCAATAAACGCCAACATTACCTAACGGAATAATTGATCAGACCATTATTCCGCAAGGAAAGTGAAATTGCATTCAGAATGCGCCACCTTCATGTCGATCACGATACTAATGTAATCGATGCCCCGTAACGTGGGTAGATCACCTTTTCGTGGTACGTTACGGGATGTAAGATCTACCACCGATTCCTAGTCTTGACTACTTCAAACTAGGGGAACAGGATTTTACAGTAATCAAAGGAACACATCTTAGTCCTTGTTACTTTTTATGCCTTGTTGATAGTGATAAGTCCTCGGGTTGCGTGGACCGAGGATGATCTTGAAACAAGGAAAAAATTAGTTAGTTAGTCTTCACTAACAAATGCTAAAGGAAAATAATTTCTTTAGCATTCCGTGTCCTATCCCGTAGCACGTAAAAACGTCATTACTTTTCAGCTGCGTACCAGGCTTTAGTAGTAGTAAAATTATGTTTATTTCTGTTGATTATGGTAGTACATTGATTTATCATTTTAATTGATTAGCCTACTTGGCTCTTCATCTTTATTTAATTTGATATTCTAATTTAATATTTGCGTTTTTTCAACTAGTTTACAGAATATCCCTTTGGGGATGTGTTTTATTTGAATTGAAAAAAGTGATAACCTACCTAACTACGAGTATAACTTAACCTAACGTGCTAGATCACGTATGATCTGATGATTTGATCTCAGACAGGTGTCTCTGAACCTTTCCAGCGTACCAGGCTTAAAGGGCAACAAAATATTGACAAGGGCGAGAGTGTTTTAACCAATCCACTGCCAAGAAGGAGGGTTGCTGAAGCCACCACCATTGGTGGTGTCAGCACTGTACCCTACAATGTTTGTTTATATTGCATTGACGACACTTAAGCCTGGTACGCAGCTGAAAAGAAAACGGAAAAGTAATTTTTGAGGATTTTTCCCAAAAGAAAATTTGACAGCTATAGCAACAATCAATACGAAACTAACGATTTTAAATTGGCTCACCACTTTAGTAGCCTATTGGTCCCAAGCAAACGATTAACGTACCCTATTCTTATTGAAATTCTATTACTACACTATGTTTGTTTTGATTCGCTATGAAAGTTTGACAGATAACATCAGGGGTGTGTGGATTCATGCAGAACATGCAGGGGTGAGTGAAATAGCTTGGGACTGCTTGGGACCGTTGTTCTGGTACTGAGTGAGCCAAAAATAATAATGATTTTCTTCGGGACCCAGTAGTCTTAGAGTTACCTCTATGGCTATAGTCTGCTAAATTTTGAGATTATAGCGAGATGTCGTCAAATTGTAAAATCAACACTTATTAGTGTTTATGTTGTTTTAATGCATCCAAAACATCAGTTTTGCAATAAACGCCAACATTACCTAACGGAATAATTGATCAGAGCATTATTCCGCAAGGAAAGTGAAATTGCATTCAGAATGCGCCACCTTCATGTCGATCACGATACTAATGTAATCGATCTTTCCTTTACCGATTTCTTTTGAACTGCGTTGGGTCAAGAAATGCTGAGGAAAAGTAATTTTTTTTGCATTCCGTGTCCTATCCGGTAGCACATAAAAACGTCATTACTTTTCAGCTGCGTACCAGGCTTAAAGCCTGGTACGCAGCTGAAAAGAAAACGGAAAAGTAATTTTTGAGGATTTTTCCCAAAAGAAAATTTGACAGCTATAGGCAGCTAAATTTTGAGATTATAGGGAGATGTCGTCAAATTGTAAAATCAACGCTTATTAGTGTTTATGTTGTTTAAATGCATCCAAAACATCAGTTTTGCAATAAACGCCAACATTACCTAACGGAATAATTGATCAGACCATTATTCCGCAAGGAAAGTGAAATTGCATTCAGAATGCGCCACCTTCATGTCGATCACGATACTAATGTAATCGATCTTTCCTTTACCGATTTCTTTTGAACTGCGTACTGGGTCAAGAAATGCTGAGGAAAAGTAATTTCTTTTGCATTCCGTGTCCTATCCCGTAGCACGTAAAAACGTCATTACTTTTCAGCTGCGTACCAGGCTTTAAGCCTGGTACGCAGCTGAAAAGAAAACGGAAAAGTAATTTTTGAGGATTTTTCCCAAAAGAAAATTTGACAGCTATAGTCTGCTAAATTTTGAGATTATAGGGAGATGTCGTCAAATTGTAAAATCAACACTTATTAGTGTTTATGTTGTTTAAATGCTTCCAAAACATCAGTTTTGCAATAAACGCCAACATTACCTAACGGAATAATTGATCAGACCATTATTCCGCAAGGAAAGTGAAATTGCATTCAGAATGCGCCACCTTCATGTCGATCACGATACTAATGTAATCGATCTTTCCTTTACCGATTTCTTTTGAACTGCGTACTGGGTCAAGAAATGCTGAGGAAAAGTAATTTCTTTTGCATTCCGTGTCCTATCCGTTAGCACATAAAAACGTCATTACTTTTCAGCTGCGTACCAGGCTTTAAGCCTGGTACGCAGCTGAAAAGAAAACGGAAAAGTAATTTTTGAGGATTTTTCCCAAAAGAAAAGTTGACAGCTATAGTCTGCTAAATTTTGAGATTATAGCGAGATGTCGTCAAATTGTAAAATCAACACTTATTAGTGTTTATGTTGTTTAAATGCATCCAAAACATCAGTTTTGCAATAAACGCCAACATTACCTAACGGAATAATTGATCAGACCATTATTCCGCAAGGAAAGTGAAATTGCATTCAGAATGCGCCACCTTCATGTCGATCACGATACTAATGTAATCGATCTTTCCTTTACCGATTTCTTTTGAACTGCGTACTGGGTCAAGAAATGCTGAGGAAAAGTAATTTCTTTTGCATTCCGTGTCCTATCCGGTAGCACATAAAAACGTCATTACTTTTCAGCTGCGTACCAGGCTTTATGCGTTAAAAAAAATTCTTATGTGAATAATCATTAATGAAGCTTGAATTTTTCATGATTAGCTTGCCTAATTTAAAAATTAATATAATAAATATTTAATTCCTATGTACGCGCTTGTAGATCATTTATCACGATTATTTTGCCGCGCAGAACAAATCAATCATCTATGTGGACGGAACATAATTTTTCAATGTTTGCGAATTTTTAGTGAATTTGTTTATTATTCAGTTCCAACCTGGATCGGGTATCAAGAAGCACTAGATGCGAACCTCCTCCCAGATCACCATGGCAATACAGGAAGTATCACAACAAAGGTAATTGCTATTAGATATTTTGCAAACAGTGACAGATAGCGGACATGAAGAACCAGTGGAGGTGCCGGGCGTGCCAGGTGTTTATCCTAGACAAATGGTAAGTTACAAATTCTCTGTTGTCGTTGTCGTAGGCGCCGTCGTAGCCACTGTCGTAATCGCTGTCGTAGTCGTAGGCAGTACCGTTAGTATATTTAAAATTAAACATCAACCGCTGAAAATATGAATTATCGCGCATTTCTGTTGTTCATTACATTCCAAGTGAAATTCGAGAACGTAATTTCATTTGAATAGCTTGTTTAACCAGGTCTTAAACAATCGTCACGTCGGTCATAGCTTGTTATGATTGTCTGAACCATGCCTAAAGAGAAAATCGAAACATTGAACGTCGCCTAAGTACTCTTTCGTAGCTTTTAGTTTTAGGATTTCAAAGATCGTCGGTTGCAGTGGCTTGCTTACTGAGGAGAAAAATGCGGTCCCAGATCCTTTCATATTAAAAACATTAAAATATCGCTTGTTTATCGTGTATCTTGTAAAGCTTTTCGTTGTCGTCGGTGCCGGGTTTGAATAGTTATAAAAATTTGAGTAACGCTATAATGTGATATGAGAGGCTCGATGGCCTTAGAGCAACCGTTTTTGCTTACTGAGCAGAACATCATGAGTCTAATCTCAAGCCCATCCACATTCAAGATTCGTCAATGATTAAAAAGGAGCTCGTCTGCCTAGTGGCAAACGTTTTTGCTTACTGAGCAGAAGACCATGGGTTCAATTCCAAGCTCCTTCGCGTTATACGATCGTTAGGACCTAGGGGCACGTAATAACCTTCAACTCCAACGCAGGCAATGGCTGTAATTAAATTAATTCCATTAACTACTGCTTTAATTACATTAATTTGACAATGTACAACATTAACTACTTTTTAAATCCATTAATTACAGTTGAAATTTCGTAATTAAAGTACATTAATTACATTTTCAATACTTTTAATTACATTAATTACGGATAGATAATTTCAATTACCGTCAGTACTACTTCAAAACGCATTAATTACTTTAAGTACTTTGGATTGCATTTTAACTTCAACGCACTGGTTCTTTGTATTGCGTACCCCTCGGTTAGGACATCAATTCAGCTTATCGTTTACCAAAACGAACCCTACTGCTAACCCAACCCTCTTACCCAACATCCCTGTGATTCCTCGTGGAAGTGCAGAGGACTCCTCGGCTTCCATCAAAGCGAGTGTCACGTCAACACATTCCTACCCATTCCTTTCTTGGCCTGCGTTCAGGCGCGGCTGGCGCTGGTATTGCCTAATTCGAGATCACCAGTTTTTACACATTGAGGATGATTGCTAATCCCAAGCATCGTCTATTGGTTCTCTGTGTAATCCCTAATAAAAAATAACCATAAACGAACGACAACCCAAATAATAGAACTATTCCACAAATGGTTTGGATTATACCAGGAACACGTCGTTAAGCAAAATAACCATAACAATTTTATTAGGGATTACAGCTGGTCTGGCAATAACAGAGTAGCAACCGTGGGCGGTCAATCATGCTCATGCTCATGCTCAACCTGGATCGGGTATCAAGATTGGGTTTGTTTGTTGTCTTTCAAACGTCAGTGTAATCCCAGCCGAGGTAGGTGGGATTTTTCTGAGGCATAGAAATATCTGGTCACGTCTTCCTTCGGAAGGGAAGTAAAGCCGTTGGTCCCGGCCCATGTGTATTGAATTGTGAATGGGTGTGATATCCTACGCAGGTGTGGAATAAGAGTCCACATTGACATCGGTTCCGAGGCTCCGGAATCCAATTTCTTGAATCCCGAGATACGGTACGGTAGGTTATAATTATATTGGAGAAAACCATATCATGCGGCACTTCAAATCATAATAAAATGTGAATGTTACGTCAACGAAAACAGATCTAAATGCATCCAAAGACATATGACTACATTGGCATCGGTCTAGAGATCCCAGAATCTGTTTCTATAGGCCCTGCGTAATATTCGAGGCAAAATAGTCATGCTGCATGTCAAATCATGTCAAACTGACAAGGTAATATCAAAGATGAATGCTAAGATGAAACTGTCGGAAGAAAAACTTTCTATTTTAGTGTCTTCTTTCACGGTCCCTTTCATCCAATGAGAACCCCCCGTATTCAAGGTAAATTTGTGGTTTTGCTGCCCTCTCGGAAGAGATAAATTTTGCGCTCAATTTTATCAAAACAATCACACCAAAATCAGAGATGTCTCATTTTTTAATTACTCGATTAACAACTAATCGATTATTTTTTTGTTCGCTGTGCTGCTATTTTTCCACCAGAGAGAGTGCAGCACATGTTTGAAACGATCGGTGATGATCCTGTGGAGATGTTAATGCTTATATCGGCATGATCTAACCGATTATAAATAGTTTACTTTTCGGTTCGTTGATCGATTAAACAATTATTCGAATGAAAATCGGACATCACTAGATGAATGTGAAACGTCATTTCAAATATAAGGCCGTTCATAAATAATGATGCAATTTGAAAGGGACCGGGGCTAATCACAAATTACGTCTCCATGGTAACTGAAATAAACACGAGTGTTCACCGGTTGGTAATATCATTGAAATCAGTTTATCGTGTATCCGATGACATATGGCCATATTGGTATCGGTTCCTGGGGTCCCTGAATCTGTTCCTTTAGGCCATAGTACAATTTGAAGCAAAATAATAATGCAGCAAGTCAAATCATGCAAGCACGAATGCGAAATAGAAAATGCACACACTTTGATTTTTTGCCGAGATGGGCACCACCAAGCAGCTCGGCATTTTATTTTGCTGGATCTCAGTGAAAAACTTGCATGTCTGTTAGCAGAGATCTCGCAAAATTCCCGTTTGTTGGCTGACTCTCGGCAGGTTTGTCACTGAGATACAGCAAAATAAAATGCCGAACTGCTCGGTGCCAAGCAAACGATTAACGTACCCTATTCTAGTTGAAATTCTATTACTACACTATGTTTGTTTTGATTCGCTATGAAAGTTTGACAGATAACATCAGGGGTGTGTGGATTCATGCAGAACATGCAGGGGTGAGTGAAATAGTGATGATCCTGTGGAGATGTTAATGCTTATATCGGCATGATCTAACCGATTATAAATAGTTTACTTTTCGGTTCGTTAATCGATTAAACAATTATTCGAATGAAAATCGGACATCACTAGATGAATGTGAAACGTCATTTCAAATATAAGGCCGTTCATAAATAATGATGCAATTTGAAAGGGACCGGGGCTAATCACAAATTACGTCTCCATGGTAACTGAAATAAACACGAGTGTTCACCGGTTGCTTCTACTGCGTACTTCGGCAGTTTCAGTTGGAAGAACGGAGTGCCGAAAATGCTGTGGTTTTGACAGAATATGCTGTGGCTACCACAGTATTTTACATTTGGTCGTCCACATACAGTATTAAGACCTCGTTTTCTTCCAGATAGGACCCGAAACATAGTACTCACCGACATAACTGCTTGGTTGGAAACTTCCTAACTTTTTTTGTTTTTTTTTGGATATGGCATTCGGGGAAATGGCACATTCAGGGAAACGGCATTGGGGGAAATGGGTATTCGGGGAAGAGGCGTTTGAGGAAGTGCCATTCGGGAAAATGTAGCATAATCGTAACTGCAACCAGTTCGTTTTTGTTTGCTAATCTGGTTAAGATGTCATACTTAATTATCTTTGTTATTGTTATTGTTATTGCTCAGTTCACACCCTGGCTGGCTGCTGCCTACCGATCTGCACTTAAGCCAGGCATGAACCTACGGAAATTTAGTCGTGGCCTATGCTAGACCGTATAGCATAACGACTTTCCTTTCACTAGCAGGCTTTTTAGTCCCACTAGCGTCCGATTAGGGGATAGTAAGAGATTAAAAGAATAAAGAAGAGGGATAGAGGATTGTCTTGTTTTGCTAAAACGAAAAAAAAAAACACTCCGGCTTGTTGTGCAACATCAGGTTTGTTCGCTTTCATTCCGTTCCAAGGGGCAACGTCCATCGTCGTCGTACTCAAATACCTGGGAACCTCCAGAGGTGCACAGGGCCAACGTGAAAGACTTCCTTTCTGGGCAGCTGCTTGACCTGAGCCCAGGTCAAATTCCTATCGGCTTGCTTAATTTCCTTGTTGAAGCTCCACCGCCTTAGTATTTGCCTTTGCTGCGATGTTCTGGCGGATTTAATTCATAATCAAACAAGCCACAAGTTATATACCGCAGGCAGCGGTTGATGAGACCTGCGGCTTTTGAAAGTTCTCCACTGGTGCTGCACAGATTCCACGTGTTAATCGAAGTTTCGAATTTTGGTACGTTGACCAATCTGATTTGATCTCCGCTTTTGTGTAAATGTCATATTATCACCGAGACCTTATTACCATCACCTTAGTGTGTGACATCAGGTGTACGCTTCTCTGTGTTTTCGTTACCAATGCAGTTAATTTGACACGTTTGTTGCATTTCCGTATGTCTCAATATTATTCTTGCTGAAACACCGTCAAACCCACTATCCAGAGGCAGCGAACCACCTTAACACCTGAAATTATACAAAAACAAACTAAACATTAGCACCAACCCTCCCGATTGCAACAGCTCCAAGCCATGCAACAGGATCATTTCGTGCCCCATGACAACTTGATCCAGTTGCTTCCAGGTTCATTGTTTTGGCGCCAGCCGGGAGAGACTTGGTCCTGTACCAAATGCTTTCCTTGTCTCCATTCCGCTCAGCTACTCGCAATTGATTGTGATATAGTGGGCGGAATATTACAAAGTGAGACAATTCAATGCAGACGTCTTCCAAATTTGGCCGATCGTCAGGTAATCAGTGGGTTACCACCTGGCACACCTCTTAGCAAACACTATGCTACGAAGCGGACCGGAAGTTTCAATGAACAACCTCCCCCCAAGATGTCATACTTAATTATCTTACAGATAAATCGTCCAGCTCAAACCTTTGTAGATGGGACCATAATCATCATCATTTAATTCGCTCAAACAAATCTGAAGGCTGCTCAACTGGAGTGCTCTTCTAGACATAGAAAAGGCATTCGACAGTGTTGGGCGTGAAGGTTTGATTGCCAAATTGAATAGTTTAATTTTTCACTCTATACCTATTATGAAATTAATTCAAAATTATTTAACTGACATAACTCTGCAGGTGAATTATTAAAATTCTGTACGATTAGGTACCTGTTAGAGCAGGAGTTCCTCAGGGTGGAATTCTTGGGCCTATATTGTATAACATTTCCACTTCGGATCTCGCTCCCTTAGGGTTGCCACAATTCTTTGTTATTGAATATAGGTGATTAACGAAAGAGTAAGGCGATGAAGAAAATCGACCAATGTTACTTAGGACCTAATCAATTGTTCAGCTTGATTTGCTAAACAATTCGATTTTTGTTTGATTGGGATTGGGCAGTGGAGGGTTAACTGTAGCACGATGTCACCCGAGATTGACTTCAATTATTGGACACTGCATTTCAGAGATACGATGGTTGAACTTGTTTTAGGTACAGCACACATAGTTGCGGGACAATTTCTCAAAGAACTAATTAAAGCCACCATCCTTCTTACGCGGAATGCAATTTTATAGAGGGTTTTATTCTCATATTATTTCTGCTCATCGACAAAAAATGTACAAGACAATACGAGCGTACGTCGCTCCCTTACCAGAGCGACGCAGCGACTCCTTCTTCACACCAAGAAAAAAAATAATAAATTTAACTTTTTTTTTCAATTGTCAACAGTCAATCAATCATTGATCTTCGTTTCCGATCCTACTGATTGAAAAACGACTACCAAATTAAAAGTAAAACTATATTCACTAAATAATAAATTGATATAACAACTTGATTGCCTTAACTATAGTAAAACTTTTTGTTATCTGTTTGATACGATTAATTAGCGTTCTTATATAATTATACATCTATATGTCCTATAATGTAGTTCAATCGAAAGTTTCTTCTCTTTTCCCATTAACCGTGGCTTAATTTATGTATTATAGTACGTTTCGCGACGTCACAATCTATTCTAGCTGAGAGTATGCTTCATAGATCTCTGTTTTATATCCCCTTTGATTATCGACTCTCATTTCTGTTTGTTGTTGATGTTATGTTTCACCACGTTTTTAAAGACACGCACCGCATGCAAGTGGAAATTTGAAGACATATTCGATTGGATGTTCGTTTTTACTAAATCTTTCTTATGCCAGGACGCTCTTCTCTGCCTTACCCACTAGTATTTGTTTCCGTTTCTGTTCTGCCGTATTGTGTGTTTTACCGGTTTCTGCTAACTGTATATTTTACACTCACTAAGTAGATTTTGCATTTCTTAATGTTTACAATGTGTGTAAATAAATTTTAAACCTAAATACTCCTGTAAAATGGTGACCTAGAAGCATTAGTATGGATGTTGATCGTGATGCCGGGGGCCCTACATTTTATATGGACGCACATTGCTGCGCTGTTGTTATGTATTTTTCATTTTGAAGTGTGTTTTTTTTATCTTTTTGCACTAAGTTACACGAACATTTCTGTATGTTTACTGAAAACAATAAAACTGTTTCAAGGAATTTCGCGGGTGCTTAGTCCTCCAGGTTGCGGAATGCCTGCTGCAGGTCTTCGTACAGCTGGTCGAAGTCGGCCTTGATCTTCGCCTCACCGTCCTTCACTGGGTCCTGAAGAGTGGGTTTGTTTTTTGGAGGAAAAAAGGGAAAACAATTACAACGTGTTTTGGATTTCCAGCTAAGTTGGTACTTCTAACAATTTAATTCAATTCCCACGTAGGCTTGAAACGAACGTTTTTTATGACAAACCGAAAAATTCGAACCAATAGCGGAATTGATGGAATTTACGAAATAATAAGAGAAAATGATGATTGCGTGTATACCGAGTTAGATGAAAATGTATGATACGACTGGTGAGATAGATTCAATATTCCACGCCGTGTTTATAAAAGTCATGATTTTGGTTGGTGAAATTTAAAGCAATTTTTATATATATATAGGGGAAATGGCTCTAATGTTGGCCTATGGATCTAAGATTGGGCCCATCGCTAAAAATCTGCTATACCTATATCAATTTTATCTAGATGAACGCGTCATTGGGACGGTACTAATGGATATTTTTGGTCACTATTGAAAATTTAGTCGATTGCTGAATTTATGTATGGGTCCAAATTAGGGGCATTTAGGCCAACAATCCATTTCCCCTATAACGGTAAAATATTTCGCAGAATTGAAAAATAAACAATAGCGGAATTGATGAAGCTTTTTGAGGAAAACATACCGATCCCATTAAATAATAGTTCGCGTTGAAAAATATCTTGACTTGCATGAGAATAGAGAAACAACATTGTCTCGTCACTAGTGATCAAAACGGTGATTGTTTCTTGCTACCTACATTCGCTTCATATCTGTGGACTACAGTATGAAGTCACAAGTAGTCACCCGTCGTCAACCGACGATTGTGCAAAAAAATCCGTGCATCTGGAAGAGATGTTGATATTGTTGTACTAAACGACCATTATTCCAAATTAATGTATGCCAAATGACTATTATGCCAAACGGCTTTATGCCAAATGATTGTATGCCAAACGGAGTAGCCCCTCGGTAAAACATAATCAAGCGCTGGATTGAGATCTGGCAAGATATTGCAACAGCAACAGACACCCAGGGACTTATGGCAGTGGAGCTCCATCAATGAAAGAAATATAATGGAATCTTTCACGTAGGCTGTATGTTGAAATTGTCAATGACTTTCTTAATGGACATTACGATTGATGCGATTTGGATATGACGGGAACGAAAAACTACACATGATCAATGGCAGGTTTGATAAAATTTACTGTAGGTACATGATGGCTGAAACCATGGAAAGTTTGAAGAAATGGTGCGCGGAATTGATGTAATCAATTCTAGGATCAATGTTTTTTATAAGGGAATTCGAGAAGTCTAAGGGTCGAATTCTTCACTTCCACTTTAAAGGTGACTTAAGTGGAGGTGAAGAATTCGACCCTTAGACTTCTATGGGTAAACCTGGCTCAAGACTTCAGCGCAGGTGAAGCAAGACTGCTGAAATCATAGCGGAATCATTGATATTATGACGGAATTTATCTAATGTATAGCCTTATTGCTGAAACCGATAGCGCGCATTCAGTTTTTAAGATTTCTTCTTATTGAACGTAATGATTATCCGTCAATTTCAAATTTGAGATCATCGAAAAGAGTCGTGTGTGTTGTCCTTCGAATCCAATGGGAACTGATTGAATGAATCACCCCGGCGAAAAACAAACTCCACCACTTACCTTGAACTTCATCGACGACAGCTGGTACAGGATGTTGCCCATCGAGTCACGGATCACGTTCCAGGTGATCTTGTTCTCCGACTGTGCGGTGGTTTCCACAGCGTGGCGGGCCATATCGTAGAAGCCGATAATGTTTCGCAGCATGCCGACCGTCTTGTAGAACGGACAGAACCGATCGTACGCCGAGTACGAATTCTGCTGCAGGAAATCGTCCTTCAGCAGCTTGGCCACTTCCAGCGTAATCTTGTCGGTTTCGGCCAGCGACGCCTTACCGACCAGCTGCACGATTTCGGACAGATCTTCTTCCTCCTGCAGGATCTCCTTGACCTTGGTACGCAGCGGGACAAACTCCTGGAAATTCTTGTCATAGAAGTCGTCCAGGGCGCGCATGTACTTACTGTTTGAATCCGGTAACGAGTTTAAATTACAATCTAGCTTATTAACAATGTGCATTATGTAATCTTACCTGTAGGAGATCAGCCAGTTGATCGAGGGGAAGTGCTTACGCTGGGCCAGTTTCTTGTCCAGACCCCAGAAGACCTGTACGATACCGAGGGTGGCCGATGTGACGGGATCGGAAAAGTCACCACCGGGTGGCGATACGGCACCGACGATGGACACGGAGCCCTCGCGTTCTGGATTACCGAGACACTTTACACGGCCGGCACGTTCGTAGAAGGAGGCCAAACGGGCACCCAGGTAGGCAGGATAACCGGAATCGGCAGGCATTTCAGCCAGACGACCAGAAATTTCACGAAGAGCTTCGGCCCAACGTGAGGTCGAATCAGCCATCATGGACACGTTGTAACCCATGTCACGGAAGTACTCGGACAGTGTAATACCGGTGTAGATGGAAGCTTCACGAGCAGCGACAGGCATGTTGGAAGTGTTGGCGACCAGAGTGGTACGTTTCATAATGGACTCAGTGACACCGTCAATTTCTACCGACAGCTCCGGGAAATCACGCAATACTTCAGACAT
Source organism: Ochlerotatus camptorhynchus (assembly GCF_037179485.1). NCBI lineage: Eukaryota > Metazoa > Arthropoda > Insecta > Diptera > Culicidae > Ochlerotatus > Ochlerotatus camptorhynchus. The sequence goes on from NW_027041039.1 coordinate 1,072,257, forward strand.
TTCGTTACCACGTTCTCCGCAACCGACGTAGACAATGATATCGGAGTTGGAGTACTTGGACAGGGCCTGCGAGATGACAGTTTTGCCGCAACCGAAAGCACCGGGAATGGCAGTGGTACCACCCTGGACGCAAGGGAACAGCGAATCCAACACACGCTGACCGGTCAACAATGGGTGATTGGCGGGCATCTTCTCAGTCACTGGACGTGGCTGACGGACGGGCCACACTTGCAACATAGAGTACTTGTTAATCTCACCGTCGAATTCCGTCTCCAGGATGATATCATCGACGGTGTAGTTGCCAGGTGGAGCAATGTAACGAATGGTACCCTTGGCGCGTGGTGGAACCAACAGTTTGTGCTTGACCAGAGTATTTTCGTGCACTAAACCGTACAGATCTCCACCGGTGATGTGTGAGCCAACCTTGACGTTCAATGGGTTGAATCCCCAGCTCTGGGTACGCGACAAGCAGGGAATGTTGACACCCTTGGGAATATAGATCGAGCTGGTCAACTCGTTAATATCTTTCAGCGGACGCTGGATACCGTCAAAGATGCTACCCATGATACCTACATGATAAATAAAAAAAATATGCAAAATTTAGAAATGCCAGCAAATTAAACTAGCTGATACAACTTACCAGGGCCGAGTTCGACGGACAGTGGCTTGCCGGTACGCAGCACGGGATCTCCTACGGTGACACCAGAGGTTTCCTCGTATACCTGGATGGTAGCCATGTCACCCTCCAATCGAATGATCTCACCGACCAGTTCGAAATAACCGACACGAACCAACTCGTACATAGCCGAACCGGACATCCGCTCGGCCGTGACGACTGTGGGGGAGGAAGAGGTGGACATTTTCCAGTTAGTGAGGATTAGAACGGATTCCCAAATAAGCGTGTGATTGCTGAACATGATAGGAAAAATTGCAACTCCGCCCGAATGATAATGAGTAGAATAACAAGTGAATGGAGGCTTGATTGCTCTAAAATATTATTGGACTGCCCGACCCAAAGTGAAAAATTTCATCAGTTCGTGACCGACTAATATTGGAGACAGACAGATGTTCTTCTTCTTTGGCGTTATTACGTTTCTATTCAAACGCCGGCTCTCAACTCTGAGCACTTTCACAATTGTTAATTGACAGCTCTCTAAGCCTGTACAGGGTGGTCACTGAATTTAAGAAATTAAATTTCCGTGTTTTCCCGGTTTTTCCCCGTTGCCCAACATTTTTTTCTCGATTTCAAATATGCTAAATATGGTAAAAAAAAAAAGGAAACCGGCATACCTAGTAGTAGTCACATAGTCATTATGAACGGAGTTCCAATTTCTTGGTCAAGTCAAGTGAAATATCTTGGATTAGTACTCGACCAAAAATTAACTTTCAAAGATCACAATGCGGGCATTCAAATCAAATGTGACAAATATATAAAATGTTTGTATCCTCTTAAAAACAGGAAATCTAAACTTTGTCTGAAGAATAAACTTCTAATATTTAAACAAGTTTTTAGACCGGCCATGTTTTATGCTGTGTCATTATGGTCTAGCTGTTGCACTATCAGGAAAAAAGCACTTCAAAGGATTCAGTACAAAGTTCTGAAGTAACTTAAAGTTAAAGTTGCTTCCCTGGTACAGAACTACCGAGGTACATATAATTTCGAATGTTGAGACTTTAGAACAAATGTCCAACAAAATAACTAACAATTCCAGACAATAAGTGTTGCAATCAGCAATTGCAACAATTAATTCCCTTTATACCTATATAAGATTTAGATTTAGTTTTTAGTTTTAGGATGACAATTGTTATACTGATATGCAGGCATAGAAAACCTGTTTAAAATACTGAATAGCCAAAGCAGGAACAATGGAAACACACTTAGATATATCTAGATAGAGCTGGAATTAGAGCATAGGTAACAGGTTTTGTAAACAATGACTTCTTTGGACTTTGGACAACATTTTAGGATTCTGAAACTCCGAAGCATTGGCTAGATAATTATGATGAGAATGCCAAATGAGTTTTGAGGAGAATTGTAGCTGAATTCTAGGGAGAATTATAAAGGAATTCTGTGGAGAATTTGAAAAGAAATTTCAGGTAATTTTGAGAAGTATTTGAAGAAAACTGTAAGAAGAACTATACTGCCTATAGTCGCATATCAGTCCTATATGGAAATAGCAGGCATTGAGAAAATGGCAATCGAAGTTACGAAGGGCAATTACCATGTAAATATTTGAAAAATCAGGGTAAATTTATTGATATTTTTTTCATGTTAAAATCAGTTGCAATGAAGCTTGCATGTTTTGTTATATCAGCGAAAAATATGACTATTCGAAAAGCAGAAAATGTAGGGAAATATTCGAGACATCGGACTTTGGCTTGAGATATATATATACACCTTTAAAGCTGTTAACCACTATGCCGCGGGGTCATCCCCCTAAAATTATACACTCAGCTAAATAAACTATTGATAAAAAAATACCTAATAATGACTAACAGGGTGGCAAGTGAATTTCTGATTTGAAATTCCTGATTTTTTCCCGGTTTTCCTGGATTCTTTTAAAAAAAATTATGGTTTTTGAACAAAGCTTTAAATCTATCAGTTTTGCAGATTTCCTATAATTCTTCTACATGGGAGAAACGTCTTAAGTATATTACTTATGTATTTAGTAAAATATTTAATAATATGCTTCGTATGCATACTAAACTGGTTTCTGGAAACAGAAGTAAAATACTTATTCCATTAAGTATATTCAACGTTCGCTGAACTGAGTCGACTTTTCACCAACCAAAGGGCATTCGCTAACTAAAATGCATATCATGTGACAAACCAGATACTAAAAAATACTTAAAATACATCAATGCTCATCCGGTTCATGTCAACAAATTAAAATTAAATTTTGACAGACTGAGTATTCGTTTCAGTCCAAGGTTTTTCACTTAGCTAACGTCTACTGTAATCAAGAGGCTTAAGGCCAATTGTTTGACCTCAACTCAAGCCTTAATCCTAGTTTAACTAAATGGGTACATTAGTCCTTGGCGATATTGGCATTTATGTCATTAACACTCAGAAAACGAAGCCTTCAGTAAAATGTGTAACGGCAAACTTGAAATGTTTGAAAAATCATAGCTCAACCATTTATTGACAAATTTAAAATTTATTGGCACCATCTGAAACTTACTTTAAAGATTCATTCGGTTACAATAGATTTAAAATCTACTGATAAATTGCAAAGCAATGATTTTTCAAACATTGCCAATTTGCCTTCACACATTTTACTGGAGGCATCGTGTTTGGGTGTTAAAAATCAAAAATAAACTGAAAAAAGTTTTTACATAGTTTCTATTAGGACGCACATAATATTTTTCCAAAAAAAAAAATTAATGATTTTTATCTGAATAATAAATGCTATGTGAATAATCATATAGATTTCTTTGGACACATAAGGTTCATGTGATTTAGTGGTGCAATTTCCAATTATGGGATCACATGAAAGTTATGTGAAATTCACATGGATATTTTTCACTGGATATGTGATTTACTTTATGAGTGTAGTCCGCAAGCAAATAATGCAGCTATTATTAAATATTTACATCAATTTTCCCTGTAGAGACGAACCAGCTAAAGGCTGAAAGTCTCTATAATAAAGATAATAATAATAATAATAACCAATTTCCCTTAGCCTCCCTTATCTCAGTCGGTAAAGGCGAAACCACAGACAAACAGACATAACACATTGGATATTTCTCACTGTAAAACATCGTTGCTAAAACATTACCGCCATCTGTTGAGTACACTGTGGTGGGTAGTAAGCTGAACAGATGGCGATAATATGTAAACGTCAAACGCAAGGGAATTGACTATGCGGTACTACCAACTAAGATACTTTTAAATTGACTGTTAAATGCTTGTTCGATTAACAACTTGCGAGTGTTATGTCTGCTTGTCTGTGGCGAAGCTATTTATAAAGCAAGACCATGCTGGAGGCGGCTGGGTTCGAATCCCGGCCCGGTCTAGGTATTTTTCGGCTTGCCACACACTATTACTAATGAAAAAATGGTACAGGCTTAGAAAACTCTCAATTAACACCTGTGGAAGAGCATCTAGAACACTAAGTTAATCTAGCAATTAAAAAAGTTTTAACATTTTTTGGGAATGTTCTTTTAAAACAATATTGCGTATTTAAGTGTTAAGATGTTTCCTCTGCTCTTCGAGCAATGATGCTTCTTTTTTAGAAGTTGCAAATATGTTTGCTTGTTTAGCCTCCAACTCCTTAACATTAAAGTGTGAGGTAAGGGACCGTGCACTGATCTATATGAGCTTTCACCGTGGTTGTACTGAGAAAATAAAGCATTTTTTTCCTCTGTTCGGGACCTAAACACTACTGCGACCAGTAAATTGGTCTATTGTAGTATATCCCGTGTCCTTAGTTTAGTGCATGCCGTATTACTCCATCACTATTGAGAAATGATGAAGTATTCGATTTTTTTACAGTTGCCTCTCTTGCATTTATCGCAAGGATCCGACTCTAATTGAAAGGTACCGCTATGTATACCCTTCGGAGTGTTGAAACACCCTCCAAAGGCGCGCCCCTTTGTCAGTCAAAATTGGATTCCTTAGCAACAAAATTAAGGAATGACACCGATAATGACCATGCATCAGAACCCTAGTCTTAACCACTTCCAACTAGGGAACAACGAATAGAAGATTAGGAATCACATAGATGAAGACAACGAACTTCTTTTTTTTTCCTTGTTTCAAGATCATCCTCGGTAGACAAAGCCGAGTCTTGTCACTATCAACAAGGCATAAAAAGTAACAAGGACTAAGATGAGTTCCTTGGATTACTGAAAAATCGTGTTCCCCTAGTTTGAAGTAGTTAGGACTAGGAATCGGTGGTAGATCTTACATCCCGTAACGTACCACAAAAAGGTGATCTACCCACGTTACGGGGCAAATAAAGCATAGTTGCGTTGTCATGACAGCAGCAACGAAAGCTCTGATGCTTTTCTGCTCGATTATCAAAGTGTATTGAATATACAGGTATATTATTTTGCACGCATCACACATAAATAATAACGTTATCATTTCAAACCGACATGCAATCTGTAACGTATTAGTTTTCCTGGTGTTGTTTTAAAATTCCCGGTTTTTTCCCGGTTTTTTCAGGTAAAAAAAATTCCCGACATTTTCCTGGTTTTCCTGGTTCACTTGCAACCCTGTGACTATACAAGACTCAATATTGACTACAAAGTAAGCATTTTCGAGGGAAACTGGGACTACCCATTGAATGAGCAAAATTTTACTCATTTATGGGTATCTGTTACTCATAAATGAATATTTACTACGCATTTTTGTAGTTGTAATCACTAATAAGTGGGTAAAATTTTACTCATTTAATGGGTAGTCCCAATTTCTCGCGAAAATGCTTACTTAGCCGTCATTAATGGGTATTTTGCGGTTACCGTGTATATTTTTATTATTTTTAGGGGCCTCATAGCCTAGTCAGTAAAGGCACGGTATTACCAAGCCGGAGGCGGCGGGTTCGATTCCCAGTCCGGTCGAGGGAATCTTTCGGGTAGGAAATTTTCTCGACTTCCCTGGGCATAGAGTATCATTGTGCTTGCCACACAATATACAAATTCATGCATTGGTATTGGCATCAGAAGCTCTTAATTAATAACTGTGGAAGTGCATTTAGTAGAACACTAAGTTGAGAGCACGCAATAAGCTAATATGCGCTAAGAAATAAGCTTGAAATGCGAACAAGAAGAAGAAAAAGTGTATATTTTTTAGCCCCAAGAAATCGGTATGAATTTTGAAAACTAATTATGAGAAAATAATCATGAAACTGAGCAGACTGGAATCGAACCATGGACACAGAGAACAGGCATCCAAGTCAAATTCCTAAAGTGTGTAAGAATAGACATTTGAAACTGTGTCGCTGCCCATCGACGTCGATGACCAGTAGACGTCATCTTAACATAAATGTCAAAATTTTAGTGAGCAAAACATTCTTTGTTTGAAACCGATCAAAACATGGGCATAAACTAGGTGTGACCAAGCGAAAATCTTTTCACAATTTTCATAAGGATGATGAATTGCCCGAACTACAGGAGATTTTCTTCTTTCGTGGAGTCCCAGCGCTTGCGAATTCCTGGAAGAACGAATGCAGCGTAAGCAGTGTTCAAATCTTACCACATTTTTCTGAATTTAAATGAGGGCTAATTGGAGTTCACACCCTCACTGGATCATTTGAAGATACGTCGCCAGTGAACTCCAAAAAAGTCAGATTGGCTCCTGACTACTATGCCCAGTTAAAATTTAAACAAAAAACGGTTATATGTAGATCAACAGAAAACTGTAAAAGAGCTTAGTTTTTTATTCGAAAACAATGGTTCAGCAGAAACTCGATTTATTTCCGTTGTTTTGTCTTGTTTGTTTTGAACTGATTTGACAGTTGATTTCGATACACGGTCAATCGCAAAAAATGATAACTCGAGTCGCAACATTCCGTATGGCGGTGCTGTGCCAGTAGTGGTGAGATTAACACTATTAATCCATTGACGAGAAATTGCAACCATTTTCAAAACTTACGAGTACAAACCCTGAAAACCTAAAAAATGCGTGCCATTGCGTTTGTAACGGGGGGATTCGTAGATTCAATACTGGCAACTGTCATGTATTTAGATGTATCTGTATTCTGATTGCTTATAGTGAATCGCTGTGTAAGCTTTATTTATTATTAATCTCATTTACACGTCCGCAATTTCAAGAGCACAAATATCAGCTCTCATGAAACATATAACAAGAAAACTGGAACTTACCGTTTGCTGCAGTGCAGTTAACAGGGACTTCCAATTTCATGAGCGGTGTCGCAACAGCGTCCGAGATTTGTGCTCTAGAATACTTGAAGTGATAGGGCATATCAGCCCTCATTATGGCCATCTTTGGACTCTCCAAGGATTCTTTTTTTTTATTAATCTTTATTAACAAGATTTTTATCCTTGGCTAGTTCATGTCGGCAAGGAATCACCTTAAGGAAATCTATTCAGGAGTGACAGCTCTCCAATCAGAGGTCAGTGTTGCGTTGCGGCGAAAGAGACTATATTGATGTTGTAATATATACTTAACAACCAGATTGAAAGACCAAAACCAGACCGGGAAAGATGTAAAATCAGCAATTGAGTCGTTTTTGGAGCAGTGATAATCAGAGTTGGACACCCATGACCAAATCTTATCTCGTAGTTCTTGAAAATCTCAACATGTTATTTATATTTCAAAGATCGAGTGACAGTAAATGTAATTTTAAACGGATTGAGAAAGTGGTTCATTGATCCAAAAACCACAAAGTCAACGGTTTCATAATGTCGCATATTCCAAGCATTGTGTTTTTTTTAAATCCAGGAGTGCAATTAACATTCCCACTTTTTCAAATATCACTTGTTTTTTGTACGAGCTACTTCCCAAATGACACGCGCGTTGTGTTGTAAATTTGACATCGAGAAATATTAATGTAATAGGGGAAATGCCATCGCTAAAAATCTGCTATTTATCAATTTTATCTAGATGAACGCGTCATTGGGACGGTACTAATGGATATTTTTGGTCGCTATTGAAAATTTAGTCGATTGCTGAATTTATGTATGGGCCCAAATTAGGGGCATTTAGGTCGACATTACATCCATTTCCCCTATCAGATCGATAATATAATAGCTAAAAATACACTCAATAAACTTCATCATCATAAAAAAAACATTGCCTTGATTATTGCTACAAAAGAAAAGAGTTGATTGACTTTCGTAATTTTAAACAACTTTCGCGGAATTTAGGAAATTTTCATTTTTTTTAAGTCCTAAAATTTGACGGTATCACATATTAATTTTAAAAACATGAATTTTCTCGTAAAAATAAACTACATAATTTCCAGTACTACAAATTTTTCACTAACCTAATATTTAACATCGTTGCCTATATTCAATGATTTTTCAAAATTATCTTATCTATTTAGAAAACCGGCAATGACGAAGATCACAAAGAACAGGTGTCATCTGACTTTTAAAGGCGATTGTGAATATCTAAAAACATAACATTATGTAATGCTAAAAAACACACAAATGTGTTCTTGTTCACTCCATTGCTTCCCTACCCCAGGAGCTTCGAAAGGAACTAATGAATTTCCATTGATCTATAAACCCCAACTCTCTCGCATCGATGAGGCATTCTTCCAAGATCAATTATTAGAAAGAGGCATCCCATGAAACATCGGTGCATGTTACACTGCCAGACATTGGACATTCGGGTGCTGTGTTGGTGACGGAAACACGGCGACAGTCGTCGTCATTGCCAGTCGCCCTCACCCACCCTGCAGAGCGATATCTTCTCAATGAAAACATGACATCAAACATTCCGTAGTATGCAATGATAAACGCGAAACGCGAGTGTATACCATTACTACCGCACCGAATAGAGCTACTACACCAGCTGAGTATGTATCCACTATACTTTTGCGCATAAGACACATACACATACAAGTCATGTGACTGGTTTCTTTGCATTTCAAGATTTCGGGATTCGAATTATTTTGGACAAGATTGCGGCCATCCTTTCAATTCCATTAGGGTTACGATGATGATAATTATGTAAATCCCATAGCAAGGATAACAAAAGTTCACTCACCAGGACCGGATACGGCATACACGTATCCGAATTTGGACTCGCGGTCCTCATCGGCGATCTTCTTCAGATTGGACATTGTCTCGATTTGTTCCTCCTGCTCCGCTTTTTCCTCTCAGGTGTTCTGTAAATGCAGAAAAAAAAACAAAATTTACAAATAATGCCGACGCAAACCTTTACGATTTTCTGTTTAAAATGACCAAGCACCTCAACTTGGATGCCTTCTGTCAACATTAGCCACTACTGCTGCTCAAAACATCCAATCAGGTGGTAGAGGTCATGTGACCAAATCCAAATTTTCCCATATAATCTCTAGTTTCAGCAACAAATTCAACTTGCAAAATATGACTATTACAGCAAATTACGCTTAAATTTACAGCATAAATCCAAATTTAAAGAATATCATTACAGATTATCGATTGTAGATTGGATGGGTCACCTGAAATCCTACACTTTTGACAGCTCTCTTCGCTGGTCCACAGAAGAAGAAGACAACAGATAAAAATCGATCTCTTGCGAAAATGGGCAAATTTTCCACAGCGAACAAACGTCGATCCGGCTAATTCTCGAAACTGCCAAACTACAACACTTTTTTGCGGCTGGAATTAGAAAAACTTTAAACTAAAAAAATCACTTACGCAGTTGTCGGGATGGGAAAAAAATGCAATGCCACACACCGAGCGAAGCAAAATGGTATCACAAGACTGACTGACGGAACGGAATGAAGAGACTGGCCAACCCGTGCACAGCAGAAAGAATGAAAATTTTTCCCCACAATCACACACTGGGGAGGCACCCACACATACAAAAACGTGTCACGGGACTGGCACACGCACACAGTCTTAAAATCGTTGGATTATTGTTTTCTGCAGTTGGTAGCGATAAGTTTTAACAACAGTAAAATAGAGTTGGGTTTCGAGATTAGTGACGTTTAACGCATGCACACTACTGTTTTACGTGATACGAGTACTTCGAATACAACGTATAGTTCGTCTAATTTTACATTGCAAATGCTATGCAAAATTAGGCAAGTCATTCCCCTAATAGAAATAACCATAAAAGAGAGCTTAACGACGTGTTCGGGGTATCTTCCAAACCATTTGTGGGATAGTTAACCCATCCGGGATACAGTTTGTTTATGGTATTTGTTTATTAGTGACGTTGTATTCGGGGTACTCGTATACAACGTATATTCCGAGGTATATTCGATATAAGTCAGGGAACACAGTAGCGGATGCATCTCCGTGTAAAGTTGTTTATTATTTTATCTGACTAACCTAAAAAATATATGGAATTAGATCTTTCAAAATGAGTTTGGCAGTGATATCACAGACAAACAGGCATAACATATTGAATATTTCTCACTGTAAAACATCGTCGCTAAAACATTACCACCATCTGTTTCGTTTGTGGTGCTAGCATAGGTATAACATACCCCATTATAGTACAAATTCCAGTACTACACTATGTTTTTTTTGATTCGCTATGAAAGTTTGACTGATAAAATGAGGGGTTAGTGGATTTTCCTATGTTTCGAGGAGTGAATCGATTAGCTTGGGAACGAAGATAGTACCTGCGCTGAGCCAACAAGTTGAGCTAGTTTCTTCGGAACCTTCTGGTCTTAGAGCTACCTCTATGGAATTAGTGCGTAACAGCTTTTGTAAACAACCCAAGTAACCAGTAAGCATTAGAACAATGCTCTAATTTAGCACTATATTCACATATAAAACAGTGATTAAATGCTTATCATGCAGTATATACTTATAAAGGGCTGATATAAAGCTAAAAAGGCGAAATAGCGGGCTAATAAAATGCTACGATGGCAGCCTCAAATAAGCATTACTAATGCTGATCTAGGGTATCTTATAAAACGTCAAATTTTTTTACCGCGCTCTATTTTTAGAAATTTTTATATAAATTTAATTTATTTTCATCGACCCAAACTGAATGAAAACAAAAAAGAAATCTTTCTACAGGTCCCATAACTCATAGGTTTTTCTCAACTTATTTGAAACCTTTGTTCAATTTCATCAGGTTTGTTATTTTCCAGCGAAACATGTTTAGGGATGAGAAGTCAAATGCTTGTTCCTCTTGGCTAGCTTCTACGTATGATGCATCAGACAAGTGGTTCCACTCTTCTTCGGAATCTTCATCGGGACTATAATCTGTCAGGGAATTATCCAGGGAAGCTGTCTGAGAATTGCCTTCATCAGTCTCCTCGTCTGCAGAATTTGTTGGACGTTCCGGAACCGCACAAACAAATAATGCTGATTCTGATCCCAGTTCATTCGGTTGCTCAATTTCCGTAGCATTGGGAACATCAGAAACGTTTATATTACGATACACATGTACTTTTCGTCTGAAATGTCCACTTTTTAACGTTTTTTTCCACTTCTGAGGACCGTCCATGTTATTTTGATTTTATAAAGTATTTTTGATGATCAACACATAACTTTTTAGCCCTTCTAAACTTTAATCAAGCCCTTTATAAGCACTCAAGAAAGTTTTAATGCTAGGCTTTCTAAATGCATGTAAGCACTAAATCATTGCACTATATGCGCATACTAAGCTTTCTGTAATGCTTATTTTTATTAATGCTTCTGTGCACTAGCAATGCTAATATGAGGCTCATATGCATTAAAAATGCTAATATACGGCTTTTTGGCATTAGGAATGCTGAATTACCCAAGTAACCAGTAAGCATTAGAACAATGCTCTAATTTAGCACTATATTCACATATAAAACAGTGATTAAATGCTTATCATGCAGTATATACTTATAAAGGGCTGATATAAAGCTAAAAAGGCGAAATAGCGGGCTAATAAAATGCTACGATGGCAGCCTCAAATAAGCATTACTAATGCTGATCTAGGGTATCTTATAAAACGTCAAATTTTTTACCGCGCTCTATTTTTAGAAATTTTTATATAAATTTAATTTATTTTCATCGACCCAAACTGAATGAAAACAAAAAAGAAATCTTTCTACAGGTCCCATAACTCATAGGTTTTTCTCAACTTATTTGAAACCTTTGTTCAATTTCATCAGGTTTGTTATTTTCCAGCGAAACATGTTTAGGGATGAGAAGTCAAATGCTTGTTCCTCTTGGCTAGCTTCTACGTATGATGCATCAGACAAGTGGTTCCACTCTTCTTCGGAATCTTCATCGGGACTATAATCTGTCAGGGAATTATCCAGGGAAGCTGTCTGAGAATTGCCTTCATCAGTCTCCTCGTCTGCAGAATTTGTTGGACGTTCCGGAACCGCACAAACAAATAATGCTGATTCTGATCCCAGTTCATTCGGTTGCTCAATTTCCGTAGCATTGGGAACATCAGAAACGTTTATATTACGATACACATGTACTTTTCGTCTGAAATGTCCACTTTTTAACGTTTTTTTCCACTTCTGAGGACCGTCCATGTTATTTTGATTTTATAAAGTATTTTTGATGATCAACACATAACTTTTTAGCCCTTCTAAACTTTAATCAAGCCCTTTATAAGCACTCAAGAAAGTTTTAATGCTAGGCTTTCTAAATGCATGTAAGCACTAAATCATTGCACTATATGCGCATACTAAGCTTTCTGTAATGCTTATTTTTATTAATGCTTCTGTGCACTAGCAATGCTAATATGAGGCTCATATGCATTAAAAATGCTAATATACGGCTTTTTGGCATTAGGAATGCTGAATTAGTGCCAATATAGAGCTATGGCTTAATGCTTATGGTTACTTGGGTAGTGCCAATATAGAGCTATGGCTTAATGCTTATGGTTACTTGGGAATGACTTCTCTCATTGATTTCTAGCAACTCAAGGCACGCCTACACAAACCAACATATCCATTGGGTAGGAGAAGCCTTCCCCTATTCGATTGTAATGTTGATTTGCCTGGGAGAATCATGTCTTTCGAGAAATCATCGAGAGAAGTCATTGTTTACAAAATCTGTTACGCCCTAATTCCAGCTCTATCTAGATGGTCGCATCAATGCAACCGGATGTGAAAATCTCAATTCCTCGTAATTTTATCTCTATAGAGATGAAAAACTACCCAAAATTATGTATACTTTTCCCTCGACTTTTCCCTCAATAAGGCTGTCCACGAGACAGTTGCGATCAGCTATCTTTTTTGCTTGCCAAGAACTTTTGACCTCGCTTTTGACAGATCACAGTAGAACTGGCAGTTTATTCTCATGTGAATTTCTACTTCGTTTATGTTTACATTCAGCACCATTAACACCAGATCACTCACATACTTAGATTTCAAGCTGTCTGTTCCACTGGGGGGTTCAGCCCACACAGCAAAAAAAAATGTAATATCGATCAATGTAATATCGATCAATGTAATTCAAGCTGATGCATGAAATAATGATGTAATAGCAAAAAACAAATACAATATTACATCAATGGCTGTAATTTTGCTCGCAAAATCGATGTACATCGTACAACGTTATATTACACAACCGATGGATTGACCTGGTTGCAGCAGTTTGGATGTAATATTCAACAACTTTTTTTTTTCTGTGCAATAACCCAAATTTGAGTAAATCGCATATACACACTTAAATCAAAATCTGTCCTCGGTGAAATATATTGCTCAGTAAACTGAGAATTTGCCGAAGTTTCTTTAAACATATAATAGTTCACTGAAATTCGTATCTGGTTTTAGCCAAATTTCGGCAAAAAAAAAAACAATCATTTACCAAGCTTCGTCAATTGTAATCTCTGATCTAATTGGAAAAATCTCAAGCTGCTGAAATCAGCAAAATAATTTAACGAACAACACAGAAAAAAAAAATTGTTGAATATTACATCCAAACTGCTGCAACCAGGTCAATCTATCAGTTGTGTAATATTACCATAGAGGTAACTCTAATGGCGGTAAGCTCCAACTCGGATTAACTTTTAATACCGTCCCTGTTTGTATGATCTGAAAAATGTTTGCTCAGAATTATGTTGATTAACTCTGATGTCGACATCAAACCAGCCGGACATTCTTGATCGGGATTTAATCCGAGGATAATACCGGTTGGAGCTTACCACCATAAGACTAGTAGGTCCCGAAGAAACGTGCTCAACTTTTTGGCTCACCTCTGGTACTATCTTCGGTCCCAAGCTTGTCGAATCACCCCTCGAAACAAAGGAAAAACCAATAACCCCTCATTTTATCTGTCAAACTTTCATAGCGAATCAAAACAAACATAGTGTAGTACTAGAATTTTGACTAGAATGGGGTACGTAATCGATTTGCTTGGGACCAATAGGCTAGTCAAGTAGTGAGCCAATTTTCAATCGTTAGTTTCGTATTGATTGTTGATATAACGTTGTACCAACCAGTGGAAACTAACGATTTTAAATTGGTTCACTACTTGACTAGCCTTTTGGTCCCAAGCAAATCGATTAACGTACCCCATTCTAGTCAAAATTCTAGTACTACACAATGTTTGTTTTGATTCGCTATGAAAGTTTGACAGATAAAATGAGGGGTTAGTTGATTTTCCTATGTTTCGAGGGGTGAATCGATTAGCTTGGGACCGAAGATAGTACCAAAGCTGAGCCAAAAAGTTGAGCACGTTTCTACTGGACCTTCTAGTCTTAGAGTTACCTCTATGGTTGTACCATAGAGGTAACTCTAAGACTACTGGGTCCCGAAGAAAATCATTATTATTTTTGGCTCACTCAGTACCAGAACAACGGTCCCAAGCAGTCCCAAGCTATTTCACTCACCCCTGCATGTTCTGCATGAATCCACACACCCCTGATGTTATCTGTCAAACTTTCATAGCGAATCAAAACAAACATAGTGTAGTAATAGAATTTCAACTAGAATAGGGTACGTTAATCGTTTTCTTGGGACCAATAGGCTACTAAAGTGGTGAGCCAATTTAAAACCGTTAGTTTCGTATTGATTGTTGGTTGTACGATGTACATCGATTTTGCGAACAAAATTAAATCCATTGATGTAATATTGTATCTGTTTTTTGCTATAACATAATTATTTTATACATAAGCTTGAATTACATTGATCGATATTACATTTTTTTTTGCTTTGTATACGGCATTCACATTTTGCTTTGCCGAAAATACTTAAAATCGAGCTTAAAATATCTTTTAACGAAGACGGACATATAAATAACAAGGGGGCGACCCCGGTGTAGTGGTTAGCATCCATTCATCTCACGCCAAAGTCACGAGTTCAAATCTCACCCTCTGACAAGTCACTAATCAAGCAAAAAAATGAAAAAAAAAAATGAAAAACAGCCAGGATTTAAAAAATATCGGCAAACGGTAGTCAATTTTTCTGAAGGATTGGCAAAATTTGACAGTTATGGTAAATATTGCTTTGCCAATCTCTCGGCCGATCTCACGGAATTTGAATGTTTTACCGAGATGTTTGCCGAAGGCTCGGCTGTTGGATTCTCTGCACTTTTTTTTGCCGAACTCGGCGAAAAAATCTAAAGTTGTAGTAAATTTCATTTAATACCAGCAAAAAAATTACTTACTCTTAAGTATATTCTACCCAAACTAAAGTTTAATTCAATTAAATTTGCAATTTATGCAATTTTCACAAAAGTAACTTATTGGGCTGAACCTAGGGCTGAACCATCTAGTCGAAATTCTAGAACTACACTATGTTTATTTCGCTTTGACATATCAAATGAGGGGTTCGTGGATTTTCCTATGCTTAGAGGGGTGCATCGATTAGCTTGGGACCGAAGAGAGTACCAGAGCTGAGCCAAAAAGTTGAGCACATTTCTTCGGGACCTTCTGGTCTTAGAGTTACCTCTATAGGCTCTTTTCATGCACCATCATTGTAGAGTGCGCTAGCCGATTTTGAGAGGAAATGTCATCCAATCCATGTAAACAAATGGATAATGATAATGACGATTTTCAAAACTCACAATAATGTACATTTTATGGCACAACTTGAAAATTTCCATCGGTAGTGGTCTTATTTTTCGTTTATCTACATATCTAAACTGATTTGCAGCTGAAATAACCACACATTAAAAATCCGGAAGATCATAACCGCTGAAACAATTTTAAAAATCGTAATTTTTCTCATCAAAAATATATGGAAGCACCAGCCGGATCACTGCAAACCCGATTCAGAAAACAAAATATTCCACGTGGATGATGATTCCAAGCACCTGCGGTGGATAAATTAATCAGGAAAGGTGAAAATATTTTCTTCTATATGCTATATGCTTCACGGTGAAAATTTCCACCCTCATCACTCTTTTGAGGGTTACCCTGCTCACCGCCAGAGGCTGAAACAATCGCTTAAACGCTGTCCAGACTGGAGAGTTATAACATGTTATAACGGTTGTCAAATAATTGCAACACAGAAACCACCATCAAGATAGCGCTATAACATGTTATAACCACAAACGAAGTGACAGACGGAGCGGCTCGAAATTTGATTTGACGCACTTACATTTGAAGTTTTCGAGTGTACCTCACGGCAACACTATCTACTCATATGTACTAGCTTAAAGTAGGAAGTACCGTATGTTATCTCTTTTTCTCTAACGAAAATTTAAAGGGAGAGCCTGTTGTCAAACAGCATGTCATTATGACGTTTAGTTGTTATCTGCTTTTCTTTTGTATAACAAAAGATCATATGCCAAAATGATTAGGGGTGAACACATCGGGTTACCATTGGCTTAGAAGTAAACGATGTTGAGCTGCCAATGACTCGCGCTTGTTGCCATTGTTGCTAGATTTTTTCAGTCCGTGCTTCTAACCAAAGTTAGAGTCAACCGCGACTGAGAAGACATCGACAGAACTCCTCCGTAGCGGAACTGTTGACGCTTTTCGGGGAGTCGGAGGATGGTGATAGGAAGGAGGACCTACTGCATTTGCAGGCATTGCTGGAAACACTGAGGTACCTTATTGGAGTTTGTCGCGAGGCGGTGGATGGAATTCGATGCCGATGCCGGAAGGTGGTAAGTTTAGTTCAGCCATAACATTTGATAACGGCACAAAAGCATTTGTAAACAAACTTTCTAAGGCCCTTTACACGCGAACCAAAGTACGCCCACGCAAACCAACATCATCGGATAGGGGCAACTATCACTTTTCCGAAAGTGGTATTGGTATTCGCGTGTAAAGGGCCTTAGAAAGTTTATTTACAAATGCTTTTGTGCCGTTATCAAATGTGCCTGAGTTGATTTTGGATTCTGGATTCTGTATAATAAATTTTACTTTTTCAGGATGAACTACACATATTAGTGCAATGCGCTTGCTTGCTGGAAGATTGCACATACGAAGAAGCAAACGGATCAGCAAAAGTTGATTTTGGCTGGATTGGATGTGATCTGCTCCACCACAATTCGATTGTTGCGGCATTGGTCCGAGTCTGACGAGTTGGCGATCCGGGTGAAACCAGTAGGGATCTACAACGATGTGTTCGATAACTCAACGGCGCTGCAGTTCAGTGTGGATCAGAAGCGGGCAGCGAAATTTTTCGCATCAGTGATATATAGAGAAGTTTAGCGAGATGGAAATGGCAGAATTATTCCACAAGAGTTTGCCTTATTTGGAAATAATGCTTAGCTTGGGTGAGGCTTCCAAGCAGTACATATAATTAGTGGATATTCTTAGTAGGGTTAACTACCCCCTTTACGGTCTATTAAGCAAAACACGCACTTAGTCTTTCTTAATCTAGCACAGTTTAGCATCAAACGAAATGTTATTCTTACTGATGGCTTCCAAATTTATTTACCTTTCTGTACGTACCGTAAGATTTAATAAAGAGAAATCGTTGAGATATTGTCAAAAGTCTAACACTGCTTCTTGATGCCAAACTCGGCCTACGGATTCTAAACTCGGCTAACGCATTGAAACGCCAATGAATTCACTTCGGCCTATCGGATGAAGATAAAAATTGATTCGAACGGAGCGCTTCTTTTGTTTTTGTGAATTATGGGTGCAAAGCTTCAAATCATGCATTCTCATTGACTTTGTTCGATAGCTAATTGACTAAAGTATCTTACCAAACCCATAATTGACTTGTTAACTCTGAAATCATGGATTTATTTGATGTTTTCTGCTTGATCGGCCCAAAATAGGTTTGTGGTTATGCGAATACATAAACCGCATACTTCACAATAAATATTTGCATAAAAACTATACATCTAAATATATGTTCTTTCATAACATTTCAACCAATAAATAAGCACCAACACAACCGATTGCAGAAATTCCCTTATAAACTCTTATTTATTTGCATCCTTACGACAGTTTACATTAGTTTAGAAGTTGCTTCCGGATGGGTTAGAGCCCGTGGCGATCTAAACCATGTAACCATGGTACGTTGTACGGCGGGAATATCCCACTTCTTCTCGGTGATCTTCATGGCGAATATCGGGCCGATCGCTGACGTACACTTTCGGCGGCGAAAGCGAAGGCAGCGGTCCAAACTTACTGCTCAGCATATCCGAAGGATTTGTTGTTACGTTGGCATTCTTCTGCGAGATGAGATTATTTTTGCGGGTGCTCCGCTTCATTCACAGCATGTAGTATTACGTATTTCGATAACCAGTCCTTCATTTCTTCGGTGGTGATGTCATCGGTATCGTCCTCCCTGGGTCGTTGCTGCTGCTGCTGGTGTAGTTTTGGCGTTCCACTTAGCTTGTTTTCCACGAAAACCTCCCCGTTGCGGATGCTGTAGTTGTTGCGTACGATGTGCGTCTTCTTTCCTGGGGGAGCAGCTGTCGGGTTTGGCTGGAAATTATGATGACGATGTGAATGGTGATGGTGCTGGCAGTATCTATTTAGGGTCAGACTACACAGAAAAAAATGTAATATCGATCAACGTAATTCAAGCTGATGTATGAAATAATGATGTAATTGCAAAAAGCAGATACAATATTACATCAATGGACGTAATTTTGTTCGCAAAATCGATGTACATCGTACAACGTAATATTACATAACCGGCGGAATGATCTCTGTGCAGCTGTTTAGGTGTAATATTCAACAACTTTTTTTTTCTGTGTAGCATTAACCCATGTTACATTACGGAATATTTAAGGTGATTCCTTGTAGAGTCCGCCACGTAGGTTATACAATGCTCTTCCACTTCGAATTTTCATTCACACAACTCTTGGCAATTAATGCCCCATTTCACATGAAATTGCTACTTGATGTATGCTGCAGTACAGCAAACGTGGAGTAACAGTTTCATTGTGGTACGTGTCGTAGAAGCTGATATTTGTGCAGCTGATATTAAAGTTTCGAAGTGGAAACGAGAATAAGGATCTCACAGCGAAACACCTTAAAAAGCATCTAACAACTAAGGAGAGCAACTCTGCTGCATAATTAAAAATGTAAGTGGGCGAAGGGAATCTAATGTTGATTTATGGATCTGAACCTTGACCTCAACGATAAAAATGTTCTTTATTGATTTTAACTATATGAAAGCTTTATACACGGCGAATGAGGACGACCCAAATTTGAGTTTAGTTCACTCATAATCGTCAAAAGTACAGGAACTCAGCGATGAGTAAATTTGTCTCATGGTTCCCTAAAAAATCTGCGGCCGTAATACAAATTCATCACATCCTTCCAAAGGGTCGTTTTCAAGAAGATCGTTTTGGTCAGATTCATTACACGCTATAGGTACGTGGTTGTCGTCTTCACAATTCGTGTTTGTTATTTTAGAGCAGTTCCTATATTTTAGAGCAGTTCCAAATTGCTGAGCGTATGGCGTATCGTTGTTACCGCAGGCCCGCCTTACGCACGAAAACTCGTTCTCGAGTGGATCTTGATTTAACTTGTTGGTTCGCAAGAAGTTAAACGAGTGTTCTTCGGATAGAACTATCCATAACTTTTTTAGTCCATAGATATTATGTATCAACCCGTTGACACAAGGTGGATTTCTTTGAATCGAGTTCATGTTTTGTGAGCTGTTTCGCGCCTAAAAGTAATTTGTATTTCAACACATCTAATCACACAACTTAAGTGCACGTTGGGGAACGGGAGGGGTGTAGTCCGGCATCTTAACTTTTAAATGTACAAGGGTTAAAAAAAATGGAAAACGTTTCAAAATGGATTAATTTCACACTTTCTGATTTTTAAAAGTTACAAACAATGAAAAACTAATTGATCCTTTCAAATAAATGATCTAGCTAAAAAACAAATTTAATTTTTTTCCGCAGTGTTGTTTTCAAACATTGTACATTTAAGGGTTAAGCATTATGATTATTTTAAAATAATTGAAAGCTTTTATGGTTGATTTTCCCACGCAGAGTATTTACCTAGACTGTTTTGAATAAAATAGTGTGTGGTAGCAGGGTTTAAAAAAGGTTTGTTGTGCTGATTAACATGCTGGTGAGCGCATACTGCTCACAAGAATCGTTATCAGCATAATTTAACAATTTTTCTCATCTGATTGACAAATACAATTATTCGAAAGGGGAAAATTTCCTCCAGCCGATGATGTTGTTGGTTTACGTGGGCGTTGTTCGGTTCACGTGTAAGGGGCCTTACAACTTTTGTTTGCAAAAGCTTTTGTGCCATTATCAAATGTCACCCCTGATATTCAACATATCTTTATAAAAAAAACTATACAGATTGTTTTTTCTTATAAAGCATCAAAGGTCTCTCAATAAGCAGAGACAGACGTATTGCAGTATGATGTAACAATGGACAAATTATAGAATATATGATCTCATAAATATTGATTCCAACTGATTTCATGAATGAATGAAATAAGGTGAATGCGAAAAAAAGAAATCATTAATAAAACAGCAAAAAAGGTTATCTTCCATTTAATTCCACTTAATTAATTTTGGTATCCATGACAGATACGTATTTCGACTACAATGTGCAGTCTTCATCAGTGCCATTCCCACTAAAGAACTTATCAAAATCTAACCCCCTTAAGTACTCATCCCCTAGGTATAAAAGTCAAGATCACAGGTATATAAATGAAACTACAATGTGTTGAATCGGAACCTACCTAACTAATTAAAACCAAAGATTTAAGTAAGCTAAAGGAGAAAAATCTATTCAACTCTCTAATAAGGAAAATCCCAAAGGCTTGGTAGCCATCATAATGAAGTAATGAAATTGGGTTGTTAGCGGAATGCTTTAATAAAACAGCAAAAAAGGTTATCTTCCATTTAATTCCACTTAATTAATTTTGGTATCCATGACAGATACGTATTTCGACTACAGTCGAAATACGTATCTGTCATGGATACCAAAATTAATTAAGTGGAATTAAATGGAAGATAACCTTTTTTGCTGTTTTATTAAAGCATTCCGCTAACAACCCAATTTCATTACTTCAAGAAATCATTTACATTTTGAAGAAAATGGACAAAATTATTGTAAAATTTGATTTACCTTATGTGAATTAAAGCAGGATTGTGGAATGAATACCATCTGCTGCAGCTGATTCAGCATTTTATCTAAAACAGACCAATGCTCACTCGTACTAAAATAAAATTGAAAGATATATATGTAAGTACTGACATTAGCTTAATATTGTAAGAAGAATTACCTTTCCGGTTTCATTAATAAACCGAGAGTTGAATATATCGAAAAGTTGGTCAATGTCGTTTATAAATTCAGATGTTCCTAAAGAGTCAACCGGCATCGATCCCAACGAAATGTTTGTTTCTATCGCTTTGGCTGTCGTTCGACTAAGAGTGCGCGTTGCTAATTTTACATTCATCCTTTCGAACGTGTTAGGATATACGGCCTTTTTTGTAAGGTGTGGTGCCAAGCGTGGAATCCTTGACAGGTCAGATTTGTACAGATCTCTTATGTATTTGAATGATACAATTTTGTTGTTTAGTAGTATATTTTTCACCAGTAAATTGTTGCGTATTGATTTAAATAAATGGGGTGTATCGTACAGAAGTACGACTGTACTGTCGTCAACTTTAAAAGTAGGTTCTTTCGCAGTTACCCCCAATTCATGTGCCATCTTCACATTTGTGGGATGCTGGTCCATGATAACTACAACAGGGACTAATCCTACTCCTTTCAATGACACAATTGCTTCCGTTATTATATCTTTTTGTCTTCCACTTCCGAGTGTCCCATGTGCTAGAAAGTAGCCGATGACCTAAAATATTGATCATTTTAAATATGGACTATTCTACGAAAAGGGTTACTACGAAATATTGTACAATCGATTTGATGACTTACTACATTCTACTGTTGATTTATGGATCTGAACCTTGACCTCAACGATAAAAATGTTCTTTATTGATTTTAACTATATGAAAGCTTTATACACGGCGAATGAGGACGACCCAAATTTGAGTTTAGTTCACTCATAATCGTCAAAAGTACAGGAACTCAGCGATGAGTAAATTTGTCTCATGGTTCCCTAAAAAATCTGCGGCCGTAATACAAATTCATCACATCCTTCCAAAGGGTCGTTTTCAAGAAGATCGTTTTGGTCAGATTCATTACACGCTATAGGTACGTGGTTGTCGTCTTCACAATTCGTGTTTGTTATTTTAGAGCAGTTCCTATATTTTAGAGCAGTTCCAAATTGCTGAGCGTATGGCGTATCGTTGTTACCGCAGGCCCGCCTTACGCACGAAAACTCGTTCTCGAGTGGATCTTGATTTAACTTGTTGGTTCGCAAGAAGTTAAACGAGTGTTCTTCGGATAGAACTATCCATAACTTTTTTAGTCCATAGATATTATGTATCAACCCGTTGACACAAGGTGGATTTCTTTGAATCGAGTTCATGTTTTGTGAGCTGTTTCGCGCCTAAAAGTAATTTGTATTTCAACACATCTAATCACACAACTTAAGTGCACGTTGGGGAACGGGAGGGGTGTAGTCCGGCATCTTAACTTTTAAATGTACAAGGGTTAAAAAAAATGGAAAACGTTTCAAAATGGATTAATTTCACACTTTCTGATTTTTAAAAGTTACAAACAATGAAAAACTAATTGATCCTTTCAAATAAATGATCTAGCTAAAAAACAAATTTAATTTTTTTCCGCAGTGTTGTTTTCAAACATTGTACATTTAAGGGTTAAGCATTATGATTATTTTAAAATAATTGAAAGCTTTTATGGTTGATTTTCCCACGCAGAGTATTTACCTAGACTGTTTTGAATAAAATAGTGTGTGGTAGCAGGGTTTAAAAAAGGTTTGTTGTGCTGATTAACATGCTGGTGAGCGCATACTGCTCACAAGAATCGTTATCAGCATAATTTAACAATTTTTCTCATCTGATTGACAAATACAATTATTCGAAAGGGGAAAATTTCCTCCAGCCGATGATGTTGTTGGTTTACGTGGGCGTTGTTCGGTTCACGTGTAAGGGGCCTTACAACTTTTGTTTGCAAAAGCTTTTGTGCCATTATCAAATGTCACCCCTGATATTCAACATATCTTTATAAAAAAACTATACAGATTGTTTTTTCTTATAAAGCATCAAAGGTCTCTCAATAAGCAGAGACAGACGTATTGCAGTATGATGTAACAATGGACAAATTATAGAATATATGATCTCATAAATATTGATTCCAACTGATTTCATGAATGAATGAAATAAGGTGAATGCGAAAAAAAGAAATCATTAATAAAACAGCAAAAAAAGGTTATCTTCCATTTAATTCCACTTAATTAATTTTGGTATCCATGACAGATACGTATTTCGACTACAATGTGCAGTCTTCATCAGTGCCATTCCCACTAAAGAACTTATCAAAATCTAACCCCCTTAAGTACTCATCCCCTAGGTATAAAAGTCAAGATCACAGGTATATAAATGAAACTACAATGTGTTGAATCGGAACCTACCTAACTAATTAAAACCAAAGATTTAAGTAAGCTAAAGGAGAAAAATCTATTCAACTCTCTAATAAGGAAAATCCCAAAGGCTTGGTAGCCATCATAATGAAGTAATGAAATTGGGTTGTTAGCGGAATGCTTTAATAAAACAGCAAAAAAGGTTATCTTCCATTTAATTCCACTTAATTAATTTTGGTATCCATGACAGATACGTATTTCGACTACAGTCGAAATACGTATCTGTCATGGATACCAAAATTAATTAAGTGGAATTAAATGGAAGATAACCTTTTTTGCTGTTTTATTAAAGCATTCCGCTAACAACCCAATTTCATTACTTCAAGAAATCATTTACATTTTGAAGAAAATGGACAAAATTATTGTAAAATTTGATTTACCTTATGTGAATTAAAGCAGGATTGTGGAATGAATACCATCTGCTGCAGCTGATTCAGCATTTTATCTAAAACAGACCAATGCTCACTCGTACCAGTAATAGCTGAACGAAAAGGCTAAAATTGAAAGATATATATGTAAGTACTGACATTAGCTTAATATTGTAAGAAGAATTACCTTTCCGGTTTCATTAATAAACCGAGAGTTGAATATATCGAAAAGTTGGTCAATGTCGTTTATAAATTCAGATGTTCCTAAAGAGTCAACCGGCATCGATCCCAACGAAATGTTTGTTTCTATCGCTTTGGCTGTCGTTCGACTAAGAGTGCGCGTTGCTAATTTTACATTCATCCTTTCGAACGTGTTAGGATATACGGCCTTTTTTGTAAGGTGTGGTGCCAAGCGTGGAATCCTTGACAGGTCAGATTTGTACAGATCTCTTATGTATTTGAATGATACAATTTTGTTGTTTAGTAGTATATTTTTCACCAGTAAATTGTTGCGTATTGATTTAAATAAATGGGGTGTATCGTACAGAAGTACGACTGTACTGTCGTCAACTTTAAAAGTAGGTTCTTTCGCAGTTACCCCCAATTCATGTGCCATCTTCACATTTGTGGGATGCTGGTCCATGATAACTACAACAGGGACTAATCCTACTCCTTTCAATGACACAATTGCTTCCGTTATTATATCTTTTTGTCTTCCACTTCCGAGTGTCCCATGTGCTAGAAAGTAGCCGATGACCTAAAATATTGATCATTTTAAATATGGACTATTCTACGAAAAGGGTTACTACGAAATATTGTACAATCGATTTGATGACTTACTACATTCTACTACTACTACTACTAATACTACTACTACTAATACTACTATTACTAATATTATTATTACTAATACTACTATTACTAATACTACTATTATTAATACTACTATTACTAATACTACTATTACTAATACTATTACTACAGTGAGATCTCGTTTTGGCAACGCAACTGTGACCTTACGATACACCAAATCCAAATATTATAATAAATACTAAAGAGCCTGAATTTATAAAGAGACGACTTGTCAAAATTGGAACAATCGATTATCTGTCAAAGTCATAGGAAAATTTCAGGCATAACATTTGATAACGGCACAAAAGCATTTGTAAACAAACTTTCTAAGGCCGTTTACACGCGAACCAAAGTACGCCCACGCAAACCAACAACATCATCGGATAGGGGCAACTATCACCTTTCCGAAAGTGGTATTGGTATGCGTGGGCGTACTTTGGTTTGCGTGTAAAGGGCCTTAGAAAGTTTGTTTACAAATGCTTTTGTGCCGTTATCAAATGTTATGCCTGATTTATTCCCATCGAGCAGAAGACCTGTCAAATGGATAAGATGTCGTCTTTTATGAATTCAAGCTCTTTAATAAATACATATTTAGATTAGAATACAGTAAAATCTCGTTTTGGCAACGCAAATTTTTCATCTATGTTTAAAAAATGGAGACCTTTTTCAACGTGTCAAAGTTGAGTGTTAAAATGACTTAACAATAAGAATCAATGCGACCTTAGTGAATCCTGTTCAAAAACTGCGAAAATAATGGTATTTAAGAATATATAAACAAAATTCAAATTTTCATGTTGCCAAAAGCCATTTTGGCAACATTGACTTTAACTTGCTTTAAAATTACGTAACATTATTTTCAAATATTTCCCAGCGTATAATTTCATCAAATGTACCATTATTTTTGAAAAATATCATTTTTGCATACTTTCAAGAGACATTTCTAAGTGGAACTGACAGCTAGGAATCTAGAGTGTGTGAGTGCTCTGGTGTTAATGGTGCTGAAGGTAAACATAAACAAAGCAGAAATTCATATGAGAATAAACTGCCAGTTCTACTGTGATCTGTCAAAAGTTCTTGGTAAACAAAAAAGTCAGCTGATCGCAACTGTCTCGTGAACAGCCTTATAGCACAGACAAACAGACATAACACTCGCAAGTTGTTAATCGAACAAGCATCTAACGATCAATTTAAAAGTATCGTAGTTGGTAGTAAAGCCATCTGAGGCGCGCATAGTCAATTCCCTTGAGTTTGACTTTTACACACTATCGCCATCTGTTCAGCGTACTGCCCGTCACAGTGTACTCAACAGATGGCGGTAATGTTTTAGTGACAATGTTTTACAGTGAGAAATATTCAATATGTTATGTCTATTTGTCTATGCTTATAGGATTCATTTACATAAGGTGAAGGCTTCCGGTAGACGCAGAACTGTTCCATGTGACTTTTCAAAAAAATTGAAGTTTTAATGCTTAACGCCATGATTTGATATGCAGTTTTGGAATATTACATATACACATGCTGTTTATGCTAGAACAAATCGATAAAATGCCTAGTCGATTTGTCCCACTTGAAATATTGGACGCAATGTTGTCCCACTGGAAAATTTTTAAAAAGAAACCCAATGAAGAGAACCGATCATCACAGCTAGGTGCTTTTGATTGTGAAAGCTATGTTTAGAGAACAATTATTTTTTTACGTTAATTTAATTTATTGATTTTGAATTGCTCTAAATTGCGGTCATTTTTAAAATGGGACAAATCGACTTAATTTTTTTTTTCTTCGAGATTTATGTTTTGAAACATGGGACAGTTATGCGTCCACCAGCATTATAGTTGCGGTACTTAAGAAATGTACCATTCCTATACTACCGTTAAAAGCATCACTGTCACATATACATAGGAAATCAAGCAAAAAAGTTATGAGTTTCACGACAGTATAGTTACTAATCAGTTTTCATAATCAACTATAATAGGAACCAAAAGTTTCTAGCGTACCGCAACTATAACAACGTTTACCCTACTCTGGTGGCCACGAAACTGTGCTGCTAATAATACTGGGCGATTGTTTCAATAACAAAGTTTCAATGTTCTTTTTATTAAAAAAAATGTATAAATCGTGCAGAAATTAGTATTGCCTTACTTGTTTATACTTAGAATATACACTACGGATCATTACAACAATAGCTTCGTTTGCCAAATGGTCAGTGATGTTGTTTTCAAACAAATTTAATTTCCCATCATCAGGAAAACCATGCATCCTATCTGATATCGCGTGATAGTCTAAATGAGCTTTAATAGACATACCGTCAATAAGGATAGCGACTACTTTATCCTTTTCTGCCATGTTTTCCGCAGCTTTTTTTATACAGTTCAATATTTCTTTGTTGAATCCTGGAAGATTGCTTATGTTTCGATGCCATCTCATAATAGTTTTTGGGTGAGGCAGACATAGTACATTTTCTGCTCTTAACGTTTTATACGTTGATGCTGATGCTATCATCTGTCGGGTGCTAAACGTTCGAGAAACGCGGTACCGTCTGGCATGTTTTGTATGGAAAGAATTTTCTAAACATTCCAATAGTATGGAATTGTTTTTCACCATTGGAGTAAATTGGAATATTCTAAAATTAAAAAAAAACAGACACAGGACAATCAACATAAGTGACGTTTAAGACGTTAATGATTTGTCATCTTTCCACGCAGTCGAGAATAAAAGTGTAGATGCCATGCACGACTTATACAGCACAGGGATTTGTAAATACGGATTGTCAGAAGTTTTGAATTACTGTATTTATATAAAAAATTTCTTCACCTTGAACGAACTTAACCCTCGTAAAAAAAATATTGCTAATACTTGCCTGGATACAGCTCTAAAGCGAATGCCTGATATTACAGAAGCATATAACAGCAAAGTAAAACGAAAAGCAGTTATTATCAAAGCTACTTCAAGCGAAATGCGTACATTTACACACTATGTTACTTTGATAGTAGGGCAATACGTTCCTCGCGATGAAATGGTTTGGAAATACAGTATCGCACCCAACGTCAGTACCTACACGTAAGCGAACTACGACGTAGCTCTTAAAAAAGGAGTCACAGGTGTGATAATATCACTTCAGGCTAGAACTTTGGTTCTCACATGCAAAGGTTCATCAGAGAGGGGAAGCTCAGTAATACTCATCGCATGCTATTCTGCCACGGCATAAGCCAACGATGCCGGACCTAAACCAACCATCTCCAACACCCCACTATGAAGCATAAAATTAGGCCCGCCCACCAACGTTCAGGTTAAAGAATAATCAAAGTTTTGTTTATAAAAGTTGATAGTACCTTTTCAATTGTTGGTCTACAATATATTGAATTGGTTCCGCTTTTTGATAGATCGCCAGACTATAAATATAGCAACTATACTGCGGAGTCTTTCTTAGCCGAATTGTTTTTTTTATCTTTGAAGTGAAAACTGAAAAAAAAATTGGTGGGCCGATACCAATGAAAGCTATTACACATATTTTCTAAAAGATTGTGATTCCTCTCAAATCAACATTCATTATTCCATCATACGGCCAGATATCCACTTTATGACACAATAACCAATAGACACCGTTTTACTCACGTTCATGCGATGGAACGGATGGATGCGTGTTTTGATCCGATTCCGCCGCCATAGTGATAGAATTTCCTCATAACTCTGCAATGGCATGTGCGAACCGGGTATCGACCCACTGGCCGGAACACGTAGATGATGGTGGTGTCGGTGGTTAATTCTAAAAGAAAATATAGAGGAATAATTGTAGTGCGATAGTAAGAAACTCAAGGAGGAGGGACGCCACTTCCCTTAAAAATGCTAGTTTTTTTTTCTTCAGGAAACACAAATCTCCCTCAGGATTTCTGGAAATTAAAACATTGCTTTCGAAAGTGGCTACTCAGATCAACTTTTCTCTACATCAAAAAAGAAAAATCTCGATTCTCAGAAGCCATTTTGGAATTTCTCAGGATAATTATTCTGCATTCTGCTCCACACAATTTTATTTTTATCCCCAGGAAATAAATATTGTATGTATGTATGTATGTAAGTAGCCACCATCCTAGTTGGGTCTTGCCCTACATGCGGCTCCACTCAACAGCAAGATCAAATTCCATCATCATTCTGAATTCAACATACTGCTGTATGAAGGGCCAAAAAGGGTTGGACGGGCCCGTAAGCAGAGGCACTTAGAGGAATCTCCTTCCTACAATATGATCCAACAAAATGAATAACGAAATTCGCAATACATGTTAAGCTTTCCACGGGATGGTTTGTTTAAGAAGAGCGCGTCGATTTAATCTTTGTCACGAGCACAATATTTCAACCACATTCGATCTAAAAAGAAACAGTAATGCTCGATTGGCTCCCGCAAGTGATAAGTTGAATTGGCTCCCATCATTGTCTCTGCCAGATAAAAATAACTTTTTGCATAGAAGTCGAATCAATTTACGACCTTCCATAAAATAAAAAATTACCATACTCGAATGATAACACATATGATAGAATGATTCCACAAATTGTTCGGATGACACCCTGAACCATACACATTCTATTATGGTTGTTCTGCATATAAAAGAGCAAAAAAAAAGGTGTGCTGTTTTATTTAAGCATTCCGCTAACAACCCAATTTCATTACTTTATTGTTCTGCATAGTTTTTCCGATCTAAGGTTTGGAAAAAATTGAGCAATTTTGGATTTTTTGACAAGCAACTGAATAGTGTTACTCATTTTCAGTTGTTGATAACCTTAAAACAGATCGAAAGATCAGGGGGTTGTAATCCGTCATATAAACTTGAATCACCCTACTCAACATAGAAACAGATCAACTTTTTAAACTATTTTAGGAGATGTCAGCTCATATTTCAGTTAAGTTTTTTGCCGTAAATGTAAAAAAAACAAACTTCCACTCAACTTCACGAAAAATCAGTAGAAATAACCCTCTTTTTTATGTTACCTTCATTGGTTTTCCATCGATCTTGTTTTCTGTACTGAGGCTGTGGTCCATTTGGTGAATTTTCACTTAAATTTGACACTTCGAAACTAAATTATAATGTTCGAAAATCCCTCTGTTGTTGATCGGCCAATTTTCGAGAAGGTGTGTGTCAAAATTGATTCCTTGTCTGTCAGATATAAGTCTGCTGGAATAGCAGGCTAATTTGGAAATTTTCCATCTGTCAAGTTTAAGTGAAAATTCGCCAAATGGAACACAGCCTGAGTACGAATGCTACTGAAGCCAGAGAGGCAGCTCCCACACTTGGACTCTACCTATCGACCCATCAACTCATGAACCGGGGACCAACGGCTTTACTTCCCTTCCGAAGTTGAATAACCCCTATCAAATAGAATAAATACTAGACTGTCCATAAAAGCATACCTATCAGAAAAAACGCTATTGAAAATTTTATTTCTCCGTAGGCTCTTATGGATGGGACAACCTAGTTTTGGCGTTTTCCGCGAAATTTTCTGAACAAAACATGTAACGTCACAGTGTAAAATGCAGGTAGTTTACAATCGATTCTAATGGATAACTTATTTCCATATCCACATCGTAAACATTTACACTACCGTAACATTACCAGAGCCTATTTAAGTGTACTATGTTAATAGGTTCTCCTAATCCATGTGAAAAAAAAATCTAATCAAACAGCAGATCGAATAACTGCGGTCACAGAAAAATAATGTGTGAGAATCCATGTGTGGGGACTGCGGTTTTCTCTCTTCATGTCTGTTACTTTTTCTACGCTGGTAACAGGTAACGTCTGTTTTGATAAAACTTAGAAGAAAATGCACTCCCCGTTAACACTCAGGTGATACTGAGATTAGCACAACATTTAGCAGATACTGTACATATAAGTGCCTAACGAATAACATGCTACAATTTTGAGCTCTGAGAGACGTCCCGGATTTATTTTAAGACACAAAGCGACCAGTGAATTACCTAAATGATCTACCTACTGATTTAGAATTCTGCTCATAATCGTATATAGGTCCGATCTTTGCTTAATTTCCTATTCATATGGGACAGCTATGCTATTATCGGCAGAATAGGTTTCCATCTTTCAAGTATGAAACATATGTTTCAACTCAGAAGCATGGACGAACAGCTAAGCTATTCTATGCTACTGTTCGACCTTGTTGCAGTTTACGAATTACTCTACGGAAGTCGGATAAGAACAGTAATATAAGTATCAAAAAATAGTGACTCACCACCGACGTCTGACTGAGAGCCATTATTTGGATAGACGCTTACTTCTGGTGCTCCAAATAGTGTCGTCTGCCGTCCAGAACGACAGAGAAGTTCCGCAGAATGAAGTGCGGCGACTAGATTGTTCCTTTTAGTGGCCTTCACGGAAGTTGACCTGCTGCTTTCGGGAACGGCTAAATGCTACCGTCTGTCAATATGGTTTTACGGCCGTTCGTTTCCCGATTTTAAGCTGATTTTAAGATGATTCCGTGAAATACTGATAGAATGGTTTTTTGACTTGCCAACTGAACGGAACTATGAGCAGAGGTATACAGTGGGAAGAAACGTAGCGAGACGAAAGATGGAAAATATTCACACAAGAGATTTTTCACTTCGTAACTTCTCCGGAGTCAGCGGATGGGATATACCCCCCTATTCTGCGAGTCACGTGACTCTCTCTCACCGGTGAGGTGACAAAAGTCACCTCGTGTGAGGTGACTCTCCATTTGATTTGCATGGAGAGTCACCTCACACGAGGTGACAATTGTCACCTCACCGGTGACAGAGAGTCACGTGACTCGCAGAATAAGGGGGATAGTTAAGATTCGAAACGCGTGTGCTTCCAGCGACTTAAGGCAGCGGAATGTGCCACACTATTTCGACACTGCCCACGGATTCTTGACGCGAGAAGACGGAACTTCTACGCAGGATTCGGAAGATATTCACTTTTTTGTTATAATTTTTTTTTTCCTGAAATTAATATTTTCGCGAAACACATACGCGCAGCGAGACGAGCCGATGGAGAATCGCAAGTGCTGTGATCAATGTGATTGATGAGGCAGCAGGAAACAAGTCAGCTCTTTCATTATCACAACGTTCTTATGCATAATCTAGTGTGACGTAACGTTGAATCATGCGTAAGAACGAAAGAGTCGACTACATTCCTTCTGCCGCACCTATAGTAACGCACACGGCTCCCGCACTGACTATTTCTTACTTTCTCACTCTAATCAAAATTTCCTTCGATGAGTGAGAAAACAGCACCCCGTCAATGCGAGCGAGAACGCGAGTTGCCAGATCATTGCACACAAAACCAACTTGAATTAATTCAAAACAAAAATACTAGCGAACCTGGCGGTGAGGAGCGGAAGGTGGACTAGAATTCTATTACAGAGAACCACATTATTTTAATTAATTTCTTCGGAGAAAGTCGTCTGTAACTTCGTTTGTGTTATAACTCTATAGTCTGAAAGTACTATTAGCAACAATCAATACGAAACTAACGATTTTAAATTGGCTCACCACTTTAGTAGCCTATTGGTCCCAAGCAAACGATTAACGTACCCTATTCTAGTTGAAATTCTATTACTACACTATGTTTGTTTTGATTCGCTATGAAAGTGTGACAGATAACATCAGGGGTGTGTGGATTCATGCAGAACATGCAGGGGTGAGTGAAATAGCTTGGGACTGCTTGGGACCGTTGTTCTGGTACTGAGTGAGCCAAAAATAATAATGATTTTCTTCGGGACCCACACGAAACGAAAATCAATTAGTTAATTCATGTGTTTCACTTATACATTTTTGCCAAAGCATCAGCCTTATACATTCCATAAGACGAACCACATAGGCCCTATTAGAATGCATAAAAGGTATGTGTGACCGTTTATACATTTAATTTGACACATGATTTTTATTAACTTTTTGCAAGGCGTCTGCTTATTAGTTGACTTATATATTTTATGAATAATCAGCAATGGAAATTTGCCAAAAAGGTATAAAGAGATTTCTTTCCGTGCAGTGGTCTTAGAGTTACCTCTATGCTATTAGTTTCTATTGGATTCGCCTATGGTAAAAGGTAAGCGTAAAATTTATGAGACCAGACAATACAACTTGTTATCACCGACAAACCGACATGAATGACCATACACAGAAAAAAATGTTGTTGAATATTACATCCAAACTGCTGCAACCAGGTCAATCCATCGGTTGTGTAATATAACGTTGTACCAACAATCAATACGCAACTAACGATTTTAAATTGGCTCACTGCTTGACTAGCCTATTGGTCCCAAGCAAACGATTAACGTACCCCATTCTAGTCGAAATTCTAGTACTACGCAATGTTTGTTTTGATTAGCTATGAATGTTTGACAGATAAAATGAGGGGTTAGTGGATTTTCCCATGTTTCGAGGGGTGAATCGATTAGCTTGGGACCGAAGAGAGTACCAGCAACAATCAATACGAAACTAACGATTTTAAATTGGCTCACCACTTTAGTAGCCTATTGGTCCCAAGCAAACGATTAACGTACCCTATTCTAGTTGAAATTCTATTACTACACTATTTTTGTTTTGATTCGCTTTGAAAGTTTGACAGATAACATCAGGGGTGTGTGGATTCATGCAGAACATGCAGGGGTGAGTGAAATAGCTTGGGACTGCTTGGGACCGTTGTTCTGGTACTGAGTGAGCCAAAAATAATAATGATTTTCTTCGGGACCCAGTGGTCTTAGAGTTACCTCTATGGTACCAGAGCTGAGCCAAAAAGTTGAGCACGTTTCTTCGGGACCTGCTGGTCTTAGAGTTACCTCTATGGTTGTACGATGTACATCGATTTTGCGAACAAAATTACATCCATTGATGTATCTGCTTTTTGCTATTACATCATTATTTCATATATCACCTTGAATTACATTGATCGATATTACATTTTTTTTTGCTGTGCACAAAGTAAATACCATCAAATTTCTGATCATAGCACAAAACTGACATCTGCCGCCGTTGTCGCGAAAAATGTGTATCCTATCCACGAACACGCATGCAAAACATATGAGATGGTTCGTGTCTAATCTATTCCAGTCTAATTATTTTTTAAATAGATAAAAAAAATTCTATGGTTTTGACAGATGGGATCGCTGCACATTTGAATCCACCGTTACACTGAGGCAAATAGACTTAAGAATTTTATAAGGCTCGACTTATGAACGACACATATGAATTTCATAAGCGCGACTTATGAATTATTTTCGTCTAACATGAGGTAGCTCTTATACGGCTATAACCATTTAAATTTGCAAGCGTTGAGACGACAAGTAGGCTTACTCAGATCGGGCTTTTCCGCTGCCGCTGCCGCTGCTGCTGCCGTTCCGCTTCCGCTGTCATTGCGTTTGGGCAGTTTCATGTCGGTTTGTCGGCGTTGTTATATCAGGCCTAACATTTGATAACGGCACAAAAGCATTTGTAAACAAACTTTCTAAGGCCCTTTACAAGCGAACCAAAGTACGCCTACGCAAACCAATACCACTTTGGTAAAGGAGACAGTTGCCGCTATCCGATGATGTTATTGGTTTGCGTGCGCGTACTTCGCGTGTAAAGGGCCTTAAAAAGTTTGTTTACAAATGCTTTTGTGCCGTTATCAAATGTTATGCCTGATATGTTTTTAGAGTCGGTACAGTTTTAACAAAACTGAATCGTTTTCTTCACAGCTTTGAGTAACCTCAAACCAAGGGGGGAGGCTAGGGGGGAGGTGGCTGTCAAATACGAACAATCGTCGCCTACCTCGCATAGCTGGTTCCAAACGTAAACAAGCCATAAGAATCCTACAGCGTTTGTTTACGTTTGGAACCAGTTTCATACAAGAATGATCAGTAGGCTGATTTGACAACACGTCCCCAACCCCCCCCCCCCCAGCCTCAAACGAGCGGATATTTCAGTGCCAATATTTCAAAGGGGCGTAATTGCATTTGTAAACAATGGCTTTGGCCGTCGATTTCTCGCGAATAGAAGCTCACCCATGAAAAATAATGACACCAACTGGTAGAGGAATGTTTCTTCTACCAGCTAGCATTGATATTTTGGAGGGGTGAGATTTCATTCGCGAGAAATTGACGGCTAAAGCCATTGTTTACAAAAGCAATTACGCCCCTTTGAAATGTTGGCACTGATTTATGTTAAATAACTTTTGTGAACGCACTCCGTGTGCGGTAAAATGGTTCATCTGTCATTTTTTGACGTCGATTGCGTCACGGATGCGGTCTCATTTTCACGCACGATAGCGATGGTCGGACGAATAGTTTCAAAATATTGGATTATTTAATCGCAATTTAGTGTTTCAACCAAGAAAAAAATCCATCCAAAATGTCCGGTATCACCAGTGCCGCCGGATTACTGGCATCCAAGTGCATCCTGAACGCTCAGCAACAGCCTACGCGGATGCTACTACAGTACACAACAGTGCGCCACCACCGGAAGCCCCGCTGGCTTGGTACTGCCAAAAGCAAACTGTTTCGCGTACCGGAGCGGAAACAACAGATAGCGGACGAAGTAGCCGAACTGAAGCGGCTGCACAACAACTATCACACTCAGATGAAGGCGGTACGTCGGTTTCTGATGGACGAGGTCGAAGCTTCGAAGCTGGTGTCCCGAGCAGGTGTGGTTATTCAAACACCAGAAGAGGAAGCTGCAGAATGGGAAGAGGTTCAGCGGATCAACGAAGATTGGAACCGAAAGGTGGGTGAGGTGCGTGACAAGCGTTTGGCTGAGGAACGGGAACAGCGGAGGAATTATATCCTGGAGAGGTTGGTAGCCAAGGAACAGCGGGAGCAGGAAAATCGCGAACGAGTGGAAGAACGGGTTCGTCTGGAGAAGGAACTGTCCAAGGCATACATTACCAGGGATAATATTGAAAAGGCGATCGAAATGGCTTTGGTGCAACCGATAAGCTATAATTTTGCAATCGATTTGAATGGAAATATTCACCGGACCGAGGATCGTCAGAGCCAGGAGACGAAAAATGAATAGGTTGGACGAGGAGGGTCGTTGTTACAGTCGAGTTAAATAAAGTCATATGCTAGAAAAGGTATTGGCTTTTAACAATTTACTTGTGAATATCACTTTTCGAACAAATGTTCCCAATTGGGTGAGGCATTTAGCTTGGATTTGATAGCGGCCAGGTTGACGATGTTCCCGCTGCGTTCCTCCGTGTTGGTACTGACCGATACTAGCTCCTGTAGGAATCCACTGTCCATGCCCATGGTCAGATCGAATACCGTACTCCCCAGAAGCAGCTTGACTTTACCCGATCGATATCGAAGTACTTTGCCTATGTATCCTTCTTCCAGTTCCCGCACTGTGCAGCGAGGTGGTTCCGCCTTGGGTTCTTCTTCACCGCCAGATGATTCCGTTTTCCGGACTTCCGTGTCCGTTTTACCGGGTAGTGCGTCCGGTAGCTGCAGTAGGAAGAAGTTGTTTTGATTGCCGTTGTCTTTGATTGATTCGAGCAGCTCTCCAGCTTCGGGTTTTGGCGTTTCGTCTTTGACCTCGGGCTTCAGCGCCTTAAATTTGTAGTCCACTGAAATAAGCGGTTATTATTTTTTGCTGAATTAATATCGGGTACCGTAGAACCCCGTTAGTTTGAATAGCTAAATACTGATACATACAATTTTCCAATTTGACTGGCATGGTAATTTCACTGTCGAGCTTTTTCGCATCCTCCGAGGGTAGTTCGCTCTCTTCGGCGTCCCCGAAGAGATCGGAAATCCGTTTCCGCTCTTCCTCGGGATCGACTTTGATTTCGGTTCGGTAGACCGGCCTCCGGATGGCTTCTCCCGGTTCCTTCGAAGAGCTGTTGTATTTGTCGTACTTGGATCGCTGTTGCAGGGTGCGCTGGGCCAGGCCCTCGGAGAAAATGCCTGCCGTTTGAATCAACGAGCCCTTGCCCCTGCCGCCGGCCTTGGAATCTTTGTCCTTCCGTTCCGATTTGACACGTTGCTTCGGTCCGACGGAAGCGGTTTTGACATTGCTAGAACGGGGTGAGAGTGCGATTTGAAACCGGATTATTTTGATGTAGGGGAATTGAATGAAGGGCTACTTACGTGTCCTTGTTTCGAACGGCATTCAGGTTGGGTGTGTAGACTTTCTTGTTGGGGGCTGACTTGATGGTTCGACCATTGGCTAATCCACCCAGGGTAAGATCCCGTGGCACTCGGAACGACGAGAGACGCTCGGTTTTGACGGTGGCAGTGGCAGGAATTTCCGCTGCAGCTACCGCAGCTGGAACCGTAGCATTCGCCCGTTTCGATTTCAGACCCGGTTCATGCTTAATTTTGACGGTTGATTCCATGCCTGTGACTTAAGGAGAACACTATGCCAGCGGATGTATAATTTTCAGTATAAAATCGAGAAACTAGAATTAAATTGCTAAAATCTTGCAGTAAAAAGAGGAGTACACATCGAGCTCGTGCTTCCAATGTTTTGGTTCGATGACTGCATGCGCACGCATAACAAAAGTAAACAAAGTGCTGTCAAAAATTCCAGTGGATTGTACCGATTTTACCGAACTGTTCGACGGTAATTTGAAATATTTCACAGCCTAGGAACAAACAAACTGGCATCACCGCTGTCAGTCGTGGAAAAACTTGATCGGATTTTGTAAATGACGCCATCCGCATTTCTCACGAGTGTTTGGAAAAATCGGTGTTAAATCAGTGAAAATCGTAGTTAAAACTGTGAT
Source organism: Ochlerotatus camptorhynchus (assembly GCF_037179485.1). Lineage (NCBI taxonomy): Eukaryota > Metazoa > Arthropoda > Insecta > Diptera > Culicidae > Ochlerotatus > Ochlerotatus camptorhynchus. The sequence continues at coordinate 1,109,676 of NW_027041039.1, forward strand.
ATTCATGCAAAAATCCGAGGATCTGTTTCGCTACCTTCAGTTGTTTCTGTTTCTGCTTCGCTTGGCACCGTAATTAGTATGATGCAATCGTTGTTTTTAGTTTTCCATCACACCAACAGCTGCTACCAACAGTATCAATAGGAAATTGCCCTTCCTCTTGGAAGGAAAGGGCAGAGTGAAAAAGTCGATAAAATCCATATTGTGAGTGTTAATTTTTTTGTATTTCCGGGGAAATTATCAATTTTACGAAAAACTTGAGTTTTCACTCATTTGGACTACGCTACCTGATCAAAACAAAAACAACCTAACCTCAAGTGAGCGATTCCAATTGGAATCGTCTTTACCACCTCACAGCAAGCAATGGAACACAGTTATTCTCGTGATTTCCGGCCCCCAATGGAGACCGGCCAGACGCTTGCGACGCGGGCACTGATGGTACACCGGCCTCCGCAGTGCCCGTCTTGCCATACGCACAGCCACGACGAGCGGATCGACCTGGAGGAATCTTACAACCCGCCGATTCCGTCTTACAATGAGGAAAGCGCCAAGATCGCTATGATGGAGAGCGAAAATGTAGCCCGACAGGTGCGCAACTTGAACTCCGAGGATTTCGACTGGGAAGAGAAGATCAACAAGTAAGTTTTTTGTTTGTGAGGCATTATCCTATCATTGGAAGTTATGATTAAATAAATTGTATCTTCTAGAATCGGTTGGTCCGTTCAACAGATTCGACTGTTCAGTAAGATAACCAAACTGCTGGACATGGATCGGTTGGCAAGGTTGACGATTGCCGACAAACAACACGAACCGGTCCATCGGCGCATGGTCATCGACAAGTCCGTGGGCCGTCTCCGGCAAGCTCTGGCAAGCGTTTCGTGGGATCCTCGACTGACGCAATGGATCCACGGATTGTTGGTGGATAGCTTACCTCCGACATATCTGGCAGCCTACATCGACATTCTACAAACGTTGAAAGCGAAACTGCCAAATTTGGTGGACAAAATGATTTACGGAAGGCCACTGAACATCAGCCAGGAATTGGTCGGTCCGGTTCTTAAGAAACCCTGGGAACCGATCGTTGCCCACAAGAACAGGAAGCTGCCCGGACAACCGTACATCGTAGTGGTACCTTCCGGGCCGAACATGACATCGCCGAGTACCCGTGTGCAGAAATGGTACTCACTTTTTGCCACCATGGCTTCAGTTATCCCGATTACCATGCCTCCGCAGGGCAATGCCGTGCTGAAGCAATCGATACAAAACGTATCGGAACAGATGGTGGCAGTGACACGGGCCAAGATCCAGGAAGTTCGTCAGGAAGCTCCGAACCGGCCGATTATTCTGGTGGGATTCAATACCGGTGCGGCACTCGCCATTCAGATCGGTCTGGTCGAAGCGGTCAGCTGCATTGTCTGCTTAGGATTCGCCTTCAATACGGTGAACGGAACGAGGGGTGCGCCGGATGACCACATCACAGACATCACGGCACCGGTGCTGTTTGTCATCGGACAGATGTCGGCCAGATCCAGGTAAGAATCGATTCTCGATCCACAATTGAAAAAGGCCTATCGGCTTTTTTTTATTTATTTATTTATTGTGTAATTACAAACAAAAGCTGATAGGCGCTTTTCAATTGGATGAGAATAATTCGACAGTGAGCATACATAAGAGCGTAAACGCGATGATCGATTCTCTTCGTCGATTTTCTCTTTTATTAATAATTCGCTAGATTTAACGTTTCTCGGTGAGTTTGCTGATGCTTTTTAATAGCCAATGCAACCTGTTACAACTCTGCATTGAACAAATTCTAGAAAATTGTTTCGCTTAGCTGCAGTAATGCAAAGAGAAAATCGATGAAGAGAATCGATCATCGCGTATACGCCCTTATGCATGCTTACTGTCGAGTTGTTCGAGTCTAGATAATGCATTGAGCCCAATCTCATTACAGCCAAGAGGAGATCGAATTCCTTCGGGAGCGAATGATCGCTCAAACGTCGCTGGTGGTCGTCGGATCGGCCGATGATTGCCTGCGGGTGTGCAAGTCCAAACGCAAAATCGAAGGCGTAACCCAATCGATGGTGGACAACATGGTGATGGACGAAGTGGCCGAATTTGCCACAAACTGCCTGCTGAATCCACCCCGACCAAAGCAAACCATCAAGGACCCGAACGGGCAAAAGTCAAACTTGCTGTTGTCCAACAATAGCAGCAATTTGGCGGCTACCGGAGGACCTCCACCAATTCCGGCTGTTCCAGGTGGTAGAGACGTCCCTTCTGCAGCTGCCGCTGCTACTACTGCTTATAATCGAAAGCGTAAGATGAGTCAATCCGCTGATGCTATCAACGATACCGCGAAAAATGCCAGGACCAATAGACAGCAGACCCCTTCAGCTCAGAGAAAAACTCCCAAATCGCAGAAACAGTCCCGTGCGGATAAAATGCTACTACATCAAAATCAACAAGCTCTGGATGCGGCCATTCAAAGCATTCTTCCCGCTACGGTATGTGGATCGGTTGTATTCAGTAACTTCAACAACAGCTCTACAAAATTCCCATTATTTCAGACTGCTGGGCCAATTGTTAATAAATCAGCACCAACGATGACCAACTACCAGATAACCAGCGGCAACAATCTGGAAATTCGTCATTCAACCAGCTCGCAAGTTGTGTCCGGTATGGCTAGTTCCCCCATAGTGCTCCCGATGATCAAACGAGATTTGCTAAACCAATCCCAGTCGCAGATCCAACCTGCTTCTACGGTGGCAACATCCTCCGACATCAAGGTCATCCCTGCGAACCAGTTTATTCAGCTGAAGCCATCTGGATCGACACAGAAATTCGTGACCCTAAAGTCATCGCCCAAACCAGTTGTATCGGTGATCCCGAAGCCTCCCAGCATCACTTCGACACCCAGTCCACTGGTAAAACAAACGCCCCCTCACACAACAATCACGCAGCACCAGTCGTTCAGTCCTACCAAGTTCACGATCGTCCGCAGTTCTGGTGGCGTTCCCACACCCACGGTCAGTGTACCACCGATGAAAACCATCAAATCTCCTCCCACTCCAGATCTGTCCAATACGAACATATTCGACATTCCCATCGTATTTGCCGATAACGATGGCAATATCCAGGATGGATCACCGCAAAAGTCCACCGACGTCCCGAAAACCACTCCAAACATCATAACTATCGGCCCGGCCATAACCAACACTTCCGTCATGAGAACAGAATCGATGAACCGCCTCATCACGCTCCAGCCATCAATGAAACCAAACAAAGTGGTAGTCATCAACAAGAGCAACATGAAACAAGTCCCGGCCAACGTGCTCTCATCTGCGGCTCTCAGCAAATCCACCTCTATCACCTCGACCGGTGGTCTCAAGTACGCCAAAGTGGTCATCTCCAATCCGCTTAGCAAAGCTTCAACGTCCACCACCGGCACGGTCCCTAAAACCCTCGGTCAAATCCTATCCAATCAAAAGATCGAAATCCTCAACAACACCGTCGTCAAGCCGGCAACCGGCGGCCCAACCACTCCATCTCAGCAAAGATTCCAACCCGTCATCATCAATGTAGATCCTAGCAAAACAACCACGATGAAAAACTTCGTACGCGTTGGTGAAACCCAAATCCGACCGATAATCAGCTCCAACGTGACAATTCCCACCAAGGTCGCGTCCGTCGCCGGCGGCGTCACACCGTCGGGTAGCTCCTCGGCGCAGTTGACACCCGGTGTCCCCGGAACGAACACCATTCTCATCAAGACCAATTCTCTGGCACAATTCACCAATCGGAAACCGGCCATTCTGAACCGCAACATCACGGTTCGGAAGGTTAACATTATGCCACAGTCTAGCTCAACGGCTGGCTCAGTGGCACCTTTGACGACCGTCGTGATGTCATCTGCGCCGAAGACGATTACAAGCGGTGCCGTTGTACAGCAGCATCAGCTACAGCAGAAGCCCAAGGCTCCGTAAAAGAATCTACACTGGTAGATTTGAACGTTTGATTGCGTGAAGTTTTACGATTTGTATTTGTAATAAAAGCACCTACAGAAGATAGTTTGGTAAGTAAACAAACCGTTATGTTTGCTAATTTATAACTGCCGGAGTGAACAATCCAAACAAACTTTGCAAAAACAACGTATTACTGAAATAAGATCTTTATTCAGGAACAAAACGTATGACTAGAAGTCTATAATGCAATCCTTATGGACCGTGGGACAATTATGCTCATTACGACAAGAGTACAGCATCGTTCGTGGTTCACCTCTACGGCTTCAGATCCATACTACAGTCCGGCAATGACTCTTTCAACCGTTGTTCGACCTTCGGTAGGTCCTTCACATACGGCAAATTGTGCGTGCTGAGTTGCTTAAGTTTCTTCAAGTGTCTCAAATTGAGTAATCCGTAGTCGGTGATGTTCTTGCAGTTTGAAATTTCCAACTCTTCCAGCGTACCGGCAACGAACTCGAGCTTAGCCAAGGCCTCATCCTCTAGGTATACACAATTATGCAGCTTCACCTTCTTTAGCCGTGTCAGTCCCTTTAGATGGTCGAATCCAATGTGCATGATTCCGGAATCCGTTCCGTCCAGCTCTTCCATCAACACCGGTACACTTTCGTTCGGAAGCATATTGTAGTTGATCTGCTGGTGGGGAACGTTGACAAACTTTGCTCTGGCACCATTTCGGAGAAGCCATTCGGCGCACAGACGGTCAGGACCGACCACCTTGAGTCGAGCGGTGTCCACCCGGTTGAACATCATATTGATCCATCCCCAAAAATGACGACTGGTTGTGACGGCACCGGCGGTGGGTGCTCTCGCACCAACGTTACGGAGAGATTGAAATGCAAGCATCATTCATCTGCAGAAATGGTTTTGTTAAGTATTCTGTAGCCGCTAAAGTTTCAAGAGTAGGATCTTACCAAACAAATTACGATGATGGTGAAATTGCAATGTTTTTGTGACTTATTTTGCGTTGATCTGGACTTTTATGCGTATTAAAAAAAAACATCAGCTGTTTGGCGGTGCCAGGGTTGCCAGATTTGCAAATGGAAAAGCATTTTGAAATTTCTCTGCCATGGTGTGTATAATAGGGTGGTCTCGAGTGCCAAGTCGTCATTAAGGTGATACGGCACGTCATGCAACAATGGCTGTCCCTACAATCATTAAATAATCGTGTTTTGGTATGCGTACGAAAGACATCTTCCTACAAAACAGTAAATTACTAATTAAATTACCAATTATGAATGAGATCTGGATACATATTTCAATACTTTTCCACCAAAATATTGCCAATTCATTCACGCATTGGTAATATTTGTGTGTGTGTGTGTGTATTCCCTCTAACCCCCACTGGCCGGCAGTGTTATTATGGAAGAACTCTCTCTACAATGTCGCATTTATGGTCATTGTAGACAGCTTTAGTCCGGGAGTTAGAAGGTGATAGCTCTATTGCAGATCCAGCAACCCATTTCAGAATGTCTGGAGAGTCACGCCCATTCCGAGGTTACTTTCACTCACAATAAGCCCCGCATGTATGCATCACCGTTATCAAATGGATATTGGTGATACATACACACTTCCAGGTTCGAAAATATTCTTTTCAACCCTGGCATGTATTTAGTGTACTTTTGATATTTTTTTTTTAAATAAATGGAAAGCTCTCACCATATTCTGCTCTTCCGCCGACTTTTTCTCTAACGCTTCGTATTTCATTCCGTGCTTCACCGGCAATTTCCTTCCGTAGACCGTCCTTGGTTGGTTGGTTCTAATATGATTCCGCATTTTTTGGTCGGTTTGATGTCGGTTTGAATTGCCATGGTGATCTGGGACGAGGCTCACGTCCAAATTCACTGGTCCATCGAGCGCTCCGTTTGCGAAAGGAGAATGAAAGAAATACGAAAGGGATCAGTTTCAAGAAGTGACAGTTTCATCAGATTCCCCAACTAACCATACTCAAGCAAAGTAAGAATATACAAGCTATATTGCGACTATATGGTTACTTGGGTACTCGTATGGCCGTCAGAATGGTTCATCGGTTGCGAAGTGAAGTATTTCTGAAAGTGATGTGTAATATTTCTCAATGTTTTGAATTTATCCTAACGTTACCTCAATGTTATATCACAGACAAGCAGACACAACACATTGAACATTTATAATTGTAAACCCTACCGCCATCTGTCGTATATACTTTGATGCGCAATACACTCAACAGATGGTTGTAGTGTGTAAACGTCAAACGCTAGGGAATGTGCACCACAAATGGCAGTACTACCAACTAAGAAACATTTAAATTGACCGTTAAAAACGATTTTGATGAACGTTTTAAGAGTGTTATGTCTGCTTTTCTGTGATCATACCTTCACTATCGCAACTTCGGGTAATCTGCGAAAGTACTTGCATTTTTCTCAGGCACTTTTGATCTAACTGCAATTACTCTCTCATACTCGAAATGTGCCACGACCAAATTGGCACAACGACGCCCTATACGCTCTCTGACCGAAGCGCAGGGATTCACGCATTGGTAATATTTGCATTAAAAAGTACGATCAGCCGATTTTGTTCTGCTCAGGGCATGAAATTTCAATAATTGTTTTCACTAGCTTTTAATTCTCAGAACCACACTAAAACAATTACGACACGTGCTTCTACAAGCACTTTCAAGTTAATTCACTTTTAAAGACGACATTTACTTAAATAATATCATTTGCATCGTTAAAAACGCGAGCAGCGAATAATTTTTCAAGCTGAAACCGTTTTGTTTACCTTTTTTCTACACACCGCATTACGAAGGTGTGTGTACACAGCAAAAAATGTAATATCGATCAATGTAATTCAAGCTGATGTATAAAATAATGATGTAATAACAAAAAGCAGATACAATATTACATCAATGGATGTAATTTTGTTCGCAAAATCGATGTACATCGTACAACGTTATATTAAACGCTGTACAGCCTGGAGAGTTATATCATGTTATAACGGTTGTCAAATAATTGCAACACAGAAACCACCATCAAGATAGCGCTATAACATGTTATAACTCTGTAGTCTGAACGTACTATTACACAACCGATGGATTGACCTGGTTGCAGCAGTTTGGATGTAATATTCAACAACTTTTTTTTTTCTGTGTACGAATCATCTATCATCGTATCCAGTGTTGTCGATTTAATTGAAACAAAGTGTGTATAAACAATGCTTTTATTGCTTTTTAAGGTTGTAGTAATATAATTTGAGAACCACTGTTAATTCATATCAATCCACACCAAACATAAAAATTAACAGTCATAGAAGCCAACCGCCTTAAAAATGCATAGCACACGAAATAGGAAATTATTCAATTGCAACCATACACTGATAGGCAAAATAAAGTGCCCACCCCATCATTTTTGAAATTTCTCTCATTTATTTGGTTCAAATTCAAATAAACACACCGTAGTCTGTTTCGATGTCTTACCTTTATTATTCTTTTAAAGTTACACCTATGGAATACTGAAAATATAAAGTTTTACTTGAAGTAAAAGAAAATCAATTTGGATTGAAAAAGAAAACAGTGACAAAAAAAAGTGCCCACTTCAAAAATCGGTATGTTTTCGATAAGTTTCCATCGGAAAACCCCTCGATTGTTTTTGTTTTGAAAGTTTGACATGTATTGAAGCAAACGGGTGGAACTGGTGCATTTGTACACGTGATCGCATTTGAATCAGTTGAAAAAAATGGAGGACGTAGTGATTTCGAAAGCAATTCCCGTGTGTATCCGAAAATTGGTTGTTCGTGATGTGCAAAACGGTGAATCGCACCGGTCTGTCGCTAGGAAGTACAATATCAGCAAAACAGCGGTCGGGAAAATTCTGCAGAAAATGAAATCGTTCGGATCAGTGGTGGATCGCCCTGGCAGAGGCAGGATGCGCAAAACGGATGCGAGAACGGACACCAAGATCATGCGTGAAGTGAAGAAGAACCCGAAGGTAACTGTCCGCGAGATCCAGGAGGCTCTTCAGCTAACAGTTTCCAGTCGAACTGTTCGTCGCCGTCTCGTAGCACAGGGGTTGAACAGCAAAGTTGCTCGGAAGCGCCCATTTATCAGCAAGGCAAACAAAGTCAAACGGCTTAAGTTTGCTAAGGAGCATGCTGATAAGCCCCTAGAGTTCTGGAAACCGGTTCTCTGGACGGACGAATCAAAATTCGAACTGTTCAACCGGAAGCGACGGGTTCGTGTGTGGTGTAGATCGGGTGAGGAGCTTCAGGAGCGCCACATACAAGGCACGGTGAAGCATGGAGGAGGAAATGTGATGGTCTGGGGGTGCTTTTCGTGGGGTGGAGTGGGAAGCCTGGTGAAAATCGACGGGATAATGACGGCAGATTCCTACATCGACATCCTGCGGGAAAATCTGGAAGTTTCGCTGATCCAGACGGGCCTTGAGGAGAAATTCGTATTCCAGCAGGACAACGATCCGAAGCATACTGCCAAGAAGACTAAGTCTTTCTTCCGGTCATGTCGAATTAAACCACTGGAATGGCCTCCACAAAGCCCGGACCTCAACCCCATCGAGAATTTGTGGGCGATTCTCGATGCCAGGGTTGACAAAACTGGTGTTACCAATAAAAATAACTATTTTGAAGCCCTGGAGCGCGCCTGGGAAGAACTAGATCCACAGCACCTGAAGAATCTAGTGGAGAGCATGCCGAAGCGCCTGCAGCTGGTCCTGAAGGCCAAAGGAGGACACATTAACTATTAGGCTGGTATTCTTTTACTTTATTTTATGTTTTCTGGAGTTAAAATGCAGTGGGCACTTTTTTTTGTCACTGTTCTTTTTTACACCCATTTTGATTTTTTTTTCTTCGAGTCAGTCTCTTCTTTTTATCTGGTATTCTATAAGTGAAACTTAAAAAGAATATAAAGAATAAGATATAAAAAATACTACAGTGTATTTACTTTAATTTGAACCAAATAAATGAGAGAAATTCAAAAAATGATGGGGTGGGCACTTTATTTTGCCTATCAGTGTATGTGTCAAAGGCAACATCATACACCGATAAGCGTTTCTTTTCCTTCTCTCCTTTCCACCCCGTGAGGGGCCGTACCGAAGAGCCCTCGATCGAGTGGCATCAAATTGCATAGCTCCCCGCATAAACAATAACCATAAGATGCGCCTAACCACCAATTCGGGATATCATCCCAATTTTATGTGGTATGGTTGCACCATCTAAGATATCGTCAGTATATGGTACACGTTTATTAGGGTCAATAATTCCAACAGTCCACCAAAATGCTGACGCAGCAGTCAAGAACAGTCTTGTAAGCCGTCACGGTAGTCGAAACATTTTCGGTGATAATTGACTGCCTTTGTCTCCGACACTTGCAAAACAAGCTATCATAATACAGTACCAAACTAAAATGTCTTATGACAGGCTCTGTCATACGACACTGTCGCCGAAGACCGTCAAGAGCTGCTGATGATGTGCTTGTGTGAATTCTGAAAATAGCAAGCAATGATGTCCTAGTAATAATATTTCTGATCAGAAATGGTTTGATTTACACCAAATTGAGGAATTACAACGAAATCACACATGTCATATGATAGCTATTTTGATAATTTTCTTTTAGCTCGAATGTTATTCTACCACTCGTGTTGAGTGAGAGAGACAACGGTAGAGCATGAGTGTTCGAATACAAACAGACTGTCGCGCACGACAACGAAGCGAGGGTAGTAAAAAACGTCAACTGTTTCAACCCCTGGTCAAGAACCTTTTTGCCTGTCGGCACTCCAGTCGTCTCGCTTACCCATATGCAAACCATAGATTAAGAATTATTGTAAAACCATATATAAAAGAATGACTTTTGTGAATAAAACAATCTTTTGACCGAGAGCCAACTTGGGTAGTCGCTTGGTCCGAACTGGAGGTTACTCCTAAGAGCCCCCCTAATAAAAATTGTATGGTTAATTTGCTTAACGACGTGTTCTGGGTATCATCCAAACCATTTGTGGAATAGTTCAATGATTTGGGTTATCATTCGTTTATGGTTATTTTTTATTAGGGCCTCCCTAGTTCGGATACCATCTAGACTGAAAAGAAAGCCTTCTCCATACAAAAGACACGGTGCCTCCCGTCACAAGGTGCTTAAACCATAGAGGTAACTCTAATGGCGGTAAGCTCCAACTCGGATTAACTTTTAATACCGTCCCTGTTTGTATGATCTGAAAAATGTTTGCTCAGAATTATGTTGATTAACTCTGATGTCGACATCAAACCAGCCGGACATTCTTGATCGGGATTTAATCCGAGGATAATACCGGTTGGAGCTTACCACCATAAGACCAGAAGGTCCCGAAAAAACGAGTTCAACTTTTTGGCTCAGCTCTGGTACTATCTTCGGTCCCAAGGTAATCGATTCACCCCTCGAAACATAGGAAGATCCACTAACCCCTCATTTTATCTGTCAAAATTTCATAGCGAATCAAAACAAACATAGTGTAGTACTGGAATTTATACTAGAATGGGGTTCGTTAGTCGATTTGCTTGGGACCAATAGGCTAGTCAAGTAATGAGCCAATTTTAAATCATTAGTTTCGTATTGATTGTTGCTTAAACGGTGTTCAATTAAGAAACCATCACTAATAAATGTTTGAAACAATTTATTTTTTTTTTGAAAAAAAAAATTCTTATTTTGTTTCTCAAGGCAAAAATGAAAGTAAATGAATCTAGAAATCTTCTATAGAAAACATATGTGTTCTGGTTGCACTGCTCGAAACCATCAGCTGATCAAGTTGACTACATATAGGTGTTCTAATGTGTCAAATTTATGATTCAGCCATTGAGATTTTCACGTCCGGTTGTATTGGTGCGATATGTGAGAGCGTGCTAGTGAATATCCGAGGAAAATACATAACAAATCGATGTCAAACTCATTTTGACAGGTCTACTTTCATAAATTTTTTCAGGTTAGCCAGAGGAAAATAATAAACAACTTTACACGGCGTTGCTTCCGGTAGTGTGCGTGCGTTAAACGTCACTAATCTCTATGTTGGATTTTTGTATGGGACAGCGACCGAGTTTGTTTACAATTTGCTCTAAAACCGCCCTTTTCCACCCCGCGACCTCATCGCCTATATAGTGACAAAGCTGTATCACCATTTGTATACCCACCATGCAGCTGATTATGCAAATGGCGGCAAAAGGATGATTCAAAAACAAAAACATACACGATAAGAAAAAATATCCAGCGGCCAGTTAATTTTTACCTACTTTTGACTTTGAGTATAATCACGTTGAGTATAATGATATTCACCTACTTTTGGGTACAACTAACTATTTTTTGGGTAGAAACGAATTGTCAATTCCACACTAATTGAACACAATCAAATGAAAACTCTTCGATCCACATTACCTACTTTTGGCTTCCTGCAATATAGTGCCCAGATTTCAGTGCCAACATTTCAAAGGGGCGTAATTGCATTTGTAAACAATGGCTTTAACGGTCAATTTCTCGCAAATAAAAGCTCACTCATGAAAATTAATTGTACCAACAGGTAGAAGAATGTTTCCTCTACCAGCTAGCATTGTTAATTTGGAGAAGTGAGCTTTTATTCACGACGGCTAAAGCCATTGTTTACAAAAGCAATTACGCCCCTTTGAAATGCTGGCACTGATTTGTGAAAATGAGTCACTTTGTACATGAAGGTTTGAGCTCTGGAATCACTTTTGGACAGGTCGTATGTAACCTAAGTGTACAAAGTGTGATGTTGAATCAATTAACTACTATGATGACTTGACATGTTAAGCTTGGTGGATAGGCACATAATTATTTTCTGTATAGGAAGGGGTGTCCTGGGAAGTGGTAGGTCGATATTGGCAAATTGAATAGAAATGTAGTGATAGTCTCAATTTTTGATGATAAAGATATATCTTTATCTTTTTAAAAATGACGAAGGTTGAAATATACAGGAAGATGGACATAACTTAAAGGGTGATACGGTCAAAATTTGGTCAATATCAACTTGACGTATTTCTTTCAATTTTGTATTTAAAAAACCTGAACACCCCTCATTTTGAAGGTGTGTGTGTGTAGAATGTTGCTCCTATTTTGATTTTGGAATTCACTCTTCAGTTGTCAAAATGCCGTCCAAGCAAGAAGAGCAGCGTATCAAAATTTTGCTCGCGCATCGCGAAAATCCGAGCTACTCGCACGCAACGTTGGCAAAATCGCTAAAAGTTGCCAAATCAACCGTTACAAATGTAATTAAAGTGTTTGGGGAACGTTTGTCGACAGCCAGGAAGTCTGGATCGGGGGGAAATCGAAAACCGGAAGCCGCTGAGACGACAAAGAGAGTTGCCGGTAGTTTCAAGCGAAACCCTAACCTCTCTCTCCGAGATGCCGCAAATAAGCTGGGTGTATCGTCTACAACCGTGCATCGAGCCAAAAAACGAGCCGGACTATCGACTTACAAGAAGGTAGTGACTCCAAATCGCGATGATAAACAAAATACGACGGCCAAAGCGCGATCCCGGAGGCTGTACACGACGATGCTGACGAAGTTTGACTGCGTGGTAATGGACGACGAAACCTACGTCAAAGCCGACTACAAGCAGCTTCCGGGACAGGGGTTTTATACGGCAAAAGGAAGGGGAAAGGTAGCAGATGTTTTCAAGCACATGAAACTGTCAAAGTTCGCAAAGAAATATCTGGTTTGGCAAGCCATCTGTACCTGTGGCTTGAAAAGCAGCATTTTCATAGCTTCCGGGACTGTCAACCAAGAAATTTACGTGAAAGAGTGTTTGAATAAACGTCTGCTGCCTTTCCTGAAGAAACACGGTTGTTCCGTACTGTTTTGGCCGGATTTGGCATCTTGCCATTACGGTAAAAAGGCCATGGAGTGGTACGCCGCCAACAACGTGCAGGTGGTTCCCAAGGACAAGAACCCTCCCAACACGCCAGAGCTCCGCCCAATTGAGAAATACTGGGCTATTGTCAAGCGGAACCTAAAGAAGACCAAAAAAACTGCTAAGGGCGAGCAGCAGTTCAAGGCAAACTGGCTTTCTGCGGCGAAGAAGGTGGACAAGGTGGCTGTACAAAATCTGATGGCAGGGGTCAAACGTAAGGCCCGGCAATTCGGATTTGGAAAAGCGGAAGCCTAACTGAATATTTTTCCTGAATTTTATACTAATTGAACTTGAAAAAGAAATTTAATTTGATTTTTTAAATAAACGATTTCACCAATTTACACGCGTTTTCCCTTGACCAAATTTTGACCGTATCACCCTTTATTCTTTACCTTTCTTATTTTTTATCAACTGTTACACATGCGACCTAATAATAAAGAACTCTAGCAGCTATGTTTACGGTAGTTGCGGTAGTGCATGATGTACACTCACACCACTACAGCATCAATGATAATCAATTCACTGACACATAGAAAGGAGAGAAAAAAAGCAAAAAAAGCGTGACGTATCGTATCAATGACATTTATATAAGGTCTGGGCCAACAAACAGCTTGCTGGTGTTAGAAGCAAAAATGTTGTAAACATTGCTGAACATCTGCGAACAGATAGAAATACGTCACTGCCAACATACTGAGAACAGATAGAAATACGTCACTGCCAACAGCTGTTTCGTGTAAAAAGATAAACATTGCAATAAAATACGCACACCACTAAACATTTGCACACGTCACTAACACCAACAAGCCCTTTGGCCCAGCCCTTATATAAACGTCATTGGTATCGTATCACCTTAACCTCATTAACGTAAAGCCACGGAACTGTCATCAGATTGAGGTTAATCCCGACGGTGCAAAACCTAATAATAAACCAAGGTGACTATATATAGGTGTTCCAATGTGTCAAATTCATGATTCAGCCATGTTGGAATTTAGTGAGCTTATTCGTGATTAATCGGCGGTGGAGCCGCTCATTATTAAAGAAGTTTCGTTCTTCTGAAATGTTCAGTTTCAGCTATCCGATGTTGGAAATTTTATTATTATTATCTGGGAGGAAGAAGCCGATTTGAAAAATATGAACGTCAAAAGGAGCCAGAACCAAGCTGTCACGAACCTTCATTTGGAGCCAAGCAATTTGATGATGCTTTTCTTAAGGGCTGAACACAATGATAGCGGCATAGCGGAAACTAACGATTTCAAATTGGCTCACTACTTGACTACCCTATTGGTCCCAAGCAAATCGATTAACGTACCCCATTCTAGTTAAAATTCTAGTACTACACTATGTTTGTTTTGATTCACTATGAAAGATTGACAGATAAAATGAGGGGTTCGTGGATTTTCCTATGTTTCGAGGGGTGCATTCATTAGCTTGCGACCAAAGAGAGTACACACTTAATCACGGATTCCTTGTTCGGTAATTTTTTTTACAGGTTTATAACTGTAAATCACAAAAACTCTTGCAAAAACTACTGAACATTCAGCTATTCTCAACCAAACTACTGATGTTCAGTTATAGTTTTTGCGAGAAACTACTGAGTGCGGTAATAGCAACAATCAATACGAAACTAACGATTTTAAATTGGCTCACCACTTTAGTAGCCTATTGGTCCCAAGCAAACGATTAACGTACCCTATTCTAGTCGAAATTCTAGTACAACGCAATGTTTGTTTTGATTCGCTATGAAAGTTTGACAGATAAAATGAGGGGTTATTGGTTTTTCCTGTGTTTCGAGGGGTGAATCGATTAGCTTGGAACCGAAGAGAGTACCAGAGCTGAGCCAAAAAGTTGAGCACGTTTCTTCGGGACCTTCTAGTCTTATAGCTACCTCTATGGTAACAGTAAGTACTGAATTGACCGTAAAATAACAGATTTACGGGATATTACCATAGAGGTAACTCTAAGACCACTGGGTCCCGAAGAAAATCATTATTATTTTTGGCTCATTCAGTACCAGAACAACGGTCCCAAGCAGTCCCAAGCTATTTCACTCACCCTGCATGTTCTGCATGAATGCACACACCCCTGATGTTATCTGTCAAACTTTCATAGCGAATCAAAACAAACATAGTGTAATAATAGAATTTCAACTAGAATAGGGTACGTTAATCGTTTGCTTGGGACCAATAGGCTACTAAAGTGGTGAGCCAATTTAAAATCGTTAGTTTCGTATTGATTGTTGATATTACCATAGAGGTAACTCTAAGACCACGGGGTCCCGAAGAAAATCATTATTATTTTTGGCTCACTCAGTACCAGAACAACGGTCCCAAGCAGTCCCAAGCTATTTCACTCACCCCTGCATGTTCTGCATGAATCCACACACCCCTGATGTTATCTGTCAAACTTTCATAGCGAATCAAAACAAACATAGTGTAGTAATAGAATTTCAACTAGAATAGGGTACGTTAATCGTTTGCTTGGGACCAATACCCGCATAAACGCGAACCATCACATGACCTTACCGATAATGGTTATAAATTGTTTATAATCCCTGTTAAACTTCAACTGAAATGGTTATGGAACCTTACATGAACGTTTGTGTGATAAAGTTTTAACCTTATGTGTTATGGTTTTTTGGAAGCGGACCTTACAAATAATGGGTTGTTAAGAACCATTACCATTCCAAATTCTTGTTTTCTCCATACATTTTCGGAAAGAGAACTATATTAGAACGTTTTTACTTATGGTTTGAGAACATTAATGGTTATGGTTATGGTAGTCAGTAAGGTCCATTAATGGTTTTGTATTATCACTCAACTTTACGTGAAATATACCGTGAATTGGTAATCAGTAATTTACAGGCAACCAATTCGCGATATATTCCACATAAAGTTGACGATGTTACAAAACTATTCATGGACCTTACTGGTTACCATAACCATTACCATTAATGTTCTTAAACCATAATTTAAAAGGTTTTAGTAAAGTTTTCTTTCCGAAAATGTATGGAGAAAACAAGAATTTGGAATGGTAATGGTTCTTAACAACCCATTATTTGTAAGGTCCACTTCCAAAAAACTATAATACTTAAGGTTAAAACTTTATCATTAAACGTTCATGTAAAGTTCCATAACCATTTCAGTTGAAGTTTAGCAGGGATTATAAACAATTTATAACCATTATCGGTAAGGTCAATTTATGGTTCGCGCTTATGCGGGTAGGCTACTAAAGTGGTGAGCTAATTTAAAATCGTTAGTTTCGTATTGCTATTCCACCTCTAAACAAACTCCCCTAAATTGTAAAAAATCCGAAATATTTTATTTATTACTCATTAATATTTATTCAATAAAATACTGAAATAAAAGAACTGAAAAACTCAGCAAAAAAAAGGAAACAAATAATGTACTGAAAAAGTCAGCAATTATTTTACTGACTAAAACGGTATTTTTTGACATTTCAGGGATTTTTCCATTTACCGAGTTTTCAGTTAAAGAAAAAACAACTGAGTTGATTACTGAAAACTCAGCTGTTTAAAAACCCAGTAAAATATTACCGACTTCGGTAATCTAAACTCTGTGTGTACCAGAGCTGAGCCAAAAAGTTGAGCACGTTTCTTCTGGACCTTCTGGTCTTGGAGTTACATCTATGGTTCTCGTCAGAACTACTCTGAAGTTCTCCAAAAACTACTCTAGATCGAGGGGGTGACTATCTACGATTCAGGAAAGATTGTATTTCGCTGTGGCTATCTGCGTGCACGCTGAGTAGATAGAAAGAGGATTGATGACGATTCTGAAGATTTCGCAATACAAGTAGATGCGAGAAATGAA
This sequence comes from Ochlerotatus camptorhynchus, assembly GCF_037179485.1. NCBI lineage: Eukaryota > Metazoa > Arthropoda > Insecta > Diptera > Culicidae > Ochlerotatus > Ochlerotatus camptorhynchus. The sequence goes on from NW_027041039.1 coordinate 1,126,396, forward strand.
AAAGATTTTCCGAAGATTGATGTAGATCGAGGCTTTGAAATTCTCCAAAGTTCAGTGATCGTCTCTGAATTTGCATTAACTTTAAAAAAATTTGGAGCACTTTGAAGAAGTAGGGGAAAGGTTGGCTTCGGCAATACCTTAACTATTATCGTCAGGGGGTAAACAACGTCATTAAGAGCTCAATTTTGGCATTGTGTTTCAGAGCAACTATTAGCCAAATTTGAGTGCTCTAGTACTTTGTTTACCCCCTGACGATAATAGGTTAAGGTGGTTATTTTGCTTAACAACGTGTTCTGGGTATCATGCAAACCATTTTTGGAATAGTTCCATCATTTGGATTATCATTCGTCTATGTTTTTTTGTTAGAGCTTCGCAAAAGAATTATGAATATTAGTAAAACATTGAAAGCTTCAGGAAAGTTCAATGAATTTTAGGGAAGTCCAGAGAACTCTATTTTTTTAGAAGTTTAGAGAACTTTGGGGAGTAATGATATCTTTACAGAAGTTTCAAATATCGGGAAAGTTACATTTCAGGAAAATGTTGAAAACTTCATCGAAGATCTAGAGCGAGGGAGCGACACATCTAAATATCAGTTCTTGATGTTCAACAAATCTCACACTAGCGAATCAATCTTCGAAAAATCTTCAATAATTTCTCAAATCTACTTGCATCGCACATCTTTTTGCAGGAAATCTTCAGAATCGTCATCAATCTTCTTTCTATCTACTCAGTGTGCATGCAGCTAACCACGAGGGGGCGACTCTATATTCGATGCAGAAACGATTTTGTTTTGCTGTGCTTAGCTGCCCGTACAATGAGTAGATTTTAAGAAGATGGATGAAGGTTTTGAAGATTTCCTGCAAAAAGATGGAAGTCGATGCGAGTAGATGGATTTAGATGCTTAAAATGGCAAGAAGATTTTTCGTAAATTTATTCGCTGGCGTGAGATTTTTCGAGCATCTATGATTGAGATTTAGATGTGTCGCCCCCCTCGGCTAACCACAGCAAAACACAATTTTTCCTGCAACGTAGATAGAGTCACCCTCCTCGGATTTTCCGAAGATTGATTCGCTAATGTGAGCATCTAGAATGAGATTTAGATGGGTCGCCCCCCTCGAATGGCACCAAGCAATGTGCAAAATATTGCGATGTAATCAATTATTATTTTGCACGTAAATCGAATCAAAAATAAAAGTCATGTGAAATGCTGGCTTCTAGCAAGGGTTGCAAGATAATGTAGGTACAAATCCCTGCTGCAGGATTGTTTTGTTTTATTTAATTTAATTTTTATTTTAATTCTCCGCCTATCTCTTCATCTGAGTATTTCTAGTTTGCCGCTGTACCGCTGTGCCGCTGTCATTGTGTTCAGTCTTTAACAGGTCCCAGCTTAACAGCACCATGGTACGGTAATTTCTGCTGTCAAAACAGAAATGTAAATATTTTTATCGTTAGTTCGATTACATTTTTTTGTAATATCCACTCGAATTTTACAGAATTTCTATAATATAATGACTAAACTATAAATTTCTGTTCAAAGTAAGTGTCAGAAGGCTACAATGGATCCAAATACAAAGTTTTATCCCTTGATTAGTTCGATTCAGAAGGTTGCATTGTTCGAAACAAAAACGGTGAGTCATGGGAAATTAAGTTCTATTTAAATCATTAAACTATTGTTGTACCTATTATAGAAACTTTACCTAATTGGAAGCAACAGCCAAGAAACTCGTTTCCGCCTGTTGGAAATCGACCGCAAATCACCAGAGCTATCGATTCACGAGAATGCACACGAACTGGAAAAGAGCGATATTCGCAAATTTGTCCAGTCGAGATCTTTCATACGATCCATCAGTGCCTATGGTGTGCTGGGATTCATCAAATTCCTCGAAGGATATTACTTGATTCTGGTGACCAAGAGAACCCGATGTGCATTTATAGGGAAACACATTATCTACACGATCAAAGACACGGCTATGATTCGGGTTAATGAGGCTCCTGTTGGAAAGCAGATTCATCCCTTGGAGCAACGTTACGTGAAGATGTTCAACAATGTGGATTTGAAAAGTAATTTCTACTTCAGCTACAGCTACGATTTGACTAGGAGTTTGCAGTATAACGTTTCGACGCCTAAGTTTGTCGGAAGCCGTAGTGATATAGAGCAGGACGAACCGTTAATGTGGAAGAACAAAGCCGGTGAGAAGACCACCTATGCGTTTCGTGGTGTATCTCGGGATAGGTTTGTGTGGAATGCATATTTACTGAAACCGATGGAAGGAATTCTGCTCAAGGATTGGAAGTTGGAAGTTATACATGGGTTCATCAGCCAATCCAGCATTAGCATCTTCGGGCGACCTATCTACGTGTGTTTGATTGCAAGGAGAAGTACCCGGTATGCTGGAACCAGGTTCTTGAAACGAGGTGCAAACTATTTTGGAGATGTTGCCAACGAAGTAGAAACTGAACAAATTGTACTCGATGGGACAAGAATGTGCAGCTTTACACAGTTGCGAGGTTCGGTTCCTTCCCATTGGTCGCAAGATGTTAGTAAAATGGTTCCAAAACCTCAGATTGCACTTGATCTGTCCGATCCGTATGGAGAAACGTCCGGGAAGCATTATCAACGGTTGATGTTTCATTACGGAGCACCGATCATCATACTCAATCTTGTAAAGAAACGAGAGAAGCGAAGACACGAAAGTGTGCTAAGTAGTGAGATGGTTGCGAGTGTCGATTATTTAAATCAATTCTTGCCTCCACAATTTCGAATAAAGTACATTGACTTTGACATGGCTAGAAAGAGCAGAGGCAAGGGCAGTGTCATGGAAAGTTTAGCTAAATATGCAGAGAACGTAATTCAGCAAACCGGTATGTTCTTCCTCGATGAAGAAACAACTACGCAACAAACGGGTCTCGTGCGGGTTAACTGCGTTGATTGTCTGGATCGTACCAACACTGCTCAGTTTGCCATTGGAAAATGTGTCCTTGCCCATCAGCTGTACGAGCTTGGATTTCTGAAGGAAAGGAAATTGGAGTTTGAATCCGATTGTGTAACTATGTTGGAGAATCTCTATGAAGACCATGGTGATACGCTGGCTCTGCAATACGGCGGTTCCCAGTTGGTCCACCGTATAAAGACCTATCGCAAGACAGCTGCTTGGGCTTCCCAAGGAAATGATATTATACAGACCATAAGTCGATATTGCAGCAATACGTTTAGCGACACGGAAAAACAACACAGCATCAACCTGTTTCTGGGTTACTACATTCCATCAGAATCTGAAGTCAACAGTAAGTACTTAATACCTATGAAACGATTACTTAGCATTTTAATTCACTATATTTCCAACAGAACCTACGCACATCTGGGATCTGGAGACCGATTTCTACATCCACAACTCACGTGTGGATGTGATACGGCAAATCTCTCCGGAACCGTTGACTCAATGGGTGAGACCGTTCGTCATGAAACACCTCCCCTACTCCACTAGCGACAATCATCGCGTTGTCAATGAACTTATCAAAATTCATTCCACCGATGTGGAGATCATCGATTACTATTCCAACTTCTACTACAACTTCAAACTGACATCATTCGAAGAGAACATTGCCTATCAGTTGTCGCTGCTGGCGAGAAACTTTGTACCGACATTCCGTACAAACTTCAGTCCTTTCGAACCGATCCGTAGGCGCGAAAGTGCAGCAATCAAAAATCCTTCCCTGACCGGTCAATCCTCGACAAGCTCCACCAACAGCTCGTCGTCCAGTTTGGATGAGGATTCCGACTCGGAGGACGACGACCGAAGCATTCGGAATACAGCTCCCAATAGCAGTGCCAACAGCAGCCGAGCCGAAGATCCAGTCACTATTAGCAGTATGTTCCCAATGACCGGGGACGTTTATGGGTTCGAACTCAAAGTTCCAAAGAAAGCGGATATGTTGAAGTACTACAGAATCATGATCGTAATATGCGTAGCTAACCAAATTTGTTTGTTCCATTCCAGATACCACAAGTACGTCCAGATGAATCGAATCTGTAATCCGCAGAACTACGCCGGAGTGAAGAATGATTCACACCAGCAGCAGCAGCAATCATACTTGCAGGGACAACAGCCGGTGGATGGAATTGTGATACAGAACAATGAAATCAACTTTCGAAAAGATGGTTCTCTATCGATTTCTCAGAAAGACATTGCAATACCGACGGTTAGTACCGAGAGTATTGCCATCTACGAAAAATATTGCAATATGCGACAGTCTTTAATGGAGCCCATGAACGTCGATCCGGTTATTATGAAGTATGTGAAGACGTACGTTTGAATGTTAAATAAATTAAATTAATCTTAATCAGATAATGTTTTTTAACATCCCTCCCCTTGGCTAGGTTTTGCTGTTGGTGGGCGAGCTTAATTTCATGCTTTATAGTGGAGTGTTGGAGACGGTAGGTTTATGGCCGGCATTGCTGGCTCATGCCGCGATAGATTAACAAAAGAATTAGGATGCGGGGGGGCGCTTAGGGAGGCAACTAACCTTTAAAGTTGTAGAATAAATCTGCTTATTTAGTCTTGAACTTTAATAAGAAAACACAAGCAGACCAATAGCATTAAGCAGATTAACAAGGAGAGGAATAGTTTAGGAAATAAGTAAAATTAGAGCATTCCTTGTCGAATGTTCGACAGAGCAAGTTTGCTTTACGCTACTCTCCCGCCCACTATAGGAAATCAGGCGGACAAAAATAGGAAAATTGACTTTTTCTAACTCAGTTTCTGGAATACTCTATCTATCTAAACACTTTGACTAAGAAGTGCCCAAAATTTTAGGTATCTACGATTTGTAGTTTAAGAGATATTCAACTTGAAAGTTGAAAAAGCGCTGAAATCATACACTTTTTGCTTAAAAAACAAGCGCACATTAAAATAATATTTTATTATTTATTGAACAGTTATTCATATGTTTTTACCGTTTTTACATACCATTAGAAAGCTTACGAAAAATCCTTTTAATGAGAATGCAATAAAATACAAAGAAATTATTTTAAAAAATTATAAAAATAAAAAAAATGTGGATATAGCAAGAAAAACATCAAATTAATTTTTTTGTTGGTCAGCCATTTTTTTCCCCAAACATTCCCAAGTCATTTTATGCTCCATAGAGCTCTTTGACGTTTAATCGGCGCACACTACTGCACAATTTAAATCGAACGAGTGCGAGCAAGAGAGAAACAGATTAGTGGGAAAACAAACCGTACATTCATCCATGTGTGCTAGATAGAGAAAGACGATTAAACGTCAAAAAGGTCTATGATCGAGTTTTATGTGTATTTTATCGAGTTCAGAAAAAAAATCTTGCGCAAACTTGCGCCATTTGGAAATAGAGCGTTTTCAAAAATTTGATTAGATTAGCTGATTTTCATTTTTTTTTCCTTGGTTTGTTTTCCGTCGATCTTGTTTTCCGTGCTGAGCACCAATGCTACCGACGCCAGGGAGGCAGCTCCCACACCTGGACCCTTTGTAGTTGATTAACCAAGGAATCGTTTGAATACATCTAACAAGATGTTCTGCTCGGATAATTCATTGTCATTAACGTTTGAAAATGGGTTGCCGAAAATAGTCTTTCGTGCCGAAGCCAACATTTACCCTATTCTTAATTTTCACAATGAAATGATTTGTTTTAATGAAATATGTTGTTGAACAACGGACCTAATTTAGTTGTTGATATAAAAAGCAAAAGAGCACGATGTATAAAGAATGCACAGACAAACAGACATAACACTTGAAAGTTGTTCACCGAACAAGCATTTAACGGACAATTTAAAAGTATCGTAGTTGGTAGTACCGCCACCTGTGGTGCGCATAGTCAATTCCCTTGCGTTTGACGTTTACACACTACCGCCATCTGTTCAGCGTACTACCCACCACAGTGCACTCAACAGATGGCGGTAATGTTTTAGCGACGATGTTTTACAGTGAGAAATATTCAATGAGTTATGTCTGTTTGTCTGTGAAGAATGTATTGTGATGGTGCGTATATGATCATATATATTTGAACCTGTTATTTGTGGGCTTAATTATGTTTCAAAGGTAGAATAATGCATCTGCTACCCAGTATTCCCAACAATCAATACGAAACTAACGATTTTAAATTGGCTCACCACTTTAGTAGCCTATTGGTCCCAAGCAAACGATTAACGTACCCTATTCTAGTCGAAATTCTAGTACTACGCAATGTTTGTTTTGATTCGCTATGAAAGTTTGACAGATAAAATGAGGGGTTATTGGTTTTTCCTATGTTTCGAGGGGTAAATCGACTAGCTTGGGACCGAAGAGAGTACCAGAGCTGAGCCAAAAAGTTGAGCACGTTATTTCGGGACCTTCTAGTCTTAGAGTTACCTCTATGGTATTCCTATCTATCATTCAAGACTTGTTGAAGCTACTTATATTTCAATGTCAGAATCTTATATAAATTGTTATGGGCTATTTCTAGTTTCATCGCACATGGATATTAGAAATATTATTTCACTTTTTGACGTAGAACTAACGCATAGCGAAAACGTTCAAAAAGCTTTCGAGTACATTTGTGAAAAATATCATATCCACGTGGAAAACCAAACACGACTGCATGATATAATTTACAAACTCGTCAGTAAATACAAGGAGAATTTGAATTAATCTCAACGATAAAAAGAGAGATTTGATTCAGATCATCGGAGTTGGCTCAAATCTAATTTTCCATCAAGGAATTCATCGAAAAGGAGCAGAACGTTCTTTCACCATCAAAACGAGGGAGACCTTCAACGTAATTTAATAAGCTGAGCGAAAGAAGCAAGCGTCGTCTCGTCGACACCGAGGAAGTAAATCCAAAGGTGGGCAGCTTTATTTATTACCCGACGGACTGCCTATAATCAACGGGACTTTAATCTGGTTAAGGTCATTGTATACCTTATTAAAACCCAAGAGCATTAAAAGAAAATATACGCGCAGCTAACAGATGAACGTGGAATGATGTCACCTGAAGAAGCATTTAGTATGTTCATTGAAGCTGGATTAAGCAAAAGTCAATAGAGGCACCATCAAGATTTCCACCATATAATGTTTTCGGGACATTTAAAAAAGTCCCTCCGATTAAATCCATTGAGGAAACTGCGTCCAAAATAAGGGTGAAACTACAGGCTCTGTTGCAACATACAGTCCAACGAATCATCAAAGTTATTGAGATGGAACTTGACGAGTTTATGACATCAAATAACCTGGAATATGCAGAATTGATTCTATTGAGTAGTTGGAGCATGGATGGTTCAACCGGTTATTCCCAGTATCATCAAGAACTGCCAGACGAATGTCAAGATGATTCTGATGCATTCTCATCAACACTCTCTCCAATACGGTTTCCTCCCGCGTCTGCTCCTCCTGGACGTATCCCTGCGGAAAAATTCGCAAAAAAATGTTATTTCAAACAAACCATTTATATGCACCTACTCACGTTTGCCTTGCACCAATCAGTTAGAAGTTAGCACCACTCAGCGCTCAAACATCAAAATTATGTGATGCATAATGATGCAAAACATTTTTTTTAATGGTATCACACATATAAATAAAATATGTCACTCATATAAGTGTTATGGGCTATCTTATAACAGATAAGGGGTTTGTTATGATGTTTATGTTTACTCATATAAAAATAATGTTTTGAATATCTTATAAGAAGTATGTGTACGAACCAAATAAACTATAAGTTTAGAATTTTATTAGTGTATGGTGAATCATCCGAACAAAATTATGTGGTTTAACCGCATGTCTCAAAACATTCGGTTTTGTGGGCCATTCATCCTGCAATTCGTGAAAGAGAGTAAAGAGATAATTCTTGCTACAAAATAAGACGTGGAGAAAGAAATGCTAGAACTAATATTGTTGATTGCATCTGAAATTGGACTGCCCCTAAAATCTAAAAAAGTGTGATAATAGTGCACCTTTGCGTCAAATCGTTTTAATGTCTTCGGAGCACTTATTGCTTGCATCATAAGAAATAAGTGCACCGAAGACACCAAGACAATTAGACGGAAGCTCGCACTTTAATCACACTTTTTAATAAGTGAAAACGCGGTTATTAGTCCAGTTTGGTGTGAAATGCGCAATACCAGTGAAATTTGATCTATTAAACGGAAACACAATCTTAGTTGATTTTAAATTTGCACTAAGTATGATTGACGGTAAGGTGTAAACATATATTTGTGGTAGTTCATCAATGCAGAACTGTGCTATTTGTGGGGCAACTCCATACGTAATGAACAACAAAGACAAATAAGAAGAAGGATTTCTATACAATGTAGATACCCTTGTTTATGGTATATCTCCACTTCATGCATGGATTCGCTTCTTTGAATGTATACTGCATATTTCGTATCGTATAGATATAAAGCAATGGAAAGTTTTACAGCCATATAAAGAACAGTATTTGCAAAGAATTAAACAAGTAACGGCGCAGCTTTATGACAAATTTGGAGTTAGAGTTCATCAACCAAGATCGGGAGGAGCAGATACTAGCACAACAGATAACGTTTGTCGACAAGGATTCGCAAATCCTCATCTTTAAAGAAGCGAAAAAAAAATTGAAAATATTATCATTAAAGATCAACTAAGCCCTTATCAAAAGTTGTTCGTAGAGCATCAAAATTTGTTCTTCGTCACTCAATTAGTAATTAGAACCATTCAACACCTTACATTGAAGCAAAAATGAAGAAAATAATTCTGTCCGCCTGCTTGTATGGAAATTTCCCATAGTGCCGCCGCCGCAAAAAGTTTTGTTTTTCGGAAAAAAGTGGATTTTTTTTTCTCTCCCGATCGGAGTTTTTTTATTCACCCCCACAGGCGGACGTATACGTTCCCCGGAGGAAGCAACCATCTCAGCCGAGTCTGGAAATTGGATTGTCCAACGGTCAAATAATCAACCACCACCTAGACATCGCATCAAAAGGTCATCACCCGTATACACCGTACAACGAAGCAGCAGAACTGCAGATACGGTCTATCCAGACCGGACGGTGCCCTTTGTGCTAAGGCACGTGCTGCAACAATAGAGCGATCATCTCTGCTTCATCGTACAGTGGAGTTTGTAAACGCGCCATCCCGGCATATAGAGATAAGTTAATTTTTTTTCACACCCTTTTTTTATTGTTAATATTTTTTTGTTTTTGATTTGCTTATATTTAAGTAATCTTCCTGCAGCGTTGAACTTCCTTTCTTACAAATTATTGTTTTTTCATTATTCATTATCTTATTTCGTTTTTTTTGCACATATTTTATTTTATTTTTTATTAACACTTTGAGCTATTCACCCACAGTGTTGAATTTCTTTTCTTGTTGTTTTCCTTCCAATTTCAATCCATATATTTGAAATTTGTGGAAAATATAAACAATTAATAGCTAAGATTGCAACAAATTCCGTTGCGGTGGTATCTTAAGTAACCGCAATGGATGATAAAAATAAAGGCGGGGGTCTGTCGCTTGACATCTCTTATTATGAGTCAATCAAGTCTCCCTCATTTGAAAAGCTTGATAGCTCTGAGAAAATGGATACCCTCGAAGAGCACCTTGATCAAACCACCAGCAAGAACACTGGAGCCTACCCAAAAGTGAAGTCTCCACCACAGCCCCCTTCTCCTCCATCGCCGCCTTGTCGACCATCACCGCCTTCTCCTTCTGTGCCCCCTACCCCACTCGTCCCCCCGAAAATATCAGCGACCCCCCGCCACAAGGCTTACCCTGATGACTCGAAACATTTTTGGCCGTAACCGATATCTTTAAGGTGACGCCAAACAAACTGCGCGTTACCGTTGATGACCTGAAACAGGCAAATCGGATTGTTGCCTGTGAGCTTTTTTCGATCGAATATCGAGTCTACGTCCCCAGTTGTGACGTAGAAATTGAAGGAGTGGTCACCGAATCGAGTCTGACTTGTGAGGATTTCCTACTCGAATCTTTCGGCATTTTCAAAAACCGTGCCTTCCCGAAAGTCAAGATACTGGACTGCATTCAACTGAGTCAATGTCGCTCATAGGCACAAACAAAAAGTATACCCTCTCAGATTCGTTTCGTGTGACCTTTTCAGGATCGGCCTTACCTGACTACGTCACAATTGGGAAGGTTCGACTACCTGTACGCTTGTTTATTTTATTTTATTTATTTATTTGTCGTCAATCAGTGTAGACCGTTTTACAAAAGTTCTGTTGCCGTACATGCTATTTTAATTCATACGTTTTATTTGAAATTGTCAATAAATGTAAATTACATATACAAATATCTAAGAAATAAAAATTGTTTTAAACTTAACGAGATGAAATCCTAGCAGTTAGTGTTCTCCTTACTGTTCTTCAGACATCGTTAGATCTATACGCTCACAATAATTATTATAAACTCTCATCATTCTATTGATTGGTCCATTTTTACCATAATTCGTTTTGTGAGGTGACAGTTGAAATACATTTCGAGTTCTTAACATGCGTGATGGTACGTAATCACTGTTCGTTAGACTCGCATTTCTATCGAATTGGGCTCTCAGGCAGCAATTTGTGCGCATATGGTAATAGTTATAACGATATCGAGCACGTTGTTTGGTCATGTACCTTACACCGTGTTGTTAGATCTTAGTTATCCGCATTTCTCAGGGCCCGAGGAAAACAACCCGCTGTCCCCGTTAGAGATGTCTTGGCGAGTCGGGATCTCAACTACATGAATTTTATTTATATGTTTTTGGTGATTGGTGTATTCCTCCAAGTTAAAATGTCAGCCCCTCATCAGTGTTCCACCATAGACCATCTTTTTGTGTCGTTACAATTCTCGTTCGCCCGCTTAGTTAGAGATCATGAGCACTTGTCCAGCCACCACATTGCATCTCCAAACCTTGTGTTCTTACTCCTTAGACCTCCATCATCCTGTTTATCATTTGTTACCCCTACCCGAGCAGGAGAAAATAACTAATGAATATCTAATTCAGATCGTATACCTATATTTGGTATTGACCAGCATGACATAAGAGGTAAAATACCAAAGAATAATACCAAAAAATTACATGCAAAATACTTTAAAAATAACAAAATTTGATATTTGGATACCAAAAGAATACCTGTGTGGTATTGTTTTGGTATTGCATTATCATAATTTGGTATAGGAATGGTATCGTTGGAACATTTTTTTGGTATTACTTTTTGGTATTTTACCTCTTATATCAGCCTCATTCATACCAATTTAAAGTATCGAGATATTCGTTCCTGCTCGGGTAACCTCGAGCAAGCCGCGTGTAATTTTGTCGAATAAAAACAGAAATTCGGCTCTGTAAAGCTACCGCAAATGAGCCTGGACAAATAAACAAACTATATATAAAAAAGGGTAATATTATTCAAGTAAACATATATGAGTTGCATAAACTCTACATCGCGTCCTGCCAAAATATCCCGAACTGAAACATTTGGTTGTCTACCTCGAGCCCGAAGGGAATCGTACAACTCGGATCTGACTCCACGGCGCTCAGCACATGACCAAATAATGTGATCTGTGTCCTAGTAACCTTGTCCACATTCACAGAGATTGCTGTCCCTCAGCCCAACAAGGAACAAGTAAGCGTTTAACGAATAGTGATTGGACATGAGGCAAGACATCACACGAATGAAGCCTCGACCCACCTCTATCAAAGGATACTTCGACACCTTAGGGATGATCGAATATAACCATCGTCCCAAACTCCCTTCACTCCATTTATTTTCCCAGCTGGCGAGCGACTGTTAACGATAAATGAAGAAAAATTCGTTGAAGGTGATTTGTCGATCGTAAATATCGCCCTCCATAGCGCCCACCTTGCCCATTGCCCGTCATCGAGTAATGAGATGAGACCCATGCAAAGGTGATGACAATAGATCTTAAAGATAAAGCACCTAGAAGCTCTCGTATTTTCATGAGCAAATACGAGGAGTGCTGCGAGTGAGTGGCCTCATGGAGCGAATAGCCTCTACAGAACTGAGACTATCCGTAAAAATGAATGATTGATCCGGTGGAAGTGAGGCGATAGTTACTAGCGTATAATGTATTGCCGCCAGCTCAGCAACACATGCTGATGATTTGTGGCTTCTATCAATCTTGTCCATTGAGAAATTATAAATCAAACCCAGGTTGCTCAGGATATATGAAGTTAAGAAAAATCGGGCTGTGATATTGAAACTCAAATCAAATCAAACTACCAACCTAAATTTCACCAACAACTTTATTTAGTGTTCCCCTTTTTTGCTTGCAGATTGTACATACATGTTTTTGTTTTCTGCCGTCTTAAATTTCAATAATACCTTTAACATTTTATAGCCAGTTTTTGTTTTGTCTTAGTTTTGATTTTTATACACTTTTGTTAGCTTCGTACACCTATCACTTCGTTTTATGTTGTATTCATTTTATCGTAATATTCTTGTAAAACTTGTGTTACCACGTGTATACAATTATTGTTTCTTGATTATTGTAGTAGATTTTCTATCCATTATGTTTTCTTTGTTTGTATGTGTAGATCTCATATGTAAATATTTTGGTCATGGTTCAGCTACTTATTTAAAAACATCGTTTTCTTTCCGCTATTCATTTTTTTTTCTTATCTCATCTCCATATTCTCAGGCTTACAGTGCACTCTTCGCTATACATGCTTGCATTTTCATCTTTCATGTTTGCTGACTTACTTTGACAATTTATACAATGTATATATATGTAAAGCTTTGTTTAAAGGTTCTCTATCATACCAAAATATCATTTTCAATATTTCGTACACTACATGCTAGACTGGGTTCTTCTTGTTAGGTCGGAAAGCTTTCGTCCTATGAATGTCATATTTTTGGTTTATTAGCTTTTGAATATACTTTTCTTTGAAAGTTTATAGTCGACTATACAATCAGACACGTATCTACTCTACTAGTGTTGGCAACCTACCGTATGAACCAATTCAGTTTGTGTGGGCTATAATTAGTCGGTGTTGTCAAAGAATTTATACGCTAGTGGTGTAGTAGTTCACAATCGTTTGATTACAATACTTCACTAAATGTTAGCTAGTGTTACGAGTAAGAGTGTTTTCCACTTGTGTTTATGTTAGTTATGAATAGAGAAATGTATTCGTGTTGTTCTAATGCTTACATAAGTTGCTTAAATGTTCTATTAATTCCTTGATGTGTGACCCCATACCAGCCTCTAAGTAAATACAATTGAAAATTTGCTGCTGCACATACGACGAAAATGAAAGCTATACCGTCTACCATTGTCGTTTAGATAGAATTTCACATGAGATTATAGTTTACTGCTTTCTGTAGCGGTTTCAGTTTCGGTTAGGTTAGCTTGCTTAGCCGAAAATAATGTTGAATGGTTTTCAATGTTTTACTGCCAGGAGACGTTTAGTAGTTATTGTCTAATTCACAATAACACGGCGCAAGTAGGTCCGAATTTTTCTACACTTTAGTACGGTTGATTAGCAAATGTTTAAATTTTATGTGACTCCTCTTTGTGGGAGGCCATCCGATACACTTAGGCCCGATTATATCATGCAATTGGGGATAGTTTCGACGAGTACTCAAACAAATGAAACTGAAATTAGGGAAAATCTGTTAATTTCCTGTACAACGCATTTTGATTGAGTCAGCAATTCATGATTGTATAGTGAGTGATGATAGTTTTAAAGTAGTGTTTTGGTTTGTGTGTGTGTGTATTTTTTGTATTATGAAGCCCACATTTAGTACGTATAAATTCTACATAGATCATTGGTTATACCTTAGGTGCTAAACAGCAACTTTTTGTCTGGTCGTTCTGATATTGTACTTTACACATGCACAGATTCTAGCATTCATTAACGATTTAGCTAAGAGGTTTAAAGTCAACATGGTTTTACAACTCTGTCCCGTTTGAAACGGTAAAATTAAAATGATCACTGAAATGTTGGTTTTGCTATATCGCTAGAACGTATAATTTCATTTCGTATTGCTATGGATACTTGTTTACTTCCTCTATAGAATCATAAACGAAAACAGTTGCCTCATTCGGTAGCTATGGACGATATACAGCAAAACTCGCAGCCATTCGAGTTTTGCATGTATATCCCCCGGTAAAACGGAACATTTTTAAAACCATTTATTCTTTGCATTATGCTTATTTGGTACTTTTGATGATGATGCTAGGATTTTAATCTATGATTTTGTTTAACTAGTCTTAGTATGACACAAACCATGTTGCAATTTTTTTTTAAATTATGGGACGTTTAGGAGATGGATTACATCTGACTTGCCGCTCGAAAGACAGCCGTCGGTTTCACAAGTTTCCTGCACAAAATAGATATATTCTCTCGTTTGTTGTCAATATATGAGATATTTTTAGATAAGTAATATTTCATTCATTTTGTCTTAACTGAACCGAATTTAAGATACACGATAGACATGGTAAGACGATCCAGTTTGTACAGAAGAGTATGATCATCGGTCCTGATTATTTGTGAGTAAAATATTCCCATCCTGTGTCAGATCTAGTTCATGTTTACAACAATCATGGTAATGATGATAATCAAGCGTGGATAAATAAGGGCAGTTTTATGACTACTGGATGTATACAAAGATTAATATTTAAATTGATTATTCCTGGCGGTAAGGGTAGAACAGTGCCGATTTGTTGATACTTAGAAAGTTCAGTTTTTGTAAAGATATTTTGGCGCCAACACTAAACCGAAACGCGCTCAGTCAGACTAGCGATTTCCGACGCCATTAGCAACATGGGCGACATAGGAGGACCAGTGAGGCCAGCGTGAAATGTCGCTCTGATGCTCAGTGGGTAGCAAAATACTTCCAATTCAGAGAAAGAATTAGCATTGCATTTGACAACCGTTGCATGCTTTTAAAGATGCGGCTGTCAAATAATCTTACGAAAGATGCTATATTTTTCTAAATTGCTAATATTTATGAGATGTTCAGTTTGGACCGCAACTGTCTAATACTTAGAAAAACTAGACTACTGGGACAGATGATTTCTAGTTTCTTTACGCATACAGCATGTTTTTGATAGAATTTTCTAAATAAATAAATATACTTAACATCGTCACTTGAAGAATTGACTTCAAATTCTCTTTCATCTCGGTGTATTTATTAGAATAACTAAACAAAAAGGCTTTTCCGGAACCTTCACCAGGAGACTTTTTCCGTCATTTTGAGACTTCTAATGGAATATTTCATCAGGGGCATTTTTCATACAAAATATGGGTCAATTTGAGCGTTTATTTCTGTGTGGAACTTTTCTTTCAGTCTTTTTGTGTGGAAAATATCGAGACATTTTTTTTGTTCCAGTCCCCCGGTGAAAACTTAAGTTATGGTGTCAAAATGACAGGAAAAGTTCCCTCCGTGTGTAACAAATACACCGTGTCATATTTGATTCAAGTTATTGTTATTCGGGTATTTAAAGACGTAGATGCATAATCACTTGGCGGTTCCATGAATTTATTTTGCCAAATTCAACTTATTTCGCTACACATGTTGCTAATAATAAACACAGCACATGTTCGTCACTGACGAGATTTGGCAGCACTGACCGCTGACTGCTGTTTTTGCTTACTGAGTTGTGGGCAGGCTTGAAAATGCTCAGTACAGCTAAAATGATGCTTTTCGAAATTATGAAACTATGATATCTCACGTAACATTTGAAAAGGGCCTATACTTGTTGATCGATTCTCGTCAACGACTTTCTCGCTAAACTCGCAGCACAGTTCGACAGAAGATGATGTTAGCTTGCGTCTGAAACAACACACTGAATGGGAAATTCATTTGCAGTCGATTATTCATTCCCAAATAGTTTTCCTTAAGCAATCTACGAGTTGCTCCGTTACAAACGCAGCGCAAGACCTTGCTGATTTTTTCCAAATCGTGTATTAAACAAACTCACCTCAACGGTCACGTCAGTACATTGATAGTCTACCATCCTATAACTTTCGGCTCCCACGCACTGTTTGCTCTTGATTGAGATGTGCTCGACAACGCACTCAGCTCAGCTGAGAAATGAAATAACACCTTAGAAAAGAGTCCATTTGATCAAGCATTTGGGAACCATTCTTGACAGCAAGGTTTTCATAATCACATCTCGGTGATAGTCGTCTAAGCGTAAGCGATGCTACATCCTGCAACCTTCTGGACACATTTCAAAGCACCCACCACACATGTATTGTTCACTAGTCCGTAGTGTCCTAGAATATGCCCTACTCTGTATAACGATGGTCAACACCAAATTTTAGGATGAGGTCAGAATTAGGTATTCATTAGTTATTTTCTCCTGCATGGGAAACGATCAAATTTCCTGCCAAAAATCCTTCTTTCAGAGTTGGTTTATTTACTGTTTCTATTTCTAAACCTCATACCACGAGCTTTACAGGGCACTCTTTATGGGTTTCTGAACCTATTCAAAAATCCTGTTGAAACAACAAGAAGAGATATTGAGGAAAATAATGATCACACAAACAAGCTTAAATCAATGCTGTATACTGTATTCACAAACTTACGGCGGAAAGTTGTGGATCGCCTTATCAAGGGAAGAAAAGGGTTAAGCTCTCTTCCCGTTTATCTTTGAAAGTCTACTGATTTGTCTACGAAGAGAGTAGGCTGTGCGTGTGTTTGAACCTGACGTTTATTTTTTCCGCAGAGTTTTTTTTTTTATCTATAATCGGTTGCTGATTTGGTCATAACCAGGAGACAATTTCTAGTTCCTCATTCTAGGTCCCTATTATTTGCGCTCAGAAGCTGTTCCAAAGCCAAGTAGAACCTCCACGCGACGTCCCATCATTAGTTACATCATTCGTTGAGTCGCAGCGTTGAACCTGACTATTGGCCACGAAAAGGCTTGCCAATGCACATCAAACATCGACTACATACATCCGAACATTTGTTTATCTCAAATCAAAGGAAGACATTCCGCGCAACTACCATAAACCGGACTAGTTCAGGTTGAACTTCGTCAAGCTTGGTCTACAATAATTATTATTATTATAAAATTATTTACCCTTCTACATCAACACATGCCAGGCAGCCTTCAGGTTCAATTGGCTAAACTTGGTGAGTTCGTCCCATTTTGTAAATTTTTATCTTTTCAAACCAGTAACGTTGGTGCGATTGACCACCGACCACATTTCTATTATGCATATTTCAAATCAAAAAAATTTTTTTTTTGTTCATAGATTTCACATAATCCTTCTCCCTTTGTTCTTCTCCTTTTCCTTTCCCTCTCCTCTTTTCAGAAAGCGAGTAATGGCGCTAAAGTCATAAGTCATAAAAGGCTAGGACAACAGTTAGTGCTCATGTCCCAACCGTCAGAAGAAAATGGCGCATCACATAACCTTTCTAGCTTTGATGCTTCCATCGACCAACCAATCATATAATTTCCAAAATCGGAAAGTACGGTACGAGATGTCCACGTTTCATCCATTTATTGGATTCTGAAGCATCTTGCCCCTTAAATGCTGCACAGTAGGCCTGGCCGTTTTGATATGTGTGACGCATCTTCGATGTGAAACTTATATCAAATAGACAAGAAATATGATGTAGGTATATATATCATTTTCCATGATGCTTTCAAAAACTGGCTGTGCTGGTATTAGATTAGATTAGATTAGATCTACTGATTTGTGTACGTAGGGGGTGGCCGGGGACTCTAAAACCTCTCAAAAATTGTCTACGTAGTTTATGAAACATTTCTGCAATTCTGTATCTCGGAAAACAATCGCCTGAGCTATCACATAAAATGCACCGTTATGAAGGTCAACGATCATTGGATCCGGATTTTTAGCAGCTGTTCTAAATACATAGGATGCATAGATTATCTCGCATTCACCAATATTATATTGGTCTATTGAATACGGAGTGAGTTTACGGCTCGGTACTAAAGTCTACAAAGTTGATTGAGTTTTTTTTAATTGTGATTAAAATTTAATTATTTAATCATTGAGTGACAGAAGAGCAGGCGGTAATTTCCTTGCAGACTTGTCGTAGTTTCGACTATTCGGATTACAGCTCACCAATGCCGGTTTGTTTTTAGTTAATTTCCGGACCCTACCTGCATAGTTAGCTTCTTCCTTCACGCTTATTTTTTTTTTTGCCGAGATGGGCACCACCGAGCAGCTCGACATATTATTTTGCTGGTTCTCAATGAAAAACTTGCCGATATTAAGCTTACGAACATAAACTTAGCTCAATCTCGGCAAGTTGCTAAAAGTGGCCATCTGTTGCTTTACAAATCCAGTGAACGATTCAACCTGAAACTAAACAGTCAACAGGGGTCAGATTGAAGAATGTTTCAGGATTTGCCTAGGACAATAAGGTGGGACCGTCGTGGGATTGTATGGAGGATTCAAAACATCGATCAACTAGGGGGCCTGTCTATTTTGGTCAGGCCTCCGGAACCAGCGAACCAATACCACATATATTCAGTTGCATTCTATGAGCCGCTCGAACCCTTCATTTAGCGCTTGCTGTGTTCAATTTGGTGCAACAAGTCGAAGTAAAAGCAACCTTACTTAGCAGTAAAATACGGTGCCAGTCGTAGTACCGACCGGAGGATCGGTCTGCGAGCAGGTTACCGTTCATTCCGTGCCTCCAAACAACCGAAGAGAACGATGAAGCAGAATCTAGTGGCCAGAACACGCATCCGGAAGTTGTACGAGCAGCGGTTTCTGACGAAGTACAGAGAATGCCTTCTCATGGACGACGAAACCTATGTCAAGATGGGTTTCAGGCAGGTTCTTGGACAACAGGTTTATGTGGTCACAGCAGGGGGTGGTGTCCCCAGCAAATTCATGTTTGCTTTTGCTGATACTGATACTGATACCGGAAACTGAAAAAAATTGCCGCTGAGGTTGACCAGTCCAATGTGCAGCAAATGATGGCGGGAATTCCATAGAAAGTTCGCGAGTTCATCCGAACACGCTCGGAGTAATTTTCAATTTATTTTTAAGAAAGCACAATAAAATACCTTCATTTTGACAAAAATTACATTTTTCTTACGTCAAATCAATCCCAACAAAATACCTGGTTTTATGTGTCCATATTCCAAGTGGAAAATATTTTATGGCAAGACTAGGCATGTAGAAAGGATGCCGACAAGTGACAAGCTTATATTCGCAGCAGAGAACCCGGAAGTGGTAGTGCAGCTCCAAAGTACTCAGAGGGAGAGATGGGCGGAGGAAATGTTTTGAGCCAAATGAACTGTCAAAATACGAGCCAATCGAGCATTCCCATTAGATTTTTTCCGAGGACTTCATATTCTTACTAGATTAAATTTGAGAGTATTGCAATCGAACAGAAAATTCAATTATTTTATCCATGTGTTTCCCTCATACATTTTTGCCAAAACATCAGCCTTATACATTCCATAAGACAAACCACATAGGTCCTATAAGAATGCATAAAAGGTATGTGTGACCGCTTGTACATTTCATTTGACACATGATCTTCATTAACTTTTTGCAAGGTGTCTGCTTATTAGTTGACTTATACATTTTATGAATAATCAGCAATAGAAATTTGCCAAAAGGTATAAGGAGATTTCTATCCATGTAAGTACCTATCCGTATTGCGTACGTTTCCAAATTTAGTACAAACCGATAAAATCGATCACTAACGCTACGTGTCGTGAGTTGACAGTTGACTGGATCGACAGCATACCCGTTTTCGTTTTTGCGGTGTAGCTACACCGGTGCTACACCGCCGAACACCGAAAAATTTCAAGGTGTAGCTATCGGTTGCACCTTTCTTTACAAACAAATGATGATGAGCTGTCAATAACTCGTGAATATTGCTGCTTACACTACACCGGTGTAGTGTAGTAAAAACGAAAACGACATAAATACACGGATTAGGTCAAATCAGGAGGTCAAAGGCGTACGGTGGTACGCAACAGTGAGTTCACAGAAGCCCTCAGGAAAGGGAAATCAGTCTCAGTGGATTTAGATTTGTCCTAGCAAGACAGGTCGCTTTGTTCACCATTAAAGGCTGCTTTAGTTAGAATCCAGAACCACAGTATATTTTATAGCAGCGCTGCTTGTGGAAGTGATCAGATTATATGTTATAGAATGTTTTGAGAGCAGTTGGCTTTGAAAGTTCTCTTTCAGTGGTGAATGTTTCGTTATGATTCGTGCACTGTTTTAAAAACTGGATGAACTCGCAGCTATACCAAGAAGAGTGCCTGGAAGATCATATTCCACTAAAGACCTGTGAAGTTTTGGCCAGATTTGGCAAGCTGCCACTACAGCCGGGAGGTACTTCAGTGATACCACGAAAACGGGATGCAATTAATTGAGAAAGACATCAAGCTGCCATTCACGAAACTGCCCCAATCCCGCCTGATCTCACAGTATTGGACGATTTTCAAGCAATACTGGACGAAGCTCAAGAGTACTGACAAGGTGACGCAGGATGTTGTTAACATTGCCAGATGCTGGAATGGTATTATAGTCATAGTCACTTTGCCTTTTAATAGAGCTGTCAGCTCCTGTCAGCTCTACCAGAGTTAAAGAAGAAGAAAATGTTGGCATAAACTAGATAATGTGGCCGCTGTTGTTTGAATTTTTTTAAATGCAAAATCTCGACAATGCACGGTGATATTGACAATTCTGCTTTGGTCACTCATTTGAGCTAACAGTCAAGGCAAACCATGTCAATTGTCAATGACAATGCTGCCAGTGACGAACATGTGTTGATTTTCTAATTAACAAAATTGGCAACGAAATTAAATGGCATGAGCAACACAATTACATGGAGTAATTAATGTGAACAAGCATCTACGTCTTGAGCTGCTTGTATAACAATAATGTGACACAGCATATACGAAATTACAATTTTTGTTACCAGGTGAATCTTTGTCATTGACGACAAAATGAATGAGATTTTGACGCAGGTTTTTTTTGAGGATCAAGTCTGTCAGTGCCTATGTGACGAACAATTTTGTCAATATCGTGCGAAAGTCTGTCAATGGCAATGACAAATCTCAGCACTGGTGCTAAATAAAGGTTAATTTTGACTACTCAACGTTTTTCTTACGTCAAACAAATTCCGAAATAGAGCTAATTCCTTACTTGCGGATTCTATGGTGCATGGCAGAGTTAAAACGGGCGACCGAGCGGACAAAAGATTATATTAATAATTGTTATTACTTTTCACTTTGCTAGCGGGTTTACTGAAGCAGACTTTTGGATTAGAGGTAAACTCAAGAGAAAGTCATGGGGCGCAATCGACCTAGGTTGGTGCTATCAGAATATTGGTGAGTAGATTCTTCCTTAGCGTTAAAGAAATTGATGTTAGTAGGAACGAAAATAGAGCTGCTGAACATGAGCAGAAGGAAAACATCCCAATTAACAATTTTAGTTGCAGATTAGCTTATACAGCCATAAATTGAATTATACAGCTGATTTTTGACTGTATTTCTGTCTGCAACTAAAATTGTTTGTTGGGATGGTGTGAAGGGCTCCAAAACCAAAAAAAAATACAGTTTATTAGAGATTTTAATTATCCGCTGAGTACCTCGCAGTTCATCACAAAAAAGAACGATCCGAGTAACCTGCAAACACGATAATAACTAATACATTGATGCAATATAAGGCTGAAAAACGACTAGCATAAGGTTTAGGAGCCCTATATAAGCCTTATATTGAAAAAAGGGCGATGGTTAATTTGTGAAGTAGGTAGGAAAGGAAAATGTTCTACCACAATAGTACACTGCGGTGTCTGCCGGCACTTCCCAATGTTCCAACAAAGGAATCAGTTTTATGTTCCCAGCTACCATTAAAGACACCTTCTTTAGAAGCTTGTGTATGTCGATGGAGAAAGAGAGTAAGGGTTAACCACATCCGGTACAGTTTTCGGCAGAATTTAACTTTAGCGTATTAATGTATTCGCCAAAGTTGTTGCTCTATCGAAAATGAGATCTTCTTCCGGAGCAACCATGCCACGTATACGTAAAACTAAAAATCGACTGAACCAGTGTATCATTTTTAGCACAATGCTACTTTAGTAAACCAATCCTCACTACATAATACATTCTTCGATTGAACCCAATTCAAATTGTTTAATATAAATTGCATTATTTCTTTCTGACGAATGCAAGCCGTACATCTCGATTGGTTCAAAAAGCATCATTTGCCATTTGACACGTGTTTTTATCTACCGTTTACCGCAGGATCGTTCGGTTTCGAGGGTGGTTCTGAATGTTTTTTTCCTTTGATAAACAAATTGCTTCAGAAACTATATTAGCTTTTCTTCTGTTTCAAACATAAAGCTTTAAAAAAAAATGTTTCAAACATCGAATGTTCTAAAACAAAATCTTTTCCCTCCATTTTTTTGCCCAATACCCTTTTGTACTGGTGACCGACCTAAATAAAGAAAACTATTTTATTTGAGAATTCAATTTTAACTTTCTAAAATCTTCAAGCAAATCTAATTATCTACGCAATGTTTGATCAATTATAAAATGTATACATTTAATTGAACTATGAAAAAAAAAAATACCCAAAACCACCCTGAAAACCGATTGACTTGCGAGTTCGCAGGGAGTAATTCTAGTTTGTTTATGTGTTTAGCGTGATATTTGCTATGCATTTGATGCAATCCATACGGTGATAGAGAGATGTACCGTTATTGATGTATTATCATTAGTAGTTAGTAGCTAATAGTGAGCTTTGTGCTTTTCGCAAATTTCTTTCTTTCCTTACTATTTAGCAATCTATAGTATTTAGCAGTGCTCTTTTCAACAAGTGAGTTCAGTTGTAATCGTCCAACATGCCAATCAATATTTTATCCTAAAAAAATACCTGTTTATAAAATACATACATTCCTCGATGGTTTGCTCCATCTTTGTCAAAAGCTCTAACTTCTGCAATTCATTGTTTAAAACGTCGTTTGAAGATTTGTTGTTTTTTGTTTCATTTGGTGACTCGTTTCAAAGTATCTTTCAATATTAAGAATCAGGCAATATTGTCTACCCTGTTTCAATTTTGGCATCTTACTCATCGTCGTCTTCGTTTTGATAGGTCACATAGCGCACAGAGGAGCGCTCTCCGACAATTAAAGCCTGGAAGAAAAAGAAGGAAAAAATGTAAGTTCTGAGAAAAATATTAGAGTCACAAAAGCGGTGATCGATCAAGTATTAGTTAAAGGACAATACGCAACGAGAGGGACAGGGTGATTCTTAATACTTCAAAAATATGCTACTTTTTTTTAAGTATGCCCTTTAGCCCAGACACACAAACATAACTTGTTGAATATTTTATATTTTATTTATAATATCTTTATCACTACGTTGCTACCATTTGTTGAGCACATTGAACAATGGCCCCCAAGCCGTTTTTAGGAAGACAATAATGTGTGTACTTAAACCATTAGTTTTAGGTAAATGGTGTCTTTGGGAAAGTTTTTGGCCATTTTTTATATAAATGCGGTGGACTATGGTTAGCGGTGCCGGTGGTGTAATGTTAAGCGTGATTATCTCTCACCCCAGCAGGCCTGGGTTCAGTCTCAGTCGGCGCCGCCGGAATGTGCTGAGGCATAACATCTCTGATCACGCCTTCCTTCGGAAGGGCAGTAAAACCGTTGGTCCCGGTTCATGATTTGATGGGTCGATAGGTAGGATTATGATAAAACTGTTCATTGTTGACCCTTCATAAAGCCTAAAGAAAACATAATATTCTTACCCGTTGTTTACAAGGTTGCTCATACCACACCCGACAGGGTGTTCATTTTACTCCAACGGTTTAATTACGGTTACAAAACGAACATTTTTAAATTTTCTTGCATAAGATTCAAAAGTTTACTTTTAATATTCAATTTGTATTCATGATGTAAATTGGGCTTGAAACTATCCATTTGGTTAAACATCATTTGAATTTTCCACTGAATTTTGTATGATTAGTGATGATTTTCTTATGGTGGCCAAACTGCCCCACAAACACCCCCCTACCCTACATTGATTTATAGTAAATTATTTGTTCGAGGCACGTTTAGATCTTTTAATGGCGCATGATTTTGCTGAAGTGACTAAGTTGCTATGTCCTTCTGTTGAAAAGTTATATTGTGCACCTTATAAAAAAATCACATTACGCAATTCTAACAAAAATTATGCGTGATATTGGAGCAAAATATCATGCTTGATATTGATTTTACAAGCTCCTTTGATATTGCGAGACTATTCACAACGTGTAAAGTTGAAGCTGAGAGTTGAATCACCGCAAACATGATTCCGCTGCACCTCGTTTTCTTAGAAAGAGAAGGTATAATTTGCGAATCAAAGCAAAACCAAAACTGGTTATGCGACCGCAATTACAAAAATGACGATGTACTAAAAAAAATGTCATGCAATTTGACAGATATTAAAACGTCATTACCATTTTCATCGGCTCGCCATGTGTTAGTCAATCGTCACTTTGATTCTTCAATAATATTAACTCTTTTTTCTCTTCATCGATCGCAGACACGAAGTGAGTGCTGCCAGCCATTATGGAAGTTTCGTGAAACTCAATCTCACCACAGCTTGGTGAGATTTGCAGCTGGTGAGTTTTGTTAGCTTGATATTCCGACTCCGAGCAGCGATATAACAGTTGTTTGCTTGTTGATTTTTGTGTACGAAAAACAAGCGTGATCTTGTTCTTTGGTGAGATTTTATTTTTTGATATTTTTCCAACACTGGTCTAGCGTAAACCAAACGGTCAGTTATGCATTTCCCGACGTTTTGGTCGTTTATTGTGGTCTTTTTTTAATTAAAAGCTTTTACCCTTTGTCGTTAGATTTTATTTGTTGCATCGGGTAATGCATAACTGATCGTTTGTATTATTCTAGATTGAGAAAGCCATAATAAAGAATACTGTTAACATGAAAGGAACATTAAAAAGATGATACTGTGATATTATGTAACCGGACACATCCGAACATGTTTCTGCTGTCATCGGGGAAATGGTATGCACCTTTGATTCATGCCAGAACTTATCATGAGACTCACCCGAATCTGTTTTGTTGAGTGTTCTGTGCGTTTGTGCAACATCTGGAAATGCTTCAGATGCCCCCAGCCGGGTAAAGCAGGTGCATAAGAACGCCTATCAAAGGTTGTTGGGTTTTGCCCTGACCGGCGATTTGCGACCTCTGTGCACCTGAACTCCGATTCTTACCTCCACGCGGTGCCCGGTGGGGTTGCTGGCGGTGATATTTGCCGTCAGTAATGCGAACAAGAACGGGGTATCATCATAGAGGTAACTCTAAGACCACTGGGTCCCGAAGAAAATCATTATTATTTTTGGCTCACTCAGTACCAGAACAACGGTCCCAAGCAGTCCCAAGCTATTTCACACACCCCTGCATGTTCTGCATGAATCCACACACCCCTGATGTTATCTGTCAAACTTTCATAGCGAATCAAAACAAACATAGTGTAGTAATAGAATTTCAACTAGAATAGGGTACGTTAATCGTTTGCTTGGGACCAATAGGCTACTAAAGTGGTGAGCCAATTTAAAATCGTTAGATTCGTATTGATTGTTGGTATCATCGTTGTCACTAATGCACTATTGTCAATAAATCGGTAGTGCCCGTGATGACAATGACAGAGCAAAAAGGTTATAGCCAACTCTAAGTAGCCTGTGATTATCGCTACCTGGGGATGCTAACCGGCTGGGTGCTGGTTACGACTTGGCCGTCTTGAATGAACTTTTTCCACCTCTTCAAGGTGGTTCGTTTAAAAGGACGTTAATAAATGGAAGCATGGAAGCAGATGCCCCCAGATGATTGAAACTTGACTAGAAGCAACTCCCGTTCTGTGATAGATATGATCTCATGACACCCAACACCCAACCGGGAAATGAAAGATTCTGTTAAAGATATGCATGAAAAGTTTGCAGGATTTGCAATGTTTTGCGACATGCACAGATTCTGTACTGTGGTCGCCGGAAGGTTTTTATAATAATTTTGTAATTTTTATGTTATCTGTTTCCCAAAATGCATTGCGTCTAGAAAATCATCTCGTGAAGGTTTTATACAAAAATATGGCATTCTGGCAAAACTTGCTTGTACGCTGCAGCGAGCTACAGTCTATTACAAGAACTGCCATTACAACTGCCAATAACGGGGGGGGGGGGGGGCAGACTTAAAGCTGGCCCATCCCACAGAATTTAAGAAATAAATACCGGAGCAATTTATTTTTGCATTGCATGGAGGAATTGCGATATTTTTCCAAATTATCTAGCTCTTTGAATTTCTTAATTAATTGCCTTCACGGCAGATAATTGGCTTTCTTCTTTCATACACTATTTTGCTACATGCAAACGTCTCTTATAAAGGTTAAATCTCTACATTCGTTTTGAAGAAGTGTCTCAATTTTGAAAACATTTCAAATTCTGTGTAAAAGTTTTTCTGATTTTCAGAATAATACTGAATTATCCTTTTAATATTCCAAGACTTTATTGAAATTATATTGAAGATCAATGGTCATCGGATGCTCTTCCTGGCGGACAGCTTTGACGACGGCAGATACTGCCGCTTGCGCTTGCCGTAGGGTTCGGATCTGTGTTGGACCGGTGGCCACAATCAGCACATCGTCAGCGTAAACAAATATGTAAATGCGCCCAGGTAGCCGGTCAAATACCCCATTCATTGCCACCAGAAACAACGTGACTGCGATAACGGAGCCTTGAGGGACTCGGGTCTCTTCGTTGAAACTTTTCGACCGCCTGTTCCCCACCAATACACGGAATGACCGGTCGGTCAAGAAGTTTCGTATGAAATACATCATATGCCCCTTCAAGCCCCAGTTTGTAAGTTTTTTCAGGATGGCTGGCGTCCACGTCCGGTTGAAAGCCTTGGAGATGTCCAAAGAGATGATTTCAACGTGGTGTTCCTGGTCGTAAGCTTCCTTGAGGACGTCCCCCAGAGTGGCAAAGTACGTGGACGTACCGAAACCTTGTCGCGTATGAAGTAACATAAAAACACTTTGAAAGTTTTAAATAGGTTTTACACTGTTCATATGATTTCAGGCGATTTCTTAATTTTTCTAGTAATAACCTTCTTGTATCTTGTAATTCATTAAAATTATGTAATCATTTCAGGAAATTGTGGTTATCCTTTTATCTAGCGATCAATTGCACACAGTTCGAAAAAGTAGTGTAAATTTCTGTTCAATATGATGCACATAAAAGGAGCGTCACATCTCATCTAAGTTTACATTATAAATCGTGTAAAGTTCTGAGACATAAAATGTTGCAAATATTGTATACAAAAGCCCATATTTGTAAACAATATTGCTTACAAGTTGCTCGTTTGCCTGAAATGAAATACAAGTTTACGTGAATGAATGTTTACATCACAATTATAATTCAGATTTTTTTGCTGTGTACCACATCCTTTTTATAACGACTTTATTGATTTCATACCCAAGTAACAATTTTTGCATTCAAAGTGTTTTTTATGTTACTTCATACGCGAAGTTAACGATTTTCAGAGTTGGTTGGAAATGCTATCTAACATGAAGCTTTAGTGTGATGATTTATTAGCTAGAGAATGATCTTTAGAAGAGGGTAGGTGGATAGTTCCGTTAGAGTACGGCAGTATGAAAATTGAATAGAAGTTGAAAATGAGCGAAGGGCCATTAAAGCGACAGTTTTCAAGATAGACGCACATTTTTGCCTGTGGACTTGGAGACATACTTCAAGTCCCCGCGTACATCGTACGGGCTAGGCAAAAATGTGCGTCTATCTTGAAAACTGTCGCTTTAATGGCCCTTCGCTCATTTTCAACTTCTATTCAATTTTCATACTGCCGTACTCTAACGGAACTATCCACCTACCCTCTTCTAAAGATCATTCTCTAGCTAATAAATCATCACACTAAAGCTTCATGTTAGCATTTCCAACCAACTCTGAACAATTTTTGTTTTATGAGGATTCTGTAGAACATGATTTGGACGTATAGAATGCTATAAAACCTCTATAAAGCTTGCAATGTTACTTGGGATACGAACATGTTCAAGTTCACTTACACTCGAAAAGTGACCAAAAGAGCCCGCCACTCTTGCTGTAATTGAATAATACTTTCCACCATAAAATCCGACAGATTTCGCCTCGCCACCATTTCGCGGTATGGAGATTTCTGAAAAATTGTCGAGTTCTGCAGAAAAAGTAGTGTAAATTTCTGTTCAGTATGATGCACATAAATGGAGCGTCATATATCATATAAGTTTACATTATATATCATGTAAAGTTCTAACACATTTCATGCAATGTAGCAAATATTATATACAAAAGCCCATTGTTGTAAACAACATTGTTCACAAGTTGCTCGGATGCGTGAAATGAAATGCAAGTTTACGTGAATGAATGTTTACATCAACATTAAAATTCACAATTTTTATCTGTGTTGCTTCTAGCGGTGAGAAAATTACTACATTTTGCTTTTTTTTTGCAATAGTGACCAGGGTTGCATCCACTCACTTGCTATAACAAATTGTTTTTTTTTTCTCGGAATTATGAAATCATTAGAACCGAAAATGGTAATTAGTACTAGTAAGTTACAAGAAAAGTTTGTAAACAAGATGTTTGATACATACAACCTGTCATTATTTTTTTCAGTGCGTCACAATCAGCGATTTCACCAACAATCAATACGAAACTAACGATTTTAAATTGGCTCACCACTTTAGTAGCCTATTGGTCCCAAGCAAACGATTAACGTACCCTATTCTAGTTGAAATTCTATTACTACACTATGTTTGTTTTGATTCGCTATGAAAGTTTGACAGATAACATCAGGGGTGTGTGGATTCATGCAGAACATGCAGGGGTGAGTGAAATAGCTTGGGACTGCTTGGGACCGTTGTTCTGGTACTGAGTGAGCCAAAAATAATAATGATTTTCTTCAGGACCCAGTGGTCTTAGAGTTATCTCTATGATTTCACTCTTAGTGAACGCTCATGAGTCATAAATTCGCTGATTGTGACGCACTGAAAGCGAAATTGACAGGTTTTATGTGTTAAATACATACTTTACAACCTCTTCTTGCAAGTACAAAATAACATTATCCAGTATTTTACGATCGCTAATGGCTGCCACAATCTGGCTGAGTTTCTGGTAGGGAACATAAGATTTGAAGTTTGGGTTGTGTCGTTTGACGTGTAAACGATCAGATTTGAACGCTTATAAGTCAAACGACACAATCCAAGCGTCAAATCATATGTTCCCTACCAAAAACTCAGCCAGATTGTGGCGGCCATAAGTACTCGTAAAATGCTGGATATTATCCAATGATTCCATAAATTCGAAAAACATTTTTTATAGCGAAGTGAGTGGAAGTAACCCTGATATTATGTAGAAATAATATATTGGACTAATTGCACCCTTATTGATAATTTTAATTAAAAGTGAATTTCGCTATACATTTTCAACTCGATTTTCCACCAGTCCATAAGAGCGTGGTGAGCGCTGTCAGAAGCAGCATGAAACACCTAACTATCGAAATGATAAAAATGGTCCTGTTTTGTTAAGGTTTCATTTTTGGCAACACTAAATGTTCAATTTTTTTTTTGCTTAAATCGAACCCTTACTGAATTGTGTTCATATGACTTGCAATAATTTCCCGTCAGGGGTGCAGACCCGGAGTTGGGGCAGCTTCAGGCGATTTGTTGCGTCGAGCGATCTTTCCAGGAGTACCGAAAGTTGCCGAGGCTTCGAGTTCCAAGAGCTCATAAAATAACGACAAATTTCCCGTTCAGGTTTCACAACGGATAGTTCTCGAAGTTCCAAAAGTATACTTAGCTGCATTTTCAAGTGCTTTTGGGGTGTATTGCTCGCAATTCAAGGATTTTTATGGGGGTACCAAAAGCTCTTAGAGCTCCGGGAACTCTGGAGATTTTCGGAAGTCATTGAATTCTACGATCTTTTAAAATTTCAAGAATATTAAAAACGCTAAAAATAAAAACAACGAAGGACCCTAGAATTTCAGACTATTCGAAACTTTTGAAACTTTAACTGTCATTCTACGCATATCTGTCCCATATTCCAAAAGTTGCATCTGATAAAACTAGTTCTATAAATTAAATTCATTAAATAGATGGGCATCTCGAGAAACTAATGATGAATGGTCTGTGTAGAACAAAAATTTCTAAGCATCTTGTTCTACTCTTTAGCAATATGAATGTAGGCCTAAAGGAGATTAGAATTATGGTGGCTGACATCCTGTGGACATAAGATCAATACGTTACACGATCGTCGATCGTGGACTTCGAGGATTTCAAGAAATACGTTGGAAGAGTTAATATGCATAGTAAGGGTTTCTCCCGTACGGTGTTGACCTTTATGCTACTTATTGATATATTATATTAGAGGCTTTTCTTAAAACACGTTGACACGACAGGGGGAGGGTTGGTGTGGCATATTTCTATGTCTAATAATGCATTGTTTGGAATCAGATCTCTGACCTGGTGTTTTAGTATGAATTCCAGTTTCTCTTAATATTTTTCAACATAAAATAAAACATCTACTTCCCGAAATGGCTCATATCGTTTTTTTTTGATCATATAAATTCTGTTTCAATCATTCGTTGGCGCAAACCAATTCTTTAATGATAGATTAAGTAAAGAACATCTTTGTGGGACAGTTATGCGTAGAATTTCAACAAAGGACAATAAGACTTGATATTGTTTTTATTTAAGCCCAGAACAAATTACATGCTTCTCGATTTTCATTCGAAAATTTACCTACAAAATTACTGTTTTATGAACAAACGTGAAAAACGTCCAAAAGTTACATGGAACAGATATGCGTAGAACGGCAGTTTAGGACCTTAATGCATCCCAGTAAGTCCTACGAGAATACTAAAACTCACTGAAAACATCTGGAAAGGCGAATAACATCAGAGACGACTAAAATAACTGTAAGCCACGACTTATTTTGCGATGTTCTGATTTGCAATTGATGTGCATTATATCGAAGACAACAAATCAAGAAGACTGGCAACTCTTCCATTTTCTCATACGAACGCTATGAGACAGGTACAATCGTGTCATCTGCCGCTCAAAGGTAAATGCTTCGAACGAATTTGATAGCAAAGATTACATCCTCAGAAGAAGGGTTTGTGTATTTGCTCATTTTTCTATGCGTTGCTTCCACCTTCACTCAAGCGCAGCGCCATTGTATCTGTCGCTTAGATTCTGGCAAAGTTGCCAGTCTTCTTGATTTGTTGTCTTCGATTATATGCTGTTGAATAGCGATATTTATATTTTTCTTGCATCCATTTTTGTAAAACTGTTTAATATGTATGTTATATACTCTAAGAATTCAATAAGACCACTGTACTGGCTATAATGCCATATCAGTGCCATATGAAAAAAGTAGACATTGAGAAAATGACAGTTGAAGTTATGAAGTGGAATTCCATGTAAATATTAAAAAAAAAATCATAGCAAATTTATCGGTAATTTTGTCAGTTGTAATGAAGCTTGCATGTTTTGTTACATCAGCAACAAATTTGGTGATTCAAAAAGCAGAACTGTCACTTGACCTCTGGACGATTGAATTTTAGGATGGGACTGATATGCGATTACTTTGCTTGACTTGATGTTGTTTTCACATTTTTCATGATCAAAGTCCGTAGTTTTATCACGTAGTAAGAAAGTAGGTGCCAATTGCAACTCGATAGCGTTTATTTTCTTAAAATTGATGAAAATCCGTATGCATTTATAGGCAGTGTAGGTCAGCTGATGGTATTTTTAAAGTACAATTTGTTTGCCACTTACTTTAGAAGTGCATTCAGTAATTCTACTTCATCTGCACGCCAAATTACAGATGCTTGTAGAGATACACCTAGTGGTGTCTGCTCTCTGAGTAGCTTTTCAATCACGCCGTAACGGTGCTCTCCGCAATCAACGAATTGAAGTTTTCTATGATCAGTCCAAATGGCATACCCTCTTGTATCCTAAAAAATACGGCGAAGAGGTGGTTTTGCCTCTTGTGATAGTTTTCAAAATTTCCTTGCGAAAGTGTACGTTTCTTGCAAATTGGAAAACGTCTGTAATGTTCCCAGTGTTAAAAAAAGGAGTTTGCCAAGATATTGTGAATTACAGAGGAATAACTTCATTGTGCGCTTGTTCATAGGTTTTTGAAATCATCTTGAACGATGTGCTTTTCGATTTTTGCATGAATTTCGTTTCGTTGGATCAGCATGGTTTTTACCCCAAAATGATCAATTAAAACAAATCTAGTACAGGTTACTTTATACACACTAATCGAGTCAGTACGGTTTTACTGAGTTTTTGAATTTCGGAACTGTTCGGTAAAAGTTTAAAAATCTGTGGAAAATTTATTAATCAGAAAATTTGTTCAGAACTTGTATATACTTAGTTATGTTAACCCCATTTAATGATAGAAAATAAAATTGGTCGATTTCATTGATTCCTTACGGATAACGGTCATTTGAATTTTTACCGACTTTTTCAGCAATTCAAAAACCCAGTAAAAAAATACTGACTCTTGTAAAAAAAATCTTAGTGTGTACTGATTACGCAACACCAAGTAGCACAATTCTGTCCAAAAATTCCAGCAACTTGTTTATAACTGAAATAAGTCGTATATAAGTTTCCAAGACCAATTTATAACAAGGGTGCTACTAGGAACATTGATGCTGGTGCTCCGATCGACATTGCATGCACTGATCTGAAATCAGCCTTCGATCGAGTTGATCATGGAATACTACTGGAAGGTCTAAGAAGAATTGGTGTCTCTGTGGATCTGATTAACTGATTTGCATCATATCTCACAGATCGAAAGCTCGTCGTTAAAATCGGATCTGAATCCACGGAACCTTTTTCAAACTTATCCGGCGTGCCACAAGGCCCATTATTATTCTCCATCTTTATCAATGAGCTCGCTACTGTACTACCATCTGGCTGCTGTGTGTTCTACGCTGATGACGTCAAGATTTACATGGTTATTAAAAGTATCCAGGACTGCTGTGCTCTACAACTGTTATTAAATCGGTTTTCTGAATGGTGTACATGGAACATGCTTCCATTGAGTATCCACAAATGCAGCATCATATCGTTTCATCGTAAGCTTAAACCGATTACGCATTACGATTACCATCTAATTGATGGAGTGCCCCTTGAGTGTGTTAATCGAGTTCGTGCTCTTGGCGTCATAACGCATTCAGCGCTGACCTTCCGATTACATTACAATGATATCATCTCCAAGGCGAACCGAATAGTTGGGATTCATGTTCAAAATATCTAGCAAATTTAACGATCCTCTTTGCCTCCGGTCTCCGTACTTACACTGTGGTACGATCTATTTTGGAATCCAATTCTGTCGTATGTATACCAGTCAATTTGGTCAACTAGGATCGAGGCAATTCAGAGAAAATTCGTGAGATATGCCCTACGATGACTCCCGTGGCGTGATCCGTTGAACCTACCACAATACGGAAATCGATGCAGACTGTTGGGACTACAGACGCTGGAACAGAGAAGGAATATTGCCCAAGCTGTGTTCGTTGCGAAAATGTTGACTCACCGGAACTACTGAGCCAACTCAATATTTATGCTCCAGAACGTTCGCTTCGCCTACGGGATTTTTTGCTGCTTTAGCCCCTGTACGGCATTTATGATCCTGTACGATGATCCTTCGATTTTAACACTACTGTGGAAACATTTAATCACATACTGAATGAAAGGTATTGATCATCCAACATGAAACAATGGACATTGCATCCTTAGTAAATACATATATGAGTGCTTTTTCTTCTTTGTTTTCCGTTTAACTATTGACGACGAGGAATGCTTTGAACGATGGATGTCCAAGCAACTTTACACTAATTTTAAATTTCAATCGTAGTATTTTTTTTTCTATTTGGTAGAGCTTCGGACCATCCTCTTGAAACTCTAGTATTGTTTGGATCTTTTGCATTAGAATAGTATTGAACACACACTTCCACATTCTAGTGGAAATTAGATAAATTTTAAACGTTTTCTGCCACACAAGACAATGGTCACACTTACCTCCAAGTCCCTCTTCCCTCAGTGTACCTTACTTTGAAAGATTTCAAAATTTCCAACTCTACAAGAAAATTGAGAACTGCGTGTACTCTGGGATCTTTTGAAACTCTAACAATCATATCATCCAAAATTATGGGCCACTTCCATTTGATTAACACGCAGAATTGACTGACCCATAGTAGTGACCAGGGAACCATCAAAATCGTATATTCCGATGTTTTGCGACGAAAAAAAACACTAGTAAACGGAATTAGGAGCAGTCTACGAATGAGATCATGGATTATCATTTATGTTGTTGATGATCAGCAACAAATTGATAATCCACTAATATTATGAGAATCACTGTGTAATAATATCTCGAAATCCAGACTATCTAGAAAGTTGCTGAGTCACAAGCAGCGATTTTATGATCACTGAGTGAGTGAAAATGGATAAAATCGCTGATTGCAACTCTCAGGAAGCGAAATTGAAAATGTTTTTTGTGTCAAACAGATATGAAATATGACACTAGGTGGCACTAGTGTGCATGTGTAATTTCACAGTGTGTTATGTCTCAAGATCCTTTGGGAAGTTGCAGTCTTTGGAAAAGTTGATCAGCTAGTAGAATTTTTAATTAATATGTCCAACATGTGGAAAACGTTGATAGTAGCTTTGTCAACGATAGCAACTTCCCAGGTGGTTGAAATCTCGTGGTATAGCATAAACTGGAGCTTCACATGAATACTAGCTCCATGTAGTGGTGGAACGGTTCATTCTGAATCGGACCGAAATCCCAGACGCAAAAAAACGTAAATTTCAAAATAGTGACAACGATTCGATGTTGATGTTTTTCAAGAAAATAAAAATATTAGTAATAGTAACAAACCGAATAATCGTAAGACTCGCCCGGTCATTGTGATTAGACCGAAAGATTCCAAACAAGCTTGCGAAGATACTCGTAAGTTTTTGAAAACACGGTTAGATCCAAAAACACACAAAATCAGTAATTTTAGGAATGGTAAAGATGGCTTTATTATTGTTGAGTGTGCAACAGGAGCTATCTGGGTGAAAAATATAGTGCTGTTATTCACACTTCGGTGCCAAGATTGAAAATAGTTGGCATGAACGATCAGTATTCCTCCGATGTCTTCATTGACTACTTAAAAGTCAAAATGAGGCATCGCTATTAATAATGTAAAAGTAGTGAACATGTTTGACAATCCACGCTTCACTTATAACAAGTTTAGTGTAGTAATTGAAGTCGATATCGATACGTATAAATGATTGTTATGTGCGAAAAAAATAAATGTAGGGTTTGATCGGTGCTCGATAGTTGGCGATTAATGTGTTGAGAGCATGTAATGCAAAAATTGTGAGAGATGCTCTAGGTGCAGCCAACAACACAAAACGTCGGAGTGTACGTCAACTGTATTGACACAGATAAACAGACATAACACTCGCAAAATGTTCATAGAACAAGCATTTAACGGTCAATTTAAAAGTATCGCAGTTGGTAGTACCGCCACCTGTGGCGCGCATAGTCAATTCCCTTGCGTTTGACGTTTACACACTACCGCCATCAGTTCAGCGTACTACCCACCACAATGTATTCAACAGATGGCGGTAATGTTTTTGCGACGATGTTTTACAGTAAGAAATATTCAATGTGTTATGTCTGTTTGTCTGTGGTATTGACATATATTAATTGTTTGAAAATAAATAAAGAACGTAAAATTAACTTGGACGTCAACCATGCCGCATTTAGCTCGGAATGTTTGCTCTATAAAAGACTTTTTGATCAGAAGAAAAGCAGCTTGCGTTTCGATAAATAGCAGCGAAGTTCCTGGAATGTGAATCAATTCAATTTTTTGTGGGGTGGTCTACAAACTACGTAGAATTACGTCAGATTGTTGAGGAAAAACGTCCTCTTTTAGTCTTATTATCTGAAACTCATATTGTAGAAACTGAAGCTTTTAATCAGTATATATTGTTGCTGCTTGTTTATCACATTCTAGACACACAATTCAACCTTTGTACCAACGAAGTTATTGAGTGCAACTGGTTCTTGGGCATTACAGTTGTACGTGGCATGAAGATGGGTAATTGTGGTGTTTTGTATCATTCTCCCAGTTCTAGTGACCAGCGTTTCGTTGAAGTTTTAGAGAACTGGCTCGAGGCATTCCTTGATTCTAGTAAATTAAATATATTGGCTGGTGATTTTAATATTAATTGGCGTGATAACCATAATTCGAATCATTTGAAGCGTTTAGCTGAGTTTTTTTTTATTTAAAGCAAACGGTAGAACTTTAGTTAACCACGTTTATTCCAATTTTGATTCCATTCGTAAGTAAGTAATTAGTGATTAATGTCTTAGACCATGTTAACGATAACGATAATTTTGTAAAATTGAAGTGCTGGAGGAAATATTCGAAGCAAGCTGTTTCGAATCTTGTTGAGAGAAGCCTGGATTTTCCATTCGCGGCCGGTAACTTAGATGAATCTACAGCTGTTCTTAATAACGCTTTGAAAACGTGTTCCAATCAACTAGTTGAGCAAAAGTTTGTTTCTTTGAAGAACTCGAACAGCTGGTACAATTTGGATCTTTTGCGTCTTAAACGGAAAAGGGACAAATGATACAAAAAGTTTTGTAGATCAAATAAAGACAATCATTGGACTATGTACACAATCGCGCGTAATAAGTATTCACAATCTATAAAGAAAACTCGTTGTGAAAATGTACAAAGGAAGATTGATCAGCATCAAAACAACAGCAAAGAGTTATGGATAATTTTGAAATCTTTATTAAAACCTAATAATTGCAAACCACGGTCCATAAATTTTAATGACACATTAGAACAGTTAGAATAAGTAATTGCAGCTAAGTTTAATGATTATTTTGTAGACAGTGTTTCATTGATTAATCAATCCATTGAATTGGTCGATGAACCTGACGAAATAAAACAGCCAGTTAATAGTAGTTGTAGATTTGATGTTTTTCACCCAATTACATTAGATGAACTTAGAGTTATTTGTTTTTCATTGGGAAAATCGGCTGGAGTAGATAATGTTAATGCTAGAGTTATTCAAGACTGCTTTCATGTCATTGGCCACATCTTGCTGGACCATATTAATGAATCATTGAAAACTGGACATGTGCCATAAATTTGGAAGGAATCCTTAGTGGTCCCTATTCAAAAAGTTGCTTGAACGATTAAAGCCGAAGAGTTTCGTCCCATCAACATGTTGCACACATTAGAGAAAATTTTAGACCTTGTTGTTAAAGGCCAGCTGTTGGAGTATTTAAATAGTAATAGTTTGTTGATACCAGAACAATCGGGATATCAAGAAGGTCATTCTTGTAAAACCGCGTTGAATTTGGTATTAGCGAAGTGGGAAAATATGATTGTTGCTGTTTTTTTCGATCTTAAACGCGCTTTTGAAACAATTTCTAGGCCCTTATTGTTAAGATCAATCAAGCGCTTTGGAATTACGAGTACTGCATATTAATAGTTTGAAAGCTAGTTGTCTGACAGAACACAACGGACTGTTTTTAATGATTAACCTTGGAGTGCTCCAGGGAAGTGTATTAGGGCCCCTGTTATTTATTATGTATATTAATGACTTGCGACGTGATTTAGGATTTTGGGACATTAATCTTTTTGCAGATGATACTGTGTTATTCATTGCAGCTAAGGATTTAGATGATGCCGTTTTACACTTGAATGAAGATTTGCGATCTCTATGTAGATGGTTGAAGTATAAGCAGTTGAAATTGAATACAAGTAAAACTAAATTTATGGTAATTTCGCGGAATAGAGTAAATGAGAACGTCTCTGTTGTAATTCATGATGAGACTATTGATCGCGTTCGGGAGATTAAATATTTTGGCGTGATTATTGATGACACACTTAAGTTCAACTCTCACATTGACAATGTCATCAAGAAAATTGCCAAGAAGTATGGAATTCTATGTCGACTGAAAAACGATTTAACTATTTCTAGTAAAATACAGCTATGCAAATCAATCATCTCTCCTCATCTAGACTTTTGCCCTTCCATTTTGTTTCTGGCCAATGCAACACAAATATCGAGATTACAGCGCTTGCAGAATAAAATAATGCGTTTGATGTAATAGATTCACTTCCTCAACTTTGATGCTAGACGTCTTACAATGGTTGTCGGTGAAGCAAAGAATTGTATATTTGACTATGGTGTTCATTTTTAAAGTAGTTAACGGTTTGCTGCCTCGATATTTGTGTGATCAAATTGAAAGAGGAAGTGACTTTCATAGATATAATACTAGAAACGTGGTTGAAATAAGAACACCACATTTCTTGACTTGAGCTTCACAAGCTATGTATCTTGACGAAGTTATCTCTAACGGATTATTTTATATGGATAGCTGTCATAACGACTTTTTTTTAATAATTATTGTAGCACTGCAAAAACTATTTCTGTTCGCCATGATGGTGATGATGTATTTTAAATATTTGATTTAATAGTAGTTTAATTTAATAAAAAGTAGTCTACAAAGGTTTGAGTCTCGCGCGCGTATTACGGATATAGAGGACTGAATTGTAGATTTTTATTCACTTTGAGCTCTTATGGATGGGACAACATAGTATTTGACTTTGTTTGCGACATTTTCAGATCAAAGTAACCATGCTTGGCATACACAGTTTTGCTCACGAACTGCTCATTTGCTAATAACTTTACACATAGTTGACGAAACATAGTTCTGTTTGAAGCAGTCGATAGAATAGAGCTTAAGCTTTTTATGGGTATGTAAAAAAAAAGAGATTTTAATTATAGTTATAAACTGTATTTGATTTTGCGTTGCAAAAATGAAGGGAGAAATGCTTGCTGTACATCTCAGACTTAAAGTGTAAAAATTCAATGGTGTTGATTCAAATGATAAGATCTACCTACTCTTTGCATGTCTACAGTAAACTATGATCATAATCTATCAATTACTTTAAAGAAAACTAAATTTCAACAACTGAGTGAAAAGTTATTAACAAATGAGCAGTTGGTGTGTACAACTGTGTATGCCAAGCATGAAAGTAGCTTCAAACTTATCGAGTAAATTTTAAGTGATGGTAGTTGACAATCGATTCTAATGCATAACTCATTTTCACTAACTATGGTAATGGGTCTGTTATGCTGAACATGATTTATAGCACTCGTGCATCACTAAGAACCGCAAGAACTTTCAGAATCCAGGAAATTTTTAGGCTCCAGAAACAGTTAAAACTCCGACAAATTCTGGTTCTCAGCTTCCCTGGATCTTCTAGGTTTTCAGCAGCCTTTAGAGCTCTTGGGATTACGACTGTAAGAGCTCAACAACTCCCGGAGCTTCAAGGACTCCTTGAACTCAAACAAACAATTCTGCATAAAGAGTACGCAAACTTAAGTTTCCTTAACCTGATGACCCTCAAGAGTGAACGTCATATTTGAATCACCCCTTTCCGGATAATAATCAACACTCCTACCTTTTGCTTTCCCATCATTTACGGCATTTGAAGAACAATTAGATATTTTACTAGTTTTATCGCAACGAAAGGAAGACAAAGTTAAAAAGGACAACACAATAAATTATAACGCAAATCAATCTAATTAATTCAATTCACCCTTGAATTTTATTAACTTAAAGTTAGATCATAAAAACAATCGATAAACTAAAGCTAGTTACAATCTATGAGAAGGCACAGTTTTGCAAGGCACGTTGTCAACTATTAATGATTACTTCCTGTGATTAAGATTCATTGGTCATTCAATTCGTCATTGCCTTAAACATAAAACTTAAACGTAACTAAAACCTTAAACAAAAATGAACGTTTAAAGCTTGGTCGTGTAGCTTTCCTGGGCAGCATTGCCGATTGGCGTCGCTGGTCGCGTATGCGTCAGATCCTGAGTGCTGTTTGGTTCGCTTACGGTATCGCCACCGCCGGTGCCCCCCAGTACGGTCTGAACCGGTTTGTCATTGTCCAGTGTCAGACCACCGTTCTCGATGCCACCGATGCTTACCTTCTTTTCCTCCTTGGTCGGCGGTGCCCGGAGCAGTGTCAGTAATGGTGCGTACAGGAAGCATAAAATTGCAATTCCCACCAACATCCACTCGAAACCGATAGAGTTTACCAAGGTACCACTGGACGCCGGGTTGTAAGGGTGTACGGTGTGTTTGTGTAGGGGAAGAGGAAAGCAAATAGAATCGTAGGTTAAAATGGGTTCAACGGTGTGGTGATGATGAATGTAATAATGAGCTTGAGCATTATTGACTAACTGACTGAATATCAATGTTGAAAAAGATACACATCATCGCTGTGATTCCTATAAATTTGACTAATACACCAAATTCGGTGGTATCTATTTTTTACTATTCTGATAGCAAATTTCAACGCCGTCGGGCATAGTCGTATGCCATTGTACTTTCGAGTGTTTCTTTTTAATTTGATATTTATGTGCACACTCTATCAAATGTTTGCGACACTCTATTGTGATACGGGGGTTCTAATGTTGACATAGGATGGCCGTGGTCAGCAAACAATTGTTAGCTTGTGCTGGTAAAATGGAATGAGATTGGTGAAGTAGACATTTGATTGATAATGAATTAAGTGTAGGGTTTTTTCCTTACCTTATAGCAGGTCCAATAGCGAAACCCAGACAGAAAGCCACATCTCCGATGGCATAGACGCTACCGTACACGGCGGAATGCCGAATATCTACCAGGTAGCCCAATTCCGGCATCATGCACGAGTCGACCATACCGATGGCAAATCCAAGCCCAGCGTTTGGCAGAATAAGATGGTGGATCGAGGTTGCCATTGGTATCTGGAAGAAGTGGAATGCGTGTTCTATTTTAGTTTTCAAGCTCTTGAGACTTCTTGATGTGTAGTGCTTACCAGCAGCAGGCAAAAACCAATGATAATCAGACCTAGAAGCGCGGCAAGCCATCGTCCAATACGGTGACCCAGGGGTCCGAAGAGATTCGTTCCGATTAGATAACTGATAGAAGCAGGTAGAAATGTTACGCCTTGTTCCCACCGACTGGCACCCATGTTATCCATCATCCAAATCGGTAACGACGGTTCCAGCATAGCAATTCCCATGTTGGCAAAGGTAATCGCTCCGGCCGCTACAATGATGTATGGATCCATGACCAGTGCCTTCAAGGAAGGTGGGTCGGATTCTTCGATAACTACCGAAGGTTGCATCATCACGAGCTGAAGAAGACCGTCGCCAAGTGCCAGGGCTGATAGTACCAGAAAGGGAGCAGATTTTCCGACAAACTCGTACATTATTCCACCAAACGGAGGACCAATCAGGACGCCTAAAGCTAAGCCACCTAACGCTATACCCATGGCGTTGCCACGTTCCTTGTCGTCGGTGTATCGGTCGGCCAGCATTCCCATGCCGGACACGGACGAACAGGACGAACCTATACCCTGCAATGCTCTAGCTAGGAAAAGAACGGGATACGTTCTACCGAATGCGAAAACTGAAATGAACGAAAGTGCAAGTTTTAGTAAATTTTTCGCAACATCATTCTTACAGGTATGATGACGCGTCAACGAATTTGCTTATGTCAACTACATTTTGCGACCTTTTGCTCCTTGCAAGGCTATAAAAAAAGCATAACTGCTAAAATGCAATTACTAATTATCATCGTTGCTCAGACATGTTCAGAAAGGTTAGTGGACTGAAAGGATGGGTCGCAAAAAATGTTGAATTGAAGGGTAATGACTTGTCAAAATGAAGGAAGAATACAGAAACTTACTCAGCGTCGAAACAAACATAATGACGAACCCAGTGAACATGGGAATACTATAACCTATCCTGTGGAAGAAAAGAAAATTAAGTTTTTGTTACATTTTAGAATTATATTAGGGGGCGAAAGCGTAACAAGTTTTCTATTCATATTTAGCTTCAGACAGATTGTATTAATTTGTAATGACACCAAAAGTTGCTGAAGGAGTTTGATTTGAACCGAAGGTGAAATCATGTTGATACAATAAATCGCACGCATAAAAGAAATGATTTGACGATTAATCCAGCTAGGGAAAATAACCAGGAATTGGAAAACTTACCAGGAAAAATCATGGGAGTACTGGCGAAAATCAATAAACCAAGCTGTCAATTAAATTATAGATAGTATTTTTTTATGGATGTACAAGTTTATTATGAATAATATTTGATTTAATATATTATAAAGTATATGAAAATTTGACGATTATTAACGTTATGAATTCTGTGCCATGCAGGTTTCAATGTTATCAACTTATGTGCTTCTTTTAAAATTGGTTTAATATTAACCAATTCCAAATCAAAATTGGAAATGATTTAATCGGTGTCTCTAATGCAATTTTCTCGAACCATGGAAATATAACGCATTATAAGTTGTTGACAAGATATATGAACAATTGATAAACATTGTTCTTGTATCGTGAAATTCGCTTTTAAAACTTTTCAGCTCTTAAGATCAAACATGGCATTAGTGTTAGGGTAAATTACCAATTGTTGCACACTTCACATTGTTTACTGTGCAGCATTTATCCCTGACCCCAAAGTTTTCCGATCATGGTGAAATTCTAATCAGTGATCAATTGTTCAATGATAATATGTTTTTGATACTCAGTATTATGAATATTGTGATAAAACATGTTTTGATTATTTTTGACATTGCTGATATGATTTCAGGCGATTTCTTAATTTTTTTGGTATTAATCTTCAGTTGTAAAAAAAGCTATTACAAGCTCAAAATTCAATTAAATTAAGTAATTTCCACAGGAAAATGTTGGTTATTCTTTTATCTAATGATCAATTGCAATACATCTAAAAGTTTCAGAAAAATATTAATGGTCAATAATTGGATCACATTTGAAATATTGGTCCTGGATTATTGTCTATGGCGATAACGCCTGAAGGTATTCAACGTTTCATATAAATCAGCAGTGCGCAAAACAGTCAGGTTCATTGAGTCATTTTGATATGAATATGAACTGCCATCTGCCTCATCATTCACTGCCTCGTGAGAATCTGAATGATTCAGAGGTAAACGAGTCACTGACAGCCGAGTCACTGAAACTCACAAAATAAATTTCGTTCTGACTATTAACCTTGTTCACACTTTTTATCAAATTTTGTTCTAAATGGTCTTGCCATTTTTTAAGGATAAGAGTTTTTACCTAAAGGCTTCTATGTAAGTGTACTTCGTTTCCATCAACTCGTATGCACTCAGCAAACTCTGTAGTCAAGTTATAATTATAAGTTAAGGACAACTACTGTCGCTGAGAATATAAAAGTAGGAGTAAAATAAGAACAGAAGTGTAATGATTCTTGAAAACCAAAGTGAAGGGCTCTCTATAATTGTTTTCTAACCAAGCACTACTTACTTATGCGTTAATGGACCGACTATCGGGTTGGCAAGCAGCTGGACGAAAGCTTTCGATGCAAACATAAGGCCAACTTCAACCGTTTCCTCCACCAGCTCCTTGTGGCGTTCCTCTCGCTCGGCGTACCAACTTGCGTTATCTGATTGGGATTGATTCATTTTCAGGCAGCATTCAAAAGTTTAGAATTCAATTAGTTGCAAATAAAAAATACTCCTCTAGCTCGATCGCTCGACAGCTAGTGGAAGAAAAATGCCTTACCATAGCCGGGAGTAGTGATGTCAATCCCATTGTACGGGGTGGTGCTTTCCTTCTCGCACGGCGAAAGCGTCGGGGGTGGAGTCTTAGGAAAGCTAGCTAGAGGTGCATCCGGGTGTCTGATGTCATACAGGAATTCCGGAATGATTGGCACTGCAAATGAAATTAAGAGAAGAAAAATATATGTAGTATATTTGCTATGACATCCCTACAGCAGGGAGACCCTAACTATCTAGAATCGTGGAGTGTTAAATTGGAAAACAACACCGTTCATCGTCTGCTAGTGCCACTGAATTTCCTGTCAACGGATGGTGGTCGGTGTGCCACACTCCAAACGCACAGTAGCAGGAAATTGAATGTGACATATCTGGCTATAGGCGAAAAACTGTTCTGTGCCTGCCTGTCTGCCTTCGGGGATACCGGTGAACGAGCGAAGCAACAAGTTATCCATCTTTAGCATCTAATTGAATTATTTAGTTTTAAACGAAAATTGAAATTTAACCGTCAATCAATGGTTCTTCATGTGCAGTGGTAGAAGTTTCCATCCAGTATAAATTGTGTTATTCTGAATTTGGTGTTTGTCAATTTTCAGTTTAGTTCTAAACCAAATTGCA
Source organism: Ochlerotatus camptorhynchus (assembly GCF_037179485.1). NCBI lineage: Eukaryota > Metazoa > Arthropoda > Insecta > Diptera > Culicidae > Ochlerotatus > Ochlerotatus camptorhynchus. Next base: position 1,170,670 of record NW_027041039.1, read on the forward strand.
CATATTGCGTCTATTTCATCAAGCTAGTGAATATAGAATTTATCTTGGATTGAATAGTGTAAAACACGTCAGTTATATAAAAATTGGGGAAAATTCCAATATGAACGCAAAGTTGAAGTAAATTTCCTTAGTTCCTCAGCTTGAGATTATCCGTTTGCTGTCTTGATCTATTATAGATCAATAAAGTAACAATAAGTTCAGAATGTTTCGCCAATATTTCTATGGTATCTATACGAACAGCTCCAGATGATGGAAAAATTCCTCTCTTTTTTGAATCGTTGTTCACCCCCCGGCGGAAAATGGATACATAATTGAATCAGTGCAAAATTTATTAGATCACAAATTGCTCGCTTTTATGTCGCTATCAACCTTATTTGCTTCACCATTTTGTCACCTTCCTTGTGGCACCTTCTAGCGAAGTGTCTATACACCGCCACTATATATGGAGACGGCTGTCCAAAGCAGCAACAAGCATCGAGGGTGAATATTCATGTTCTGTAAGCTAAAGCAATATGCTCTTGTGTGGACCGATGAATTGAATCAGTGGAGATGGCGGTAAGAAGTGTGTTGAGGGTATCGTTTAAGGAGCAATTGATTTTCAATTAGCTTTGCCCCAAGAAGAGTGCATTGTTAGCCAAAGTTCAGCATCAACACACATGTTAAGCATATGTTTAAGGCTTTACCGTAACTTGATCGAAAAAGTCAAGACCAACCATTGAAATGGCCTTAAGTCCATTTTGTAAACAAACCTTGTAAGGCCATTTTCTCGCGAACTGAAGTCCGCAAAGGCAAACCAACATAATGCACAGGTAGGGGAAATTCTCCTCTACCCGTTTGTGGTTTAGGTTTGCGAATGAAGGTTTCGGTTCGTGAGAAAATGGCCTTACAAGGTTTGTTTACAAAATGGAGTTAAGGCCATTTCAATTGTTGGTCTTGAAGTTGAAAGTGGACGCATTTGATCGCTTGGGACACTTGAGTCCTCCTCCCCCCATGATAGCATTGTTTTTATCAAAATTCACTTATTTCTATGTCTAGTAGGAGTTAGAGGTGGGCAAAACAGCTCATCTGACTGAGCGGATCAGACCCGTCCAGCTCAATAAGGGGAGCTGATTCTTTTGAACAGCTCTTCAGCTGACATTGAAATTATAGAAATTTTGACACAAATTCAAAATTGTAAAAGAAATAAATGGTTTTAGTGACCCTTAACCAATATATATTGAAACTACATAAAATAGTAAAAGTAATCTAAGCCAATAAATCCGTAGCTTACAACATTGCTCTACTTTTCAATTGAAAACGCCACTAACGCTTCAACTGAACAATGTGGTGGAGTGGAGTGTAGAGTTGTTTTAGACTTGTTATATCAGTGAGCTGATGAGCTGCGGTTCCTAAAAATTAAGCTCACTTTAGTGAATCAAGTATTTAGAACAGCTCGGGAGCGGATCGCACATCTCTAGTAGGAGTTGGGCCGAATACTCGCGGCTTACTCGAGGTTATAGGGGTACATTGTCGAAGAATAGGATCAGAAGAGGAGCTTGGGGTGAGGTTTCGTTGTCTCAGGATGGCTTGAATCTACGAGTGTTTGGCAAGAAGGTCAGCGTGTTTAAAAAAAAAGTTTTATATTTTTTGCGAAATAGTGTGAAATACTACATGTATACCAGACACGAACAAAAGAGAACTCGGTGGACCCTGGACATCGGAGCGAGCTCCAGGTTGGCAACATCTGAGAGGAGCTGTTTAGCCTCGGTAATGAGGAATGCTCTCTCATCTAAGCCTTCTGTCTTCTCCTCGAAGCTGATCGATCAGTTGCAGGAAGTCTGAATAATTAGTCGGTCAAACGGTAGTACTCCAGGTATAGTTCCGGGTGTAGATGGTAGGAGACCAGAGCAGATACGTATGGCTTTATGGTACGTGGAGGCTAGTTTAGTGGCGAGTTGATCACGGGCGAGGTAGGTGATTTCTATCCCATAAAGCAGATATGATTCCAGAATAGTCTGAGCGACGCGAAGCCGGGTGGATCTGAAACAGTTCGGGTGTCGTCCCGCAATCGATCGGAGTAGGTTCAGTCACGCCTTACAGGCATTTTCAGCCTCGTGGAAGTGGGAGAAGTTGAAATCCGACCGATGACGTCCATAGCGATACCGCTCTTATTGCTGCTGCCATCTTCCTCCGAAGTGCCTTAACGGTTTTGCGTAATACCAGGTTAACGAAATCGTCGGCTTAAGAAACATGTGGATGTCCTTGGGAAGAATAGGTAAAAACGCTGTTCATCCAAATCAAGAATATGGTAACCGCGATGAATGACCCCTGCGGTACAACGGTCTCCTCTCGGAATGTAGCAGAACGGTGGTTTCATAGAAGAACCTGGAAGGTGCAGTTAACCAGAAAGTTTTAAACAAAATGCATCAGGTGACCGCCCAAGCCCCAGTCCAGCATTTGTCGGATAGCGTCTGGCATCCAGGCTCTGTTGTAGGCCTTTGCGATGTCTAGAGCTGCCAATTCAGCATGCTGTTCAGCGGCATCATGGACAACTTGAGCGAGTGGGGCGAAGCAGGTGTTTGTTCCGTGTCCTGGCCGGAAGGCATGCTGTCGATTATCAAGCACCCAGAATGTTCTGTGATTTTGAAACCGCAGTAGGGAAGGAAGATGGACCTGAAGTCGTTTAAGATAGTTGAAGATATAGATATCACGAGGCTGTGTTTCCACTCCTGGAGAAGGGAGTTACTTAACCACTCCTGGTTGATCAAATCTAGAAGTTTTCTTCTGCCTTCTGAGGGCAGATTTCGGAGTAAGGGATAACCCACCTCGTCTGGGCTTGCAGAGTTCCCTCTGATCTTCGATAGAGCCAGAGCGAGCTTGTCCAGCTGGAAAGGCTGGTTTATTTCCGGTACGGTTCATTCCATCGGGATTTCCACGTTGGAAATGGAGGATGTTGATGCGGCTGTGTTCGTCGTAACACTCTATGGCCGATAGGGAAGCAAGCAAAGTGGTTCCCATGCTAAGGTAGTTCAAGGAAAAAATTCTAAGGGAGTTTTGACTAGAACTTCAAGGCAAATTTTGACAAGATTTGCACAGTCAAGTTTTAGGCCACACATTCTACTGAGGTATCAGCAAACCATTAAGTTTTTTTCAGCTGAAATTCAGTGAAACATTTTCCAATACTCAGCAACCATACGTCACTTTTGCTAAGATCTTAGTAAAAAATGATTGAAGAGGGCTCGGCTGTGCATATCTCGTCAAAATTGGCCGAGATTTGGTAAATGAAATGAAATGTGTCGGAAGCATTGTAAGGAACAATTAACTCCATGTGAATTTCCAGGAGAGTTCTGAATATAATTTAAGGTAGTTCTGAAGAGAATTCCATGATGATTGTGAGGAGGATTCAAAGTCCAAATCGAATAAGTATGCCCTATAAGTTTTGAGATGAATTTCAATTCTCTGGATGGTTTCAAAATAATTTTGTTGAACATTCCATGGAAATTCTGAGGGTGATTCAAAGTGAATTCTTAAGAAAGTTCCAAAGGAACTCCGAGAAGGATAACTACCAATGAAAGCGAATTTTGTGGGTATATATTCTAATGAATTTTGAGAAGAGACTCATATTTCACATATTGCATGTGAATTTTAAATATGATTATGCATGGAAACTTCAGATAACTCGTCGCAGAATCATAAAAAATCGGAAAGAAACTTTAGATGAGTTCCGAGAAATTATAACGGGTGTTCAGTAAAAAATGAGTGCAAGGCTTACTCAGATTTGAGTAATCGCAAATCTTACGATAATTAGGGTCTGTTCATAAAAAAGTAGCCACATTATGGGCGTCTTGGGATGGAGTCTAAAAAAAATTCAAAATGGGTCTACGTAGTTTATGAACAAGCCCTTAGTGATATTCTATCAAATTTTCAGTATGTCTGAACTAAAGTAAATGTTTAGTTCGCAAATATTTTTGAGAAATTTGAACTTTTGGAAGTATGTTGAATTTCTTGTTAAATTCTGTGATTCATCGATAACTCTAGATTTGGCGTAAAAGATTATGTAGGGGAAATGTATGTAATGTCGGCCTAAGTGTCCCTAATTTGGACCCATACATAAATTCAGCAATCGACTAAATTTTCAATAGCAACCAAAAATATCCATTAGTACCGTCCCAATGACGCGTTCATCTACACACTTAGAAATGCCTAATCTTACACGTGACGGAATACATTTTTGACATAAAGAATGAGACGTAAACAAACATGTCATGTAAAATTAAGTGCTCCAAGACTGAAAAGATCAAAAGTATGTTTGATTGAATTGAATTTCGCGTCTATTATGACTCAATTTTATGTCACAATTGACGCTCGTATATGTCAGTCTCAGAGCACCTAAATTTACATGATTTTTTCTAAGTGTGTAGATAAAATTGATAAATAGCAGATTTTTAGCGATGGGCCCAATCTTAGATCCATAGCATTAGAGCCATTTCCCCTATATCGCATAATTTTGCAGACAAGCTAGAAATCAATTCCGCAAAGTAAAGAGGTCAACCAGCACCCGACGATCGAAAGTCGTATTTTTCCTGTGCCAAAGAAATTAAAACTACAGCTACAAAACAGTACAAAATAGTGCATCTTCATAAAGAAAACTTTAAAACCTCTGCTCAAAGCTCTAAGATGGTTCATCTTAACGGTAATTCAATTTACCAATGACTCTGTTATAATTGAAAACTAAACTGAACCCTTGATACCATTTGCTACTGGCAGTGCTGGTGGTCAAGTAGTTCCACTGGTAGAGAGTTGTCCATATCTGCTTGATATCATCACCCGCAGCTCGACATTACAACCAACTACCTCTAGAGGCGAGGGACAAGACTTCGTTATAATTACAACGATAATTTAAATAGAGAAAAATTAGCTGGGAAATTAACCAGCATCTCCGGTTCCGTTTCCATGTGACATCATCGTTTTCTACAATATCTGTTGTTGTATAGACATCAACAGCTTGCATGAGACGAGCGATGACGGAACCGTTTCACTGAGCCTGAACATCATCATTAAATTTGCCTGTCCTGGTATCATCGTCCTGTCGGGCATCGTTTTCCTCCAGTTAACTTGTCGACGTTGAGACCTACCGTAGGATACAGATACACCCGTGCCTGTATCATACGCGAGGACAACAAACGCTATATTATCGCATGGCTTGGAATAGAGGATGGGGACGAATAGAGTGACAATAAAACAATTTGCTCACTCATTCTCAGTTGGTTCGTTGATGATTGTTTCTGCTTCAAGCAAGACCATGTGGTCGGATGCATTGAGTGTAGAGAAATATGATTGATAGAGCGTGTGATTTCAAGGAAAATCTGATTGGTTGCTTTCAATATGCCGTGTAGTGTTTGATTTTTCTATATAAAATTGGAAACTAATGTACTCAACTCATGGTTTGTGCAAATATTCGCTAAATTTGGGGTCGAATTTCATCACACCCAATTAGCACTAATCCTTCATTTCAATGATGGATAGAGATGGAAATGTTCTCTACAAACGTACACCCCAATGCGTTTATTCAGGGGTCATGCAATAATTACGATATTTATTTTTGATTTCAGACCCCCTGTCTCCCCATTGTAAGACTTAGTAATATTTATTTTTTTTTTTCTTTATTAAAGAGACTTTCAGCCTTGGGCTCGTTCGTCTCTGTCAGTAATATTTAATAAAATCCTCCCTGAAAGATCTTCGAATATTTGAATGGTCTTTATATGACTTATTCATGCTTAAGTAAGATATTTCTGAGACCCCCTCCCCCTAGTTACTTACGTAATTATCGATTGGCCCCTTACTCCCAGCGCTCCCAAATCTCACCCAGCATGAAAGCAAACGAGGCAACAGAGGAATAAAGATTAGTAATGAGAGATCCTAAGCAGAGCCGCTTTCTCAATTTCCACTTCGTTGAGCATCTGCTGGCTCCATTTCCCTTCGCTGCCGCCGACACATTGTGACGGTTTTACTTGCCACTAACGTTTCCTAATCGGAAAATTATGTTCTTATCCATTCTGCTTTCACATCAAAATCCAGTAAAGGCTCCAGGAGAAATTCCTACATGTGTGTCATCCATGAGAACTTCAAAAATAAATATGGCAGTTGAAAAAATGACGCTACATTTACGCTTCGGCAGCAGAATCGATAAGATCTCTCGGTGCAGAGGAAGCAGACGGTTTTGTTAACGAAAAAAGGCTGACCACAAAACCAAGCGAACCGCATAACCCCATTGTGAAGCTGTAAATGGTAGGGTATAGCGAGGCTAGTTGGTCGTGTAGGGGTATGTTGGACACTATTCAATCCAATAGATGTGAGCTTTGAAACTGCTGTGTGGAAAATATCATGGATTTTTTTAAAGAATGCTAGAGTGTAGTAAACAGCTGTTGGTAGAAATTGATTTGAGTCGCTTATAACTCGGGAAACAAGCGCTAAAAGCCCAAGCGCAATGACAGCGGAAGCGGAACGGCAGCGGCAGCGGAACGGCAGCGGCAGCGGAACGGCAGCGGCAGCGGAACGGCAGCGGCAGCGGAACGGCAGCGGCAACGGAACGGCAGCGGCAGCGGAACGGCAGCGGCAGTGGAAAAGCCCGATCTTAGTCAGAACCAAATCGACTTCGGTTAGGCATCTTGATGTCATTTGTGACAATGTGAATGTTAATCTATATTGGGCCTTAAGCATGGTGTAACAAATTTGCTTCAAGATCCTAACGAAAAGAGTACGAAGTTGACTCAGGGTCATTTGACCGAATAAGTCATTTGAGCAAATGTTGACCGAATACTGATTGATTTCGGTAGAACTTCTTATGAGTAAATGAATTAAAAATCAGAAATTGTACAGTGTCCCCCCGCCAATCCAACAAAATTGAGGCCGGATAAGCGGGGTTAATCCAATAATTCGACTGTCAAACCCATATAAATCAATGTTACCAACCTTACAATGTAAAGCTCAATAAGAGACCGCGATGTTGAATTATCAAGTCGTTGGATTAACGAGAAACGGATTATTTTTATTTATTTATTTATTTCGTCAACCAACGTAGACTAGTACATATTAGAATAAAGTTTTGTTTTCTTAAATTTATTTATTTATTTCGTCAACTTTGGACAAAAGGTTAAAAGTATAATTTTTTCTTTAATAAAAATTAAGCAGTGTCAGCTTTCCTATTTTTTATGAGTTATAATGCCTTATGGAGTAAAAATATTGTTTTAGTTTATGCCGAGACATTGTAAAGTCAATGGTTTCGCAGTATTGATTGTAAGAGGCCATCATGCGGTTTAATGGCCCATATTTTGCATAATTTGTGCGATGATGTTTTATGGCAAATAAATTTCGATTTCGGAGTTGCCGAGTAGGTGCATGGAAATTTAATTTTGATAAAAGTTCTGTGGAGTCAATGCGTTGCGAAACGATATCGTTTACAAATGAAACCATTGCATATTCACGACGCTCTTTTAATGTTTGTATGTTTATAAGCATGCAGCGTGCTTCATATGATGGAAGAGGAAATGATGTCCAACCTAATTTACGAAGAGCGTATAATAGAAATTGTTTTTGTACGGATTCTAATCTTTCTTCGTGCGTGATTGAAAAAGGAGACCATACAATGCTGCAATATTCCAGTATTGACCTCACATAGGTGATATATAGTGTTTTAATTGTGTATGAGTCCTGAAAGTTATAGCAGCGGGGGGATACTGTATGCTATTGAAAGAAGGGAAAAAATCTTAAATTTAATTTTACAAACGAGAACAAAAATTTCAAACTCATGTTGCATTAGAAAAAAAAATCTAGCAAAAATCTAAAGGATGTTGAACACACTTAGAAATAACTAATTTAACACGTGACGCAATCCGTCTTTGACATAAAAGATGAGACGTAAACAAACATGTCACATAATATTAAGTGCTCCGAGACTGAAAAGTTCGTTGCTTGACGAAAAGTACGTGTGATTGAGCTATATTTCACGTCTGTTATAACTCAAATTTATGTCAAAATTGACGCTCAGAGCACCTAAATTTACATGATTTTTTTCTAAGTGTGTACTATAAGAATTTAATTAAATTTTACACCATACTTTTGAATCCTTACTATCATAAATCTTAATTCCATTCGCAGTGTCAAAAATTACTAGAATAGTTAAATTTGAAAGAACTGCTCATGTTCATAAGAAGAAAAGTCTTCTAAGAATAATAAATTCTGCACAGCAAAAAATTAATTTTGATATCCCTAATAAACAAATACCATAAACGAACTGTATCCCGGATGGGTAAACTATCCCACAAATGGTTTGGATGATACCCCGAACACGTCGTTAAGTTCTCTTTTATGGTTATTTTTATTAGGGATCACATCAAAGTGGATACACTTCAATCGTGTTGAAAATATAGTGTAATATTACTTGCCAAAAAGGACAAAATTATCATTAATAGAGTGCATGAACTGACATTACGCTGCTTTTACTGCATTTGTTTATTTTTGTGGCCATAAAATTTACATGAGATCTTCGTCATGACTGAAGTGCATCCTCATGGATGTAATATTAAAATTTATTTTTTTGCTTAGATTAGAATAATTATTCTTGTAAGTGTTAAAAAGGATGAGTTTAATTCACACTCAAGCTGGTGAATTTGTTTTTCTTGAATTGGAGATTTCGCTACTGTTACTTTTTACGATTTATTTATTTTTTCAAAGCTCAAATCCGGAAACTATGCGGAGCCGAAATTCATTATACTTTTTATAATGTTGCTTAATACTGCAGTTATTAGAAGATGAGGCCACATACTCGCGGCTTACTCATGGTTACGGGCCACAATCTATTAACAGATAGGGAGGGGAATAGGTACACACTTAGACAAATTGATGTAAATTTAGGTGCTCTGAGACTGACATATACGAGCGTCAATTTTGACATAAAATTGAGTCATAATAGACGAAAAATTCATCTCAAACAAACGTACTTTGGAACTTTTCAGTCACGGAGCACTTAATTTTACATGACATGATTGTTTGCGTCTCATTCTTTATGTCAAAGATGGATTCCGTCACGTGAAAGATTATGTATTTCTAAGTGTGTACCCAAGGATGCGATTGATGTTTACTATCTCCATCGTCGTTGAATTGCTGTTTTCGACGGTTGACGGGTAAACGCTTTGGATATCTTTTGAGAGGACTGATGGTTGATGGCAAAAATGCAACGAAACACTAAAAAAGGCCTGGGAGTGGACGACGACGAGGTGAAACAGTTGTGTGATACAGGGACATACAAAACACTACGACATTCTCAAACTGACTCGTTTAAAAACGAACGGATTCTCGAAAGGAAAATGCTCCTCCCCGAAAGTGCGCCGTAAGAAAACTAAAGTCAGCTCTAGAAGATTGGCAAATTCCCAGGGTAATGGGGATGAAAAAACGAAACCGAAGGCTCCTGCTGAACCAATCCCTGGAATTGGAATTGGCAGTAAGGATTTTCCGCCATTATCCAACAAAGATAAGAAAAACAAAAAAGCTGCTCCTCAAACTTCTCAAAAAAACTCCTAGTCCGAACGAGGTTTGCTAGCTTTTTCGGACATTGTGGAATTCATATTAAATATGTTCAACATACAAGACTCTCTTAGAAGCTTAGTTTCTGCCTTGCTTACAACATTAGAATCATATCTTAAGCAATTGACTGTTTCATGGCCCCTCCTTGCATCAATCATATCTTTCGATGGATAATTCGTCGAACGAGGTTGAAGATATTATCACTGTGCTACAGTGGAACTGCCGTAGTCTAGTGCCTAAACTAGACTCGTTCAAATTTTTACTCCACAATTCTGAATGTGATATATTTTCTCTCTGTGAAACATGGCTTTCTTCTGATAAAGAACTTAACTTCCACGATTTTAACATTATTCATTATTCGTCTGGATAGAGACGATTCTTATGGAGGAGTACTTTTAGGGATCAAAAAGTGCTACCCTTTCTACAAAATTTCCCTTCCTGCTCTATCAGGCATCGAAATCGTCGCTTGCCAAATAAATGCGAAGAACAAAGACCTTTGCATAGCTTCAGTTTATGTTCCACCAAGAACCTCCATTAGCCGTAGTCAACTCTGGAATCTAGTTTCGATTCTTCCATCCCCAGTATTAATTCTGGGTGATATGAACTCCCATGGTACTGGGTGGGGCGATCTATATGATGGCAATAGAGCGGCTATTTTTTTGCGACGATTTCAACTTGACTATTTTGAACACTAGTGAAGCGACACGTATAGTATAACCTCCGGCTCGAGAAAGCCGACTCGGCCTATCTTTGTGTTCAAGATCGTTATCATTGGATTGTCTGTGGAAGGTTATCAATGATCCCCATGGTAGCGATCATTTGCCAATCATCATTTCAATTAAGTGTGCCCCTCACTCTGTAGAACCATCTCGAGTTCCATTTGATCTTACAAGGAACATCGACTGGCAGAAATATGCAACGGCGGTGACAATCGGTGTCGAATCAATAGATACGTTTACACCATTGGAAGAATATCGATCGAAAACTCACTGGAAGAAAAGTTCCAAGTGCACCCTTCAAAAAGAGACCAGCCACACCTAGATGGGACGAAGAATGCACAAAATTGTATGTAGAAAAATCTGATGCTTTCAAAGCTTTTCGTAGACACAAAACCTCCACATATTTCGAGGAATAGGGTAGAGAACTACTTCGGCCTAATCGCCCATTTTGGGGCTATCGAGCAGAAAACATCAAATAAGTCCATGATTTCAGAGTTGACAAGTCAATTATGCGTTTGGTACGATACTTTAGTTAATAAGCTACGGAATGAAGTCAATGAGAACGCGTGATATGATGGTTTGTACCCATTATTCCCAAAAACAAAAGAAGCGCTCCGACCGAATCAATTTTCAACTTCATCCGATAGGCCGGAGTGAATTTATTGGCGTTTCAATGGCGTTTCAATGCGTTAGGCCGAGTTTGGAATCCGTAGACCGAGTTTGGCGTCAAAAGCACTGTTAGACTTTTAACAATATCTCAACGATTGGTTTCTCTTTATCAAATCTTACGGTACATACGGAAAGGTAAATAAATATGGCAGCCATCAGCAATAATAACATTCCGTTTGGTGCTAAACTGCGCTAGATTAAGAAAGACTAAGTGCGGGTTGTGCTTAATAGGCCGGAAATGGGGTAGTTAACCCTATGCAAAGCTTGAGACAAAGCTGTAACAATATTGAATATTGGTTATTGGCGCAGTTTCTTCGAGGAATTCAAACGAGAAACCTCAATGGACACCTTGTGGAGGGTGGCTCGCAACATGCGTAACCGCTCATCTTTTAATGAGAGTGAAGAATACTCCAACCGATGGATATTTGATTTCTTTTAAAAGGTCTGTATGGACTCAGATCCAGCACAACACATTCTTCGAGAAGCGTCTCCGAGCGGCGGCTCTCTGGATAAACCATTCACAATGCTGGAATTTTCTATGGCTCTTCTTTCATCGAACAACTCCTCCCAAGTAACATTGCAGGTTTTATCGCGATTTTATAACATTCTACAAGTCTAAATCATGGTCTTCAGAACCCTAATAAAACCAAAATTGTTACTCGGGCTCACCGGGAAGCGATATGATTAAATTCAACCTTCTGAAAATCTCCCAGATATCACTAAAAGACGCTTGCTAGACTTATTCAATTCTTTACTAGAAAACAACATTGTACCGCCTGAATGGAGACAGGTCAAAGTAATAGCCATTCGAAAACCTGGCAAACCAGCGTCTGACCATAACTCATACCGTCCGATTGCGATGCTTTCGTGCATTAGGAAATTGTTGGAGAAAATGATCCTTCGGAGACGCGATCAGTGGGTCGAAGCAAATAACTTGCTATCAAATAATAATATAAGTGAAGGATGCTATTAAACAGCTAAAGAACAACAAGGTAGCTGGGAAGGATGCTATCAGAGTGGAACTCATTAAAATGGACCCGGATCAGTTGGCTAGTTGTCTTCACCGGTCGACTGAAGTGAGTAATATGCCCAATCTACAAAAAGGGGTACAAGTTAAATTGTGAGAACTTTTGAGCGAACACTATTCTCAATGCAGTCTATAAAGTGCTTTCTCAGATATCATTCCCATTATATCGCCGTTAGCAAGCAGATTTGTAGGAAGGTATCAAGCTGGGTTTGTGGGCGGGCGATCATCAACAGACCAAATCTTTACGTGGTGGTGGATCCTCCAAAAGTATCAAGTCAAATATCAAGTCCTTCCGTGATTTCAAGGCCGCTTGCGATTCTATTGATGGTGAAGAGATCGAATTTCGCGGGAAGCTGACCAGGCTGATCAAGGCAACGATGGACGGTGGGTGCACATTACTTTGTGAAGATATCGGAAGCGTTACCGGATTCGATTGAAACACGCTAAAGACTTCGACAAGGCGATGGTCTTTCCTGCCTCCTGTTCAACGTTGGGGTCCATCGTCCATCGAGTTCTTTTGCTTCGCTGACGATATGGAGCAGATGAGTTTGCTGGTCGAAAGATCATATATGATTACCTTTGTATGGGTCCCCTCACATTGCTCAATCCCAGGCAATGAGAAGGCAGACTCTCTGGCAAAGGTGGGCGCACAACAAGGCGAGATTTATGATAGAAGAATTTCACATGATGAATTTTTCCCATTAGTACGTCAGAGTTCTCTTTTAAGTTGGCAAAACGATTGGACAAATAATTCTCTTGGGCGGTGGTTACATTCCATTATTCCAAATGTTTCTTCGAGAGCGTGGTTCAAAGGTCTGGATGTAAGTCGGGGATTCATTCGAGTGATGTCAAGACTTATGTCCAACCACTACTCGCTAGACGCACATCTCTATAGAATAAACCTCGTTGACAGCAATATATGTAGGTGCAGAACCGGTTATGATGACATCGATCACGCAGTTTGGTATTGCCCGGGTAATGACGCCTCCACAGCACGACTATTGGATACTCTAGTGGCCCGAGGTAGACAACCCTTCCGTGAAGTAAAAGATTTATTGGGAACACGTGATCTTCCCTACATGCAAGCGATCTACGAATTCCTTTGTTCGTCTGATGTTAGAGTTTGATGTGACTATCCCCTCCTTTCCAAACAATTTCCCGCCATTGTGTCCCAGTCTTATTATCCTCCTGTTCCTGTGCTACTTGCCCCTGCCCAGTCAGGATTTGGTCAACCGTCCGAGAGTAGTATCTAAAGGAGGCTTCAGAAACCAGTTTCCTACCTAGATCCTTCCAATTGAAATTGTTACCCATTAACCTCGAGCCCGCCACGAGTAATTGGTACCCAATACTAACCTAGATATACTGTTATTTAAAATGTAAATCAAACATTACTGATTTTGGCTCCGCAAAGTGTCACACACGACTGAGCCTAGTAAATAAACGAACTAGTTAAAAAAAATTGTCTGAAGAGCATTCCAGGCGGTGTCAGAGTACTACACTAGGCTGAAACGTGAAGCAGTAAAGGTTGGATTAAAGGTGAATACGTCGAAGACTAAACATCTGTTGGCTGGAAGAATCGAGCGCAGTAGAGCTTGCATAGGCAGATGTGTGATAATTGACGGAGATACCAACTGCAGCAGAGAAATTCGGAGCCGCATTATTGGCGGAGGTCGTGCTTACTACGGACTCCACAAGACCTTGAGGGCTGGTAAACTTTGCTACCGTATTAAGTGTATCAAGTACAAGACGCTGATAAGGCCGAAAATTCTCTATGGACACGATACGTGACCAATGGTCGAAGAGAACTTGCAAGCACTGTTTGTTTCTGAACGACGCGTGCTTAGGACCATCTATGACCGTATATGAAAAAGGCATATGGAGAAGAAGATAGAACCACGATGAGCGGGACACGTTGACTCGTTTCCAAAAGGCAGAGGAGCGCAGTGAGCTAGGTGGATAGACCAAGTGGAGCAAGTTCTAGAAAGTGTAGGACGCTCTGGAAACTGGAGACAAGTATTCACGAGTCGAGTAAGTGGGTGCAATATTGTACAACAAGTCAAATTTTGAAGAACGTTGCACCAAACAAAAATTAGCAAGTACATATGTTTAAACCTATGTTTGTGTTTCGTATTAAACAAACAATGGAATGAAAATTAGTCGTTCTTGTTGTGTACATTTAAACTTCAAAGGTGCTTCAAATGATGGGACAATATTATTGGATGTCCAGATAACTCAATGTATCCCGGGGTCTTGATTTTTGTTATTTCAAGAGTAAGATTTTATAAATGTCTAGATGATTGAAATTTTGAAAATCTGACCTTCAACTTTTTCTGCTGGAATTCTTGTAATTGATCAATATGGACGTTTCTATTAAACTTGCCAGATACCGTCTATTTCTGGAACAATAAGCACAGAAAGCAACGCGTCGGCGGTGGTTAAGGCGGTGTGGTTTCATTCCAGTCCATTTTCTCATGGGGCCACTTTTCATCAACTTTCCCCACTCTTGTTACATTCACACAGCAAAGTGATATTTTACGCACAGCAGGAAAAGAGAAAGAGTAACAACCAAATTAGTGAATGAGATTGGTTGCCGTGGTTGCAACGATTTTCCGTTTCCCGACGGCTCGTAGCAGGTTTTTCCTTTTTTTCATTTCCTTGATCTCCTTTGCTTCCAACGCTTTAGTTGTAGATATATCCCGCTATTATCATCCCCACTGGTAGAATGATAAGCAGCGGTTGCTAGGAATGGGAATGGGAATTGGAATGGAAATAAAATAACAGTAACATTTATTAGCCTAGCCTAGGATGGTTTGTTCCTATTGAACAAGCAGCTGGTAGTCGATTACTTGCCAACCGCTGGAACCAACTAACTATAAGAGGATGTTGGGTGAGTGAACAGATTGAATTGTAAATAGGATTTATCACTGTAAACATGCCGCTCAATGTTAGCGGTTGAAGCAGTGGTACAGGTATACCTCGATTTTAACTACATGACACTTTGTGCTTTCATCACCGATTACCCCTAAAAGATAAATCAATCACGCACACTAGCAAAACCACCAGATAGAAGAGTAATGTTGGTAATGTTGATTTATGTGATTGACTTGTCTTTTGTGTGAAATCGACGGTGGAAGTGTAAAGTGTCGTGTGTTTAAAGCAGGGTCGTGCACGCTATTTTGAGGCGCCTCCATGGCATTTAAAAAAGCAAATATTTGCGCAGTGTACGATAGGTGCTTATGTTTTCGACGATCAAACTGCAAAACACAAGCTCTGGAGTCAACTGGCTTGCAATGCGAATTTTTAGTGGAGTGGTATCTTTATGCGCACTGCTTGGAAAAATTACCTGAATGTTAATCCGCTACTGTATGCCATTAAAACTTATTGAACTCAATCATTTTTATCCTTTTCGTTATTGTTAACCATCATACGCATTACCGGCAAGTACTTTGGCAAACACGAGAGCCATATATGACGTACTCATTTGATTCGATATCCTACCAAATAAACATTCGTCACATGTATTTATTCGGCTCATCCGACAAATTTAATGCGTCAGTAGCGGTTGATGCGTTTTCAGTCACTCCTAGAGAGAAGATTGAATAAAATAAAAATTATCCTCTTTCGGAAAAGCGAAAATGGAATGGATAGTACATTTATTCGTTCGATTAAAATCCACTTAAACGGGATGAGGGCTACGAAAATGGTTTACTCCGTTTTTATTTTACAACAAAAGGTAGATATCCCTTCTATCATTATCTGACATTTACAAATGTTGGCGTAGATGTCGGGTTACATCGATACATGAATAAACATTTCATTGGCAAATAAATGCTTAACAGATCGAATGAGGCATAAGATTACCATTTTTACTCTCTGATGGATTGTTTTCCGTCACAATACACGTGGGAGACATGAATATTGTTATTTACAACTTTAACTGGACTAGCCCCCTGTTTGGTGTCTTTGGCATACTTATTCTTTGGTTTAATGCTTCAAAGGTATATCCAAGAAAATAAGATGAAAAGGCGCAATTTTATCACACTTGTTGTGCACTTTTAAAAACAGGTAGAAAACACAATTATTTGTCCACACACTTAGAAAAATTCATGTAAATTTAGGTGCTCTGAGACTGACATATACGAGCGTCAATTTTGACATAAGAGTCAAAATAGGCGCGAAATTCAGCTCAATCAAACGTACTTTTCGTCGAGTAACGAACTTTTCAGTCTCGGAGCATTTAATGTTACATGACATGTTTGTTTACGTCTCATCCTTTATGTCAAAGGTGGATTCCATCACGTGTAAAATTAGGTATTTCTAAGTGTGCAGTTAAGTTAGAAATGGTTAGTTTACATAGGAGATGGATAGATTTTAACAGGGTATGAAAAGTCAAGATGGTCCCTCTGGGGTTGGTCAACTTTACAATTCCCTGTTCCCCATCGCTCTTTTGAGCTCCCCAACAATTGTGCTAAATTTTAACAAATTTGGTTGTGTTTTGGATGTGAGGCAGAATTTTAAATTGAATATTTAATAAGGTATTGGAAACCGGAATGAAAATATTAATTTGCTTACAATAAAATCAAACATAAATAAATATTTCCCATACTTGTTTTAGCGTAAACAGTGAAGATATGCATTTTGAAATCCTTGACGGTTGCCATTACGGAACGTAGATAGCCTGATTTGATCATTGCAGTTTATTGATTTCGTTCACCGACTTCGACACCAGGTGACAATACAGCAACTGTTCTATTCTTCGAAATAAAACAAGAATTCAATCAAGAAATAACTTTTAAACTTACTACACGTAGCGATCCGTATCGCGCAAGATCTAATTTAACAATGGCGTTCGAGAGAATGATAGGTAGGTGTGTGTGTGTGTGTGTGTGTGTGTGTGTGTGTGTGTGTGTGTGTGTGTGTGTGTGTGTGTGTGTCGAGAGTGTATAACCTCTTCCACCACCGTTGGACGCAGACGATCAACCACTGCTGGCCTACCACACCGGGTGGAACGGGAGAAGAGTCGAGCATTTGGACTTGAACCAATATTATTCGGAATATTACGCCAATGCAACAAGGCGTACCAATAATCCGTTCCACTTTCCTGTGCTTTCTTCAACAGATGCTTGGCCACCTTCACGGCAGCCTCCGCTTTACCGTTGGCCTGTTGATGATATGGTGCAGACGTAACAAGCTCGAAGTCCCATTCGGAAGCAAACTTCGTCACACCAAACTTCGTGGAACACCATGACGGGCGAAATTCTGCTTACATGCGATGATAACGGATTCCGGAGTGAGGTCCTTCAAGATGTCCAATTCGAAGAAATCGGAGTAGTGATCGATAGTTATCAGGAAACTGCGTTTGGCTCCACGATATTCCGCAAAGAATACATCCATCGAAGCGAGCTGAAACGGATAAACGGAGATTTCATGACTTTGCATGGGCGGATTCGATTGCGATGCGGCGAACTTTGCACAAATGCCACACTGCTTAACGACATCCTTGATCTGTGAGTTCATGCCGGGCCAGCACAGATTTGCTCGTGCCAGCTTCAAAGTTGCCTCTATCCCGTTATGACTCGCATGACAGCTTCCAATCAGCCTTCTTCGAAGAACATGTGGCACCAGCATACGGTCGTTACGAAAAATCAGGCCATCTTGCGTGGAAAGTTCATTGCGATAGTTGAAATACACTCTAGCACTATCGGGAACACGGTCAGCGGACTCCGGCCAACCGTTTTGAATGTAGTTCATCACCAACTGCATCAAAGGATCTTGTTCTGTTTGTTCGATAATACTGTCCGAAATTCGCAAAAAAGCACTCAACTTCACATTTTCCACATCTTTTAGCACTTTATATATATTCTGCTTGTTGTACTCCTCAGTTTCTGTTGTAGCCAGACATGCACGGGACAACGCATCTGCTACTACGTTATCCTTACCCGTTACGAACTCCACAGAAAGGTTATATCGTAGGAGATTCAACAGCATATGCTGCAATCGACGAGGCGCTGATAGCAGTGGTTTACGGAAAATGGCAATTAATGGCTTGTGATCCGTCCTGACCGTCGCACTGGGATTACCGACAATCAACTGGTCGAAGCGTATGCAGGCGAAGAGAATTGCCAACAGCTCCTTTTCAATCTGGGCGTAATTTCTTTCCGTGGATGTGAGGGTTCTGGATTCATAGCCAATAACTCCATCCTGTTGGAAAATGGCCACGCCAAGCCCAGTGCTGCTAGCATCACATTCAATGACCAATGGTTGCTTGACGTCATAATAACGAAGAGTGTTGATGTCAGCCCCCATCGATTTAACTTTTTCGAATTCAGCTTGCTCCACCGATGTCCACTGCCAAGGGACGGATTCCGAAATCAGTCTTCGCAGATTGTTCATGTTGACTCTGAGATTTTGGATAAATCGGCTAAGGTAGTTCACCATGCCAATAAATCTATGAACCTCTTTCCGACTTACCGGTGTTGGATAACTGTGGATAGCAATCACCTTGTCTTCATCGGGTTTAAGGCCTTGATCCGTTAGCACATGACCGTAGAACTTAACTGATCGCTCACACAGTTTCAACTTCGACTTATTCAACATTACGTTATGCTGCTCAAGCCGGCAAAGAAGATTCTTCAGACATTCGTTGTGGTTGATCAACGCTTCCTCGAGAGTGTCTCCCACGCCAAAAACCAGTAAATCATCTGCAATGCACTCGACCCCCTTGAGCCCTTGAATAACTTCTAGAAGCTTTATCTGAAAAATTTCGGGGTCTGGGGCAATACCGAATGGAAGACGAGTCCATCGATACCGACCAAATGGCGTCCAAAACGTTGTGAGCCTACTGCTGGGCTCATCGAGCACCACATGCCAGAACCCTTTCCTAGCATCGACAGTAGAGAAAACTCTTGCTTTACCCAGTTCTGGGAGTATCTCGTCGAGAGTGACAAATTGCAGATTGGGCCTCTTTAACGCTTTATTCAAAGGTACTGGATCCAAGTAGATACGAACACCTGATTCTGGCCCACCACACTGAACAATCACTAGGTTACTTACCCAGTCCGTATGGCGGGTTTCCTTGACAATTATTCCGTCTTGTTCAAGCGATTCCAATTCTCGTTTCAGCTTCTCACGAACCGCTATGAGGACCCGTCGCGGAGGCTGAATTGATGGCGTTATCGACTTATCCCCTTCCAATGAAACCACACCTGGCAGCATTCCATATCCCGTAAACAGGTCCTGATGGTCGTCAATGATTCTCTGAGCCTTGACCCTGTAGATGTTCATCAGCTTGTCTGGTGATTCCCCTTGAGTGAATGAAACTGTTCGGCAAAACTTGACAAATCCTAGCTCACGTGACGTTTTTGCTGACAACAGGGGACGATGATCACCTTCCACCACCTGCAATACAAGGCGGTAATTCCGGTCGAGTCGGCGACATGGAACTTTTATCTAACCCAGCACATTGATCGGGTTGCCACCGAAGCTTTGAAGACGAAACTTTGTTGCTAGTGGCGATGGGTGACTCTCACCGGTAAGCTTAGCGAGGTAATCATGGCCAATCAGGCTGGTGTTGGCTCCGGTGCCCATATCACATAATACTGCGTTCCACTGCTCGGCGAATTTTAGGTCCAATTCTGCCAAGACACTGCCTCCACTGCTCGAATTGTCGTACACTTTTCCGATTTCGTATTCCACATCACCTGCTTGCGACGACGCATCACTGTCGGAGCTAGATTTCGATCCTTCCGAATAACTTCCTTCTTGCACTTCCTTCACTTGCTTGAACTTCCGGCTCTTGGATTTTCCAGTAGCTTTACACACTTTCTCAAAGTGGTTCTTGCCGTGGCATCGATGACACTGCTTGCCGAAAGCTGGACATGCACCTTTCACAAACTCATGTCGGTCACCGCAAAACTTGCATCTGGACGATCCAGCTTTGAATTCTCCTTACGCTTTTCGAATTGTGTTCATTTCCGATTGCTTCACTGGTACTCCAAGTTCCACTGCTCTTGCTGATGCGATTTCTTCAGCCCTGCACAGATCGGTAGCCTTCTCCAGATGTGGCCACTTATTTGATGTGACCAACTTGAATGTAGTCAGTTCCGCGGCCAGGTTGCCCAGCTTGGCGAGTCTGGCTAGCATTTTCAACCGAGAGCAAAAATCATCCGTAGATTCTCCTGACATTTGCACGGCACCAAAAAAGTCTAAACGGTCGACATTCACGTTCCGTTTCGGCACGACGATTGCCTTGATAGCTTTCAAGGCCTCCTCCGGGTTCACTTTTTGTTCAGCTGTGAGCTCGAAATTAAAGAACTTTTTCCGACCTGGCTCACCGATTACGGACAATAGAAAACTGACTTTCTTTGAATTATCCGTAGTTGGCCACTGTTGCATGCCAATGGCGCTGGCGTACTCCAACCAGCTGTTCTCGAAGAAGCCGAAATTCTCGGCTTCTGGGTTTGACGTTGCATGAATTCTCTGAACTGATCGGCGTCCATTTCGATGAAGACTTCCGATCAACAAAAACACTTTTCAAAATGGCCGCTGCTACGACGCACGACTGAACACGAAACGAACTTTTTTCGTTTACTACTTTCCGCACGATTTTCCGCGATTTCAACGATGACGCCGGAAAAACTTTCAGAAGCACACGTCAGCTTCTGACACCATGTTCTATTCTTCGAAATAAAACAAGAATTCAATCAAGAAATAACTTTTATTTAAACTTATTACACGTAGCGATCCGTATCGCGCAAGATCTAATTTAACAATGGCGTTCGAGAGAATGATAGGTAGGTGTGTGTGTGTGTGTGTGTGTGTGTGTGTGTGTGTGTGTGTGTGTGTGTGTGTGTGTGTGTGTGTGTGTGTGTGTGTGTGTGTGTGTGTGTGTGTGTGTGTGTGTGTGTGTGTGTGTGTGTGTGTGTGTGTGTGTGTGTGTGTGTGTGTGTGTGTGTGTGTGTGTGTGTGTGTGTGTATGTGTGTGTCGAGAGTGTATAACATAAAAGTAGTAGTAGATTGTTCTTCAAACGAGGGGCACATCAAAGTAGTAACTTTTGACGTTTGCAGAACTAACGAGCCGTATATAGATGATTATTATTGTGCATGCGACTGAAAACTGGTGTGACGTTTTAGCTGACAACAGTGAATTTCCTTTGTCACAAGTGGAGATGTTGACGTACAAAGTCGTAGCTCGGTGGTGGTGCAACCGTGCAACAATATATTGCTCGGATACTAACCTCAAAATGCCAAATCAGGAACCTAGGTTTCCCTTCAAATTTTGAGCTTAAAAACGTACAGGATCTCGGAATTAGAAACCATTTCCAAATTCTAGTTCTTGGAGGGATTGGAAAGATTCTGGGACTCTGTAAATAGAACAATTTCAGGTCAAATCACAAAATAAAATCGAATTCTAGATTCGGCAATTTCGGAAACTTTGAATAATTGTTCGTTTTTGGCAATTAATAAATCATGTGATGAAATTTGGCCATTTTGACATTCTTCTATTTTTTTTTTGTTAATTTTCAATCAACAAATGCGTACAAATTTGAGGGAAAAAAACATTGCTACTACAGAAAAAATATACACTCTAATTTTTGTTAAGTAATTTTGGTCAAACAAATAAAAAAAAACTTAAAAATATTAAGCTTTTTCTAGATACTACATTTTCTCCAATTGGGTCTTCGATATCTCGGACGTAGATAAAATTTAAAATTCTGGGACTCAGAGAAAACATTATGGTAGTGGAAGTTGCGTTAAATGTCAAGATTCCGGAATCCAAGAAAAGATTTTAAGACCTTTAACTTCAAATCCAAATATCCAAGATATTACGTCGGAAAATATTCAACATTTTAGCATTTTAGGACTCGAAGGAAATTTACCCGCTGACTGAGTTGTCTGTATTCTTGACTTCTGATTTAGCAAGACATTTCCTGATTTTGAGATCGTTTTGGAGCATACTGATTTATATTGATTAACATTTTACGGTTTGTCTTGTTTGATCATATTTTTTTTTTTATATTTTACATGATTCTATATTTTTAGATTCAGATAATAAATCGATTGATTTAAAGAAAGTGAATTTCTCGTGTAAAAACTCATTCATGTTTGACTGAAATTTTGTGAGCGTGTAAAAGCTGACAGTTCTCTTTGATTGTTTACAATTTGAGACCGCTTCTGCTAATTACGGTGTAAAATCTGAGTTTTAATTAATTAAGTTTGTGTGTTGGTTACATAAATAGATCGATGAAGATGTCCACACGGAAGTGCCATTTCATCAATAAACTACACCGAAAGTATCCTTGCTCAGGGACGAAGCGATTTTGAAGCTTGAACATTTGTTGTGCGTGTGATTCGTACGTGTCAGTGGCCAACAGCGGTATGTACATATTTCCATTTTATAGTAATAATATACTCAAACAAATCATAAACCTTCTCAGGTAAATCTGATTTGGAAAAGTATATCCAAACAACCAAGCATTTTAAAAATGTCCTGATGGCATCGACTTCGAAGTCCATGCTGACATTTGTGGTGCAAAAGTCTACTCCAGCGGCACTGAAAATTTGGGCAGCTGAAGGAGCTCTTGCATTTCGCCCGCTTTGCTGCGTATGATCACAGAACAGAAGTGAAACTTTGGTTCAGAAAGTGGCTCCAATTTTCATTGGCGAAAACTAGCGCACCTAGCGATAGAAGTCATCTTCTGCCTGCAGTTAAGAAAAGCAGTATGCTATGATAGTGTTAGTGCGCATAGAAAGCCCGTGTGGAACGCTACCACAATGCATCATCGCTTGTTGAGCAGCACTTTTTGATTCACCGATTTGTTTGCCCTTTCCCTTCTGTTCTGTGGTATGATGTTTAACGACTCCGAAACTGCCAGAAAGATTAACTGCGCTCGTACTAAGGCAGAATCCATCATCACTGGAGTTCTTTCACCGCACTCAATCGACGTTACTTTGAAGGAACTCTCCTGAGCTTCTTTCGTTAGTGTAAGTACAGACGTTAGCAACCACAAAAACATAAAGCTAGGGTAGAGAACTACTTCGGCCTAATCGCCCATTTTGGGCCTATCGAGCAGAAAACTTCAAATAAATCCATGATTTCAGAATTAAGAAGTTAATTATGCGCTTGGTACGATTCTTTGATTAATAAGCTACCGAACGAAGTCAATGAAGGTTTGGACCCATTATTCCCAAAAACAAAAGAAGCGCTCCGACCGAATAAATTTTTATCTTCCTCCGATAGGCCGAAGTGAAATGGCGTTTCGATGGCGTTTCAATGCGTTAGGCCGAGTTTAGAAACCGTAGGCCAAGTTTGGCGTCAAGAAGCAGTGTTAGACTTTTGATAATATCTCAACGTTTGGTTTCTCTTTATCAAATCTTACGGTACGTACGGAAAGGTAAATAAATTTGGAAGCCATCAGCAATAATAACATTCCGTTTGGTGCTAAACTGCGCTAGATTAAGAAAGACTAAGTGCGGGTTGTGCTTAATAGGCCGGAAATGGGGTAGTTAACCCTATTCCCTCTTTATGCAGTACTTCAATGCATCGAAAGGTGGCATTCAAGTGAGGATTTTGGATCTTCATTAAGTGGCTAATGAGAAAGCTGGAACGATCAATTGATTATGTGTTCAAAACGCACAATCTGCAAGGCCAATTAGTACCTTTCAGTGGAGACAACACTAATACGAATTTTGGTGGCGTTAACCGACGAGGAAAGGAGAATATTTTTCACTTGCTGAAACAGACATTCAATTCCAACCTTATTGGTGTAGAATACCCTGTTCACGTTCTGCACAACGCAGTTCACCACATGGACTCGATTGTCGTGAAAATTTACAACTACTTTTCGATCTACACTGTGAGAACAGTTGCGTTGAAGCAATTCTGAGGTTTCGTGTAAATCGAGTATCGTAACCTACAGCCTCACAGTAAAACACGCTGGCTTAGTTTAATGCAAGAAGTTCATCGAATTTTGCAAATGTTTCCGGCGTTGAAATCATATTTTTAATGGCAAAAACAGCCACCAAAAATTAAGTTTCTTGAAAGGTAGCGAAACACTGCAGCAGAGGTATTGCGAACGATTGATGAAGTAAGTGATTCTCTTGAGGAGAGATTTGAAGCTAAATTCCTGCCTCTAAGCATAAAATCAACTCTGTCAAAGCTCAGAAGGAAAGGTGAGGACCGAACATGTCTGGAATTCGAAGCTGTTACTCAGGAAGTCTACACAGCAACTAAACAGTTCTCGAAGAAGTGGACTGAATCTCTTTCTTATCTGAGAATATGAGCGTAACTGCATTAAATCATTCACAATGATTAACATTTGATTGATTCTAGGTGCTCCAGTGGCTTGATTTCCAAAATCCGACCATTAAGTATGAAGACGTTGAGAAAACTGTTCTGTTACTGAAGGATAAAGATATCTGCAGCGACAATAATCTGATTTTCGATCACTGTCAAAGCTGAGAAGGAAAGGTGAGGACCGAACATGTCTGGAATTCGAAGCTGTTACTCAGGAAGTCTACACAGAAACTAAACAGTACTTGAAGAAATGGACTAAATATCTTTCTGATCTGAGAATATGAGCGTAACTGCATTAAATAATTCACAATGATTAACATTTGATTGATTTTAGGTGTTCCAGTGGCTTGATTTCCCAAATCCAACCATTAAGTATGAAGACGTTGAGAAAACTGTTCCGTTCCTGAAGGATAAAGATATCTGCAGCGACAATAATCTGATTTTCGATCAGTTCGTCAACCTCAAGAAGCTTTTGAGCTCCATAAAGTCGTAATATTACAAGAAGAACAGCAGTAAAAATTTGTGTGATATTTTAGTAGCTGTGATTTAGTGGCTTCTCAGAAATTTTGAAGAAATTGCTCAGTACTTTTTGTCGATACCAGGACATAACGCAAACAAGGGCCACCAGAGAGTGCCTACCCTACCCTACAACCCTATTTTTTTTTTTATCAGAGACGTGATCTCAACTATATGCAGTCGATTTATGTATTTCTTCAAATGTCTACTACAAGAATTGAATTTTATTGGGATTTTTCTTTCTTCTATTTGTGTTTTGTGTTGTCTCCCTGTCTCGATGAGTCTCATCGACGCCCACCATTGAAAGTCAGGCGAAGTCGAATTCAGATCGTCATTCAATTTAAGTGAAATTTGTAATGAGGATCCACATTGAGCATGAGCATGAGCAATGACAACCATACATTTCGTAGTTGGTGATTGGCCAGATCCAGCAAAAGAACCATATGCATGGGGCTTGGGTTATCCAAATCCGTTGAATCAATACTTTGAAGGTCAATAACGGCGAAAGCCAGGGTTACGGTGATCGGGGAGGGAAAGGATTGTTGGTTCGACTTTGTCACGGAAAGGACTTTTTAGTTAGAGCACGGCCATCACTTGTTCCACGTAGTGAGGAACTCTGTACTAATCGGTTACCCAGCTGGAAAGCGTTGGTCACCTGAAAGATTTTGCAGAAGACACCTAGGAAGTAGGAATGATCTGGATTTTGAACAATACCCAGGTAACAATTTGATGCTTAATAAGTGTTGTTTAATCGATTTTAATTCAGCTTTATATTGAATAATTGCTTTACATAGACCACGTTAACCTTTGTTCAGCTTTTAAACATCTAAATCTGCTTATTTAAATAAGCCAAAAGCCTAACAGTAATATACATTATAAGCTTTCCAAGGCATTAAATAGCAGTCTTTTCGAACCCTTTTTCAGCCGCTTCATGTCTTATGCATATATATGGAACTGCTTTAACTTGTTGCTGACTAATTGGATTTACATATTTATATTGTTTATATATAGGGGAAATGGCTCTAATGTTGGCCTATGGATCGAAGATTGGGCCCATCGCTAAAAATCTGCTATTTATCAATTGTATCTAGATGAACGCGTCATTGGGACGGTACTAATGGATATTTTTGGTTGCTATTGAAAATTTTGTCAATTGTTGAATTCATGTATGTGCCCAAATTAGGGACACTTAGGCCGACATTACATTTCCCCTAAGTCTAAAAGTTATCTTTGCATTTCGGGATTCGAACCGGTAGTCGCTGATTCACAGGCGTCAACCATACCTACTGGACGACTTAAGCATATGTGAGGCAAAAAATATGATCATTGACTTGAAGTACGTCAAATTTAAGTTGAATAACAGCAACCGGAAGAGTACAGCAATGCAGAATTGTAAACAACAAATGGTGACAGTAAAACATTCCTCTCAATTTCAAGTGCAGCAAACAAGTGCGTGATTTATTTTGATGGTTATTTGGATGCTATTATAGTGCCATATTGGAGTAATATTTTTCGAATTCGGTCTGAAACTTCAGTGCAATATAACAGACAAAACACAAGAATACAAATATTAATACTTCCAACGTCGTCGCAGCCCACATCTACCTGGAGCTATTCCTAAATATCTCCTCTTCCTTGTCTCTACTTCTGCCACTTCTTGTAATTAGAAAGGTAGGCAGTGAATTTAGAAGAACTAAAATGCCGGAGATGCACCGAGTGACACAGATACTGACGATATTTAACAAATCAAGCTATCAAAATATGTGTGACGCAATGCTGATTAGTGGAGTAGTGTTAAGCTTAAATAAGGCTTGTTCAATGTTTAGATCAGCTGACTTATTGATGTTTGATTATGGGGATACAATTCGCTTCATACACTACTAATCAACTATACATTCAGCCTGATGTTAAGCAGCTTTGAACACCTTAAATCAACCAATAATCAGCTTTTGCTCTTACTATTCAGCTTGAATTGTTACTTGGGTAGCTCATATACTGAACAGGAGGCTCACATCCGCACTAGTGCCGAATGGTGACAACTTTATTGTTCAACATCCGGCAGTTCCTGGTCACCCGAACAAGTTTTTCAAAGACCGCAACATTATAGAATGTCAGTATAAGCGATTTCAATCCATAATCAAAAATGTATGTGTTAATGGTAAAAGAGGTTAAATACTGTTGTCCGCAGAGTTAAAACCCAGGTAGGGTGCCTTCCATTCATTTTGAATCAAAAAATGTTTTAAGAAATTATGGAATAATAAGATATTATGAAAAAAATTTGATAGTGTGAACAACAAGAAAAGATTGTAAAGTTTGTAGTCAGTCCGCATCGTGCTCTCTTGCCGTGCGGATCTATTTGCTTTTTGCTGAAGGAAGTGTTACTACTACCTAAAGCTACAACAAATTTAAACAGCACTTTTCAGTGCTCAACCTGTAAAAATTTTCTACCTTGTTCCAACTCTTATTCCTCTTCGATCCTTGTTTGGACCCTACCCGAGGTAATCCTTCTTGGATATCGATTTGGAAAATTCCTCTTCGATCCTTCAGATTCTTATAGTAATCTGCTTGGAAGTCGATTTGGATAAAAATTTACTGCCGCCATGGCGCCTAAACGCAAAAGAAAGGGGCAAACTCTTGACCCCCCTTCTGAAGAAATTAATTTGAGTAATCAATTTGATTTACTCACGGATGATGAGAATGATCCATCATCCAAGAAAAATTCTAGTAAACTTTCCCGGCTTAATGCCAAGAAGGAAAAGATTCCCCCTATTGTGATAACCACTACCGATTTCCATGCTCTTCGCATGGAACTTTTGAATTTCGTGAAAGTTAAGTTTTCACTACAAATTGGACGTCGGGGTGAATGCCGTGTATTGGCTGAAACCTTGGACGGATTTAAATGTCTTCTCAAGTATCTTACTGAGAAGAAGCACAAATTTTTTACTTACGACACCAAAACTGAACGTGTGTTCAAGGTTGTCATGAAAGGACTGCCCAGTGGTGAATCCCTGGATCAGATCAAAGATGAACTGGCAAAATTACTTGGAGTTGTGCCACTCCAAGTAATCAAAATGAAAATGAAATCCCGTCCTGGCGATTCGCGCAACGGGATTTCTAATGATTTTTATTTAGTTCACTTCAAGTCTAGTGAACTAAACAACCTTAAGGCCTTAGAAAAAGCTAGCCTTATGCTCCATGTCCGAGTGAAGTGGGAACACTTCAGGAAGACTGGAGGAAATTTCCAAAACCTCACCCAGTGCCGTAAGTGCCAGGGATGGGGTCACGGAACTAAAAATTGCTACATGCCAGCTAAATGCATGAATTGTGGTGATTCCTCTCACGCAAAGGACGACTGTCCTGTGAAGGAAGATCCTAAGAAATTTAAATGTTCAAATTGTGGTGAAAACCACAAATCCAATTTTTGGGAATGTAAGACTCGCAAAGCGATCCTACAATCTCGTTCTAACCGTCAGGTAGGAAACGCTCCACGTTTCCGACCAGGTACAAATTCCTCTGCTGTTAACAACGGTCAGCGAGGAACAAATTCTACATTCGTACCCGTAGGTACAAATATCTCCCCTGCTTCAAATGTTTCATCTGTACCTACTCCCCTCGCTGCTAACAATGTTCAGCGAGTTAATGGAGCTACCTATGCTGCTATTGCAGCGGGTAGAAATCAAAATACTAACCAACGTTCTAACGGAAATTTTGACAATTTTGACTTAGGAAGCATTACTGCCCCCAAAATGGAATTTTTACAGAATTCATTAATTGACATGATTTCTGATATGCTTAAATCTAACTCCATGTTTGATGCTATTCAAACTGGAGTAAAATTTGCAAATAATATTGTCATGACTTTAAAATTCAGTAATGGATTTTAAAGCATTAAATATTGTAAATTGGAATGCTCGATCTCTTAAAGATAATGAAGACGAGCTATTTAACTTTTTAAGAGTTCATAACGTGCATATTGCCGTTATAACTGAAACGTTCCTTAAACCTGCCCATAAGGTTAAGAAGGACGCAAACTACTTGATTTATAGAAATGATCGTCTTGATGGACCCTGTGGTGGCGTTGCCATCATGGTTCATAGACGAATCAAACATAAAATTCTTTCTTCATTTGAAACCAAAGTTTTTGAAACTTTGGGAGTTTCTGTTGAAACAAAATTTGGACAACTTACGTTTATAGCTGCCTATTTGCCATTCCAATGCGTAGGCCAGCAAAAGAATTTTCTCAAGGGTGACCTTCAGAAACTTACCCGTCATAGGTCTAAATTCTTCATTATTGGTGATTTTAATGCAAAACACCGCTCATGGAATAATGCTCAAAGCAATTCCAATGGTAATATTCTGTTTGATGATTGTTCTGCAGGTTATTACACTATTCAATATCCAAACAGCCCAACATGCTTTTCTTCTATAAGAAATCCCTCCACTATTGATTTGGTCTTAACTGATTCATGTCAACTTTGTAGCCAATTGGTTACCCATGCTGACTTCGGTTCTGATCACCTTCCAGTAACTTTTGAAATATCCCAAGAAATAATTTGTAATCCCAACAGCTCTACTTTCAATTACCATAGAGCTGATTGGGAGCAATATCGAACATTTATGGAATATAACTTCGATCCAAACATTCCTTTGCAAACCAAAGATGAAATTAATTATGCTCTTGAATCTCTGACTACTTCTATAGTTGAAGCAAGAGCTGCCTCAGTACCAAAATGCGAGGTTAAATTCGATTCAATTATAATAGACGATGATCTTCAGCTCTTGATCCGTCTTAAAAATGTCCGTAGGAGACAATATCAAAGAACACGCGATCCTGCCATGAAAGTTATCTGGCGGGATTTGCAAAAACAAATTAAAAAGCGATTCTCTGCCCTGAGGAACAAAACTTTTGAAAATAATATTTCTAAATTAGACCCGAGTTCCAAACCCTTTTGGAAACTCACAAAAATTTTGAAAAAACCTCAAAAGCCTATTCCAGCGCTTAAAGAAGGTGGTAAAATTTTGATCACAAATTTGGAAAAAGCTCAGAAACTTGCTAAGCAATTCGAGAGTTCCCATAATTTCAGTTTGGGTCTTACTAGTCCTATTGAGAATCAGGTTGCTCGGGATTTTCGGAATATTTTCTCTCGGGAAAATATTTTTGATGATTCCTGGGGGACTGATTTGGACGAAGTAAGGTCTATAACTAAAAAATTTCAAAATATGAAAGCTCCAGGTGATGATGGAATTTTCTATATCCTCATCAAAAAACTCCCAGAGAGTACCTTGTCTTTCTTGGTAAAATTATTTAACAGATGTTTCCATTTGGCATACTTTCCTGATAAATGGAAAAATGCAAAAGTTGTTCCAATTTTGAAGCCGGATAAAAATCCAGCTGAAGCTTCTAGCTACCGTCCAATAAGTTTGCTTTCTTCAATAAGTAAACTTTTTGAAAAGATAATTTTGAATAGAATGATGCTTCACATCAATACGAACTCAATTTTTGCAGATGAGCAGTTTGGATTTCGCCATGGGCATTCAACTACTCATCAACTCTTAAGAGTTAACAATTTAATTCGTTCAAACAAATCTGAAGGCCACTCAACTGGAGTTGCTCTTCTAGACATAGAAAAAGCATTCGACAGTGTTTGGCATGAAGGTTTGATTGCTAAATTGAAAACGTTTAATTTTCCACTTTATATTATGAAATTAGTTCAAAATTATTTAACTGACAGAACTCTTCAAGTAAATTATCAAAATTCCAAATCTAATCGACTACCTGTTAGGGCAGGAGTTCCTCAGGGTAGCATTCTTGGGCCTATATTGTATAACATTTTCACTTCGGACCTCCCTGATTTGCCTCAGGGTTGCCACAAATCTTTGTTCGCTGATGACACAGGCATTTCCGCTAAAGGAAGAAGTCTTCGTGTTATTTGCAGCAGACTGCAGAAAAGTTTAGATATTTTCTCTTCTTATTTACAAAAATGGAAGATTTCTCCCAACGCTTCCAAAACTCAACTTATAATATTTCCACATAAGCCTAGAGCTTCGTTTTTGAAACCTAGTAGTAGTCACATAGTCACTATGAACGGAGTTCCAATTTCCTGGTCAAACCAAGTGAAATATCTTGGATTAATACTTGACCAAAAATTAACTTTTAAAGATCACATTGAGGGCATTCAAGCCAAATGTAACAAATATATAAAATGTTTGTATCCTCTTATAAACAGGAAATCCAAACTTTGCCTGACGAATAAACTTCTAATATTTAAACAAGTTTTTAGACCGGCCATGCTTTACGCTGTGCCAATATGGTCTAGTTGTTGCACTACCAGGAAAAAAGCACTTCAAAGGATTCAGAACAAAATTCTGAAGATGATTTTGAAGTTGCCTCCCTGGTACAGTACTACCGAAGTACATAGAATTTCGAATGTTGAGACTTTAGCACAAATGTCCAACAAAATAATTAATAATTTCAGGCAAAAATCGTTGCAATCCTCAATTGCAACGATTAATTCCCTTTATACTTAGATAAGATTTAGTTTTAGTTTTTAGTTTTAAGATATCAATTGTTATACTGACATGCAGGTTAAAAAAATCTGTTTAAAATACCATAATTGCCAAGACATGAACAATGTTAAAACACTTAGATATATATCATAACAATTAAGGCTGGTACGTTACTGCAGTAACTGGAGCACCTAGGTTAAAATGAAATGTAATTTATTTTGAATTTGGAACAAATAAAGAGTTAAAAAAAAAAAAAAAAAAAAAAAAAAAAAAAAAAAAAAAAAAATTGTAAAGTTTGTATTTGACACATAATACCTGCCAATTTTGCTACATGAGAGTCGCGATAAGCGATTTTGTAATTTATCTCACCCACTCTTCGCTCTTCACTCTTCGCGAAGAGGTGATCAGAAAAACGCTCATTGTGACTCTTTCAAAGCTAAATTTGCAGGTTTGATGTGTCAAACACAAACTTATCAATCTTTTCTTATTACTTACACATACAAAATATCATCATATTATCTTATTATTCCATAATTTCATAAAACATTTTTTTAGTCAAAATGAATGGAAGGCACCCTGAACCCAGGTCGGAAAAAAAGTACATAACCATGACCATTATTTTTTAAACGGCAAAAAAACTGTTAATTTTTTTTATTAGTAATGAATGGATAGTAGCAAAACTTGAAGCTTATGAAAGAACTGAGTCTTGATTTATCAATGAGCAAAATTCAATTTTTAAATTGGATACTCAAAAAAGAAGCACATTACTTAAAATGCTCAAATTTCATATAGATTCAACCGATTGTGCTTAAAACTGAATACTTGACCAACCAGCAGTGAAGATTTCAGAAAATTTCATGGACATCCGAAAAGTTACAACTCTTTAAACTTTTTCAGAGAAAAAAAACTCGCGATATACTTATGCCTGGTACTGTATAAGCCCTATATTAGCCGTATATCAGCGTTATATAGTCAGAAACCGAATTAGCGGACTTATGGGTTACCTGGATAGGTGCCTCATAGCCTAGTCAGTAAAATCATAGTATTACTAAGCCGGAAGTGATGGGTTCGATTTTTAGTTCGGTTGAGGAAAGCTTTCAATGAATAACTGTAGAAGTGCATATAGAATACCAGGCAAAACGCTCGCTACAGAAGCGATAAAAGTCTAGACGAAGAAGATATGGGTTATATGGATGGAGTGATCTTTCGCAGTAATACTTTACGTCCTAAGAAGTCAAGAATAGTTTTATTAATAAAACCTGGATAGAACTCATCGCCTCCAGAATTGCATGCTTTATAAATGCATCCCTCAACTTCCTGTATATGCATAACATGTCCAATAGCATGGAATTTTTAAGATAACCATATTCGTAGCAGTGCCGAATGCCAAAGAAGGCTATATTCTAAAACAAAACAAATGCATCACCGCACACGCCTCCAAATAATTTGTACATGCCCCCATCAGTCCGCCAGGAGTTTCTTGAATGTTAACTAGAAGTCATCTGAGAAGCAAGAAAGATAGTTTGTTTTCAGCTGTGGACTGTCGAAATTAAGCAAACTTTGTGTTTTGCCTATCAAAATGGAAGTGCGAAGCCTGCCATGGGCGAGATTGCAAATTTCGTAAAATCACTGGACGCAAATTCTGTCGATATTTTTTTTTCTTTTTGTTTTGTACAGTCAACCCTAATGAGTCATTAGTAATGACTAACATAAATTAAGTGACATGTAAAAATAACGCCACATAGGGAAAATGACGGCTTCGGCATGCCAGACTATTTTCGGCAACCCAAATTGAAACACTATTTTCACTGGATTTTCTTACGAAAACACTTCGCTGAATGCATGCAAACGATTCTTTATGCTTTCAGCTTCAATTTGACTATATTTTTACCACTGAGAAAAAGCAATCTAGCAAGGTTTTCATGAAATGAAACACACGCACTACAAATTGTAGCAGATATCGAGTTGTCGATAATAGAACAGCAGATTTACATGCAGTTCAAATGGAACGGTTGCCGAAGAAAAACTGGTTGACGACAATACTCGCTCTCACTAGAGAAGATTGAAGCTTTGTAAAAGCGTTTCAAAACAGTTTTTGACAATTCTTTCGACTGAAATTGTTAGAGCAGCTGGCAGCAAAAGATTGTAAACAAACCAATAATGCATATGTGTGCGTTCCTTAGAGAAAAAAAGCTATAGAAAGAAAGTCGCTGCTTAGGTTGCCGAGAATACGTAAATTCCCCTATTGGATTGCTGACGAGAAGTTGATTTTCATCAAACTCAAATCTAAAGCAAGTATGCATTATGCCCTGATGCATAACCCGGAGCAATTAACTTTCCATTATGTTAATGGAAAGGCAGTGAAGGTGCGAATGTCACTTGCGGGGGGAAACGTTCAATATGTGTGATAATTTATTCACCTTTTCATAGGTACCATTCGATTTGATAAAGAGTCACAAATTGTTGAGATATTGTTTAAAATCAAATACTGCTTCTTGATTCTTAATTTGTTCTAAGAGTTTCAATTCCGTTCAACGCATTGAAACGCAATTATATTTTCTTCGTCCTACGGATAAACGAAGAAAAAGTGGATTCGCTAGGAGCGCTTTTTTTTGTTTTGAGAACAATGAGCGTAAATATTCATACAATGCGCTCTAACAGGATTTATGTTGTGGCTAATGAACTAACGCATCGTATTATTGATTTTTGCACGGTGAAATAATTGATCTTTTGTGATCGATAGAACGGAAATGGGCGATTACGATGAAGTAGCACTCTACCCTATTTGATTGGAGGTTTGATGTATTAATTATGGTAAAAAGTTCATATCACTATACCTAATACATGATGACACTGTTTGTAAGCAACCATTACCTTCGTATGACACAAAAACAAAAATGTACAGAGAAGTACTTGACCTTTGGTAGTACGAATAGTGACCGCATACACTATCTTTATTACTAAAATACAGGTATCAAGGAATCCAGAAAAATATAATACCGGCTTAAACTCCATCCACAAACAACGGTACGTCTCTGTAGTCTCACTTCCGAGGGAAAGATGGAAAAATCGCCTGCCATCTTGATGAAATGGATGCACAAATTGCGCCGCTCTGATTGAGACACAAATCCTGAAAGCATAATGCAAATAATGTCCTTCGCTGCGCTTCGATAAAAGCCACTGGGGGAAAGGACATTAGTTTATCATGGCATTTTTTTTTTATCTTTCCATTTCTTCCTTCGTGTGGAAAAGCGATGCTGTAAAATTGCCCTGCTAAGTAAAATGACATCAAAAATTGACGCAACCGGTCCATAGGTGGGGTAGGCACTCTGTCGCTTCTCAGCAGAGGTTCCTCGAAGCATAGCCAGAATTACTCAAACAGAATCATCACGTTTCTTCCTCGGTGAAATTTGTGGGGCGAAAGATTAAGGGACCGAGAGCGGGCCAAATTGTTTCTCTAAGAAGCAAAAGATTTTCATTCTTGAGGCTTTCCTCCCCCCTCACAATTGTCGTTCGCTTTCCATTTCACCAGTATATTTAGCTCTCTTTATCACTTGTAGATTCTAACCAGCCAGAGTCAATTGATGCAAAGAAATAAATGGAAATTGTTCGAGAAATGGGAGGTCTTAAACTCTGCTCCTCGGTTCAGATGATTGTCACTTCCTTTGGGAGTAGAATTGCTCTAGTTTGAATAGCTCTTCACTTTCGCGTGACCTTTTGTCGACGCCTGTTGCACTTGTTCTGTCTGCTGTTGTGCATTTGTATGTTACTGACATTTATTTGTGTGGTTGTGTGGGATCTATAGATAGGCTGAGATGATATCAATAGACTGTGGCTACATATGGAGTCCTTCTTCCGAGGGCAAATGGCAAGAATGGTTTTCGAGAAAGGTGACCAAATGATATCAAATTCCGTCAAAGTCTTGATAAATTCTGCGAAAAAAACATGTAGATTTGTTATTTGCCTCGGGTAAAATGTGTAACGGCAAACTAGCAATGTGTTACGGCAAGCTCAGCCATTTATTGACAAATTTCAAAACTATTACCGCCATTTTAAGCTACATACTTTAAAGATTTATTCGGTATCAATTACCAATTTGCCGTTACACATTTTACCGGAGGCACCGTGTTCGGAGTTTAGAGTTGTATTACAGTACTTCTAAGAACGTATCAGATTATAGAGATGTTCCCTCCCCATGGACATGGAGGTTGACGGTACTGAAGCAAAGGGTTACCCGAGTAGCACACTTTCATCACAATAAGTTACAGCAACTTGTTTATGACTGAAATAAGTCGTATATAAGTTTCTACAATTGATTTGTGACAAGCGTGCTACTAGGGTATGTTTAATTTCTTTATATTTGCAACGATGATGATTTCCTATAGTGACACATATCACCTTCTTAATGCTTCAGTATACCTCAAACGATTAATTCTTGGTTGTTAATAGAACTTCCTTGATGAAATCGGCTGCTTCATGCAGACTGAGCAATTCTGATTATAGTATCAGATTTGTTCTGTATACCGAGGAACTGGGAGGGCTTATTAGAAACTTCTCACCAATTAAGTAATGATTTTCTAGTAAATTTTGCATTTAATTATATTAATACTTTATTTTTAGCATACGATACAAAAGTGCTCGTTTTTGCGTAAAATTAAATATTGATTATTTTGTAATTACGTTTAAAAGTTTTTTTTTTGTGATCTGAAAATTTTCCCAGTTTGGTTAGAAGTTTCGAAGCTAACGCATGTCCGCAGGCCTAATAGAAAGATAGGCAGAAAAAGTGATTTTCGGAGTTTTATTCGTTAGGTGTTGTAGTGGAGATTTGTGTTGTTGGATGCGGGAGGAGATTGGAGGGTGGGTGTTTGACGCATAGAGCCTGTCAATTTCGCTTTCAGAGTGTCGCAGTCAGCGGTTTTATGATTCGTGAGCGCTCGCGATTCGTAGAACCATTGATTGTGACTGCAAGTGGATTTGGCAGGTTTTGTGAGTCGGACGCTTGCTTTTTGGCCTATTCTTGTGTCTAACATGTGCAGAGTATCATTATAGGGTCTAATGGTTTTGAGATTCCTGGTTGCATGAAATATATTTGTGAGAATATCTTTTTGAGATTTTAGTAGTCACGTTTTGTTTGTAGTTTATATTTTATTTCTTTCATGTAATTATCGTAAATAATAGTTATTCAATAATAGATAGTTCATCCATATATTCGGACTTTGACGCAAAGCGCTGTGGATTATGAGATGCTTGATGACCCTGGAGGGATCGATTTTGCTTACTGAGCAGAAAATCATGGATTTAATTTCAAGTTCTTCCACAGCACAATAAATCGCCACCATCATTTGTATATTTGATATTGAACATTAACCTTGGAAACTATTTGCATATCAAGCGAAAACGTAGTCCTGTATTGTCGCGAAGCGTTATGGTTCTGAGATGCTCGATGACCCTGGAAGGATCGTTTTTGCTTACTGAGCAGAAAATCATGGGCTTAATCCCAAGCTCTCCGTCATGACTCTTAAAATTCATGATCACTAAACAAAATGAATATGTTCTTTCGATAGCCGGCTATCGATAGATTAAATAAACAACTAATAAACAATACATACTTTTGGTTGCATCGCCAACTTGAGGTGAATCCTAACCGAATACCCTACCCAACCCTCCAACTCCGTAGCACTTATGAGGGTGTCGATAAGTCGGTGGCCTCTCGTTAAGTAAGTACTACATCAACATTTCCTTCCCTATCCCTAGTTATGGTAAAGATGGGCGTGGCCGGGAATAGCGACAGTCATGCTTCTGTTACTCTTGTTTAGATTGGAACCAATGTTTACTCCCCAGCATTATTCCTGAAAGTAGTCTAACTGAGAATTTCAGAAGAGACGTGAGTGTCGCTAGTATCCAATCTACGAAGTATATCATAACAACGCTAACGCTAACGCTAACGTATCAGATTATAGAGAATCATTCCGATCACCGAATTTATTTCAGGAACTACGCACATCCTTCAGATCTCCTAATTTTGAGTGATATTGGCTTGGATTAATTCCAAAGTCAGCCAAGATGATCTTAAAAACAGGTCTGGTAATAAAATTTAATCCTAACTAATGCAGATCATCATGACTACCCAAGCAAGAAAAAAAAATCAACCAAATTCACAATCTTAACTAAAAGGAGTAAAATTACACGATCGTTGAAAATTACGCGATGATTGTTTGTAATTTTACATGACTCGAAAAAAGTAGCATGTAAATTTATGAACACGTGTAAAATTAAGCTAAGGGCGCGTTAATTTTATGTCCGCTAGATTTAACGTAAATTTACATGTTATTTTTTTAAGAACTACACACTTAGAAATACCTAATCTTACACGTGACGGAATACATTTTTGACATAAAGAATGAGACGTAAACAAACATGTCATGTAAAATTAAGTGCTCCGAGACTGAAAAGATCAAAAGTACGTTTGATTGAATTGCATTTTACGTCTGTTATGACTCAATTTTATGTCACAATTGACGCTCGTATATGTCAGTCTCAGAGCACCTAAATTTACATGATTTTTTCTAAGTGTGTATGTAGGTCTTTATGATTCCGAACGCTAGATATACTACTTATTTAACCTTTAGACGCAGGCACAGATGTGCACGAGTCTAAAGCCTCAGTTCAAAGCAAAGTGAAAAACCATGAAATTTCGTTACACACTAAGAAATAACTAATTTTACACGTGACGGAATCCATCTTTGACATAAAGGATGAGACGTAAACACACATGTCATGTAAAATTAAGTGCTGCGAGACTGAAAAGTTCGAAAGTACGTTTGATTGAGCTGAATTTCGCGTCTTTTTTTTTTTTTTGTTTATTAATTTATTTGATAAGGCTCAACCGAATTAACTTTACAGAGCCGAGGATTCTTGGTCACTATACAATACATCTTAAAACTATAGTCAAAAGGTACAACACAATAAACACTTTATCTTCCGCTTTCCAAAAAGCCTCCTCGATCAGAACTGGAGCCGCTTCTAGTAGTTTCATTGTATGGCAAATTGTTGTACGCCAACGAGGGTCAGAGCGCGTCCATTGCAGCAATGGACGCAAAACGTGGTCAGCACTCACACACTCATCACGAAACGGTTGCTTTCCTAAGTCGACGACGCATCGACCGAAAGAACTGCTGATGAAGAACAATGAGGAGGACCACACAATGGTTGCTGCCGAGAAAACAGACGATCGCGTAGCACACATCGAGAGTGGCCTGCTTTTGTCGACAGCCGAGTGAACACTGAATTTCGCGTCTATTATGACTCAATTTTATGTCAAAATTGACGTTCGTATATGTCAGTCTCAGAGCACCTAAATTTACATGAATTTTTCTAAGTGTGTATCATTGTGCTTGTTACAAAATATACAAATTCATGCATTGGTTGGCATAGAAAGCTTTCAATTAATAACTACGGAAGCGCTTCAAAGAATACCAAGTTGACAGCAGGTGAATGCTCGTGTAAGTTATTTAAAATCTAGAAACAATCAGAAGAGCCAAACGCAAAGTATGACATCAAATGCAAAGTCACCCATGTAATCTTGATAGCATATGATAGAGCATCCCAAGTAACATTGCAAGTTTTATCGCGGTTTTAAAGCATTCTACAAGTCTAAATCATGGTCTACAGAACCAGCATAAAACCCAAATTGTTAATTGGGATACTTCCTCATTCAGCTAGCATTGTAAGTTTGCGTGGGTGTGTTTAGATTCTCGAGAAAGTTTGCGTTTAAAGCCATTGTTTACAATTGACTGATTCGTCTAATTCACATGTTGATCTAGACGAGGATATTGATATGATTGAGATCTATGAATCTAAAAATAAAAAAAATCAAACCCAACCCGAGCAGGAACGAATATCTCGATACCTTAAATTGGTATGGATGAGCCTGACATAAGAGGTAAAATACCAGAAAATAATACCAAAAAATGTTCCCACAATACCATTCCTATGCCAAATTATGATAATACAATACCTAAACAATACCACACAGGT